>NC_083097.1:56889253-57198687 GCF_949774975.1 Lagenorhynchus albirostris
CTAAAGGAAAGAGGATAAAGGTTTTATACTCTGGATTTCAACTTTTACTTAATTCCAAGTAGTTTTGTGTCTCATTTAATAAACACTAGCTTTAGAGTACCACATCTAGACATCTGTGTTTTCTCACTGGAACTTACAAGTATGAGGAATACACTAAGGTAAAATAGTTAAAAATTAGGGTAATAGGTTAAAATGCTAAATAGTGGTACAGAAGTGTGGCTAGGAAGCCAGACTCTGTCTCTAGTAGTGTTAAGAATAGAAGAGATGGGTGGAATTTGATTTGTTTAAATACGATTTAAGTAATATTAGAATTTTAATATAGCTCGAAATTCCCTGCTGAAGAACAGATTTCATGTTTATGATTACTCTCTGAAACATTGTAAGAAAATGTCTGTGTTCATACTTAAAACTTGGTGCAGGACACTTGTTTGTGGGTTTGCTTTGATGTTGGTGGTTTTGTTTTGTTTGGTGGGGGGATTCCTAATAGATTAGACCTTGTAGAATCTGTGCTCCTGTTTACATGATTACTATGTTTATTGACTTGGTTGCGTGAATTCTTCCGTTTTAGTAAGCACATTTAAATGATTATGAATTTTTTTCTGCAAATGTCTTTAATAAGTTTACTTGTCATTTATAACCTACTCAGCAGGAGTCATTACATGTCACAGGCCCCAGGACTAAAAAAAATTCAAAGAATGAGTCTTAAAATTCTTTCAGTAATAATTTTACACAATTACTGTAAATGGATTTTAATTTTCATACACTCAAAATGGACTAGTTTACATATGGTAGTGGAGCTTTATGTGTTTTTCATCATTGTAATTAGGAATATATTCAGATGCTAATGCCTCCACTGATCCAGAAATGGAACATGTTAAAGGATGAAGATAAAGATCTCTTCCCTTTACTTGAGGTATGCTAAGCTGGTAACATTTAGTTAATCTGTGTTTCATCAAAAAACACGTGTTCAAATCTAAAATGGGTATATGTGGTAAGTGTTAATTTACATTCTGAACCATTTCTGTTAAAATGCTGAATAAATATGTAACATGCCGTAACTTTAATTATGGTACATCTAAAATTTTCTGTTTTCACAGAAATACTGTGAAACAGAAAAAATGTAATGGATGTGTTATGCTTTTTTTTTTTTTTAAGTAGACAATGGATTGAATTGTGTATGTTTTCTAGCCTGCTCTACTTATTTGATAGTGAATTAGCTTGGAGATCTTTCCATATCAGCATATATATGTCCATCTCTATTTAACTATTTCTTTATATGGATATATAGCCATGTCATAATGGACATAAATTCTTTTATATATTATCTATTGTTAATACATACATATACTCATGTGAAGTAGCATTGGGACTCTGATGGGAGGGACTTCACTTTATACCTTTTCTGTCTAGTTTGAAGTTTTGTTTTCTTGTGTATTTAAATGCTTTTTTTAACCCCCCAAAATTTATATGCTCTTCAAATAACTGAATACATTCTCACATGTGGTAACTTAAACCTAGATGAATTGATATTGGTAGAGCCAGTTCAGTCATTCTTGTCCCCCTGTCATTTCAGGGGTCACCACTTCTGCCATGGATTGTCCCTAACCAGCAAAGTAAAAACTTCTGTGACAGAGCAATGGCTAATCCTGGGCCCAACAAAACAAGAATTATTATTATGACTAGATATATTTACTTCCAGGCAGGGGCTCAGAATGTGCCCAGTAAAGTCCACCCACAGTATTGACCAGGATGGGAGGATAAATAAATGTCTCTCTTACATTTGAGGAAAAAATAGGAATACAGAATACTTAAATCTTTTCCTGAAAGATAATGTTCATTAAAGAAACCTTTACATTTTTTTGAGGAAACCTCCCCTGACCAGCTAGTAAACTTAACAGCAATGAATGGCATCCAAAGGAGAGGTTTGAAAAGGTAAACCTGCTATGCTATAGACTAGTAGAACAGGCTCATAAGTGACCGGAATCTTATTGAGTACACTTTGAAGCGTTTATCATAATCTCAATTATACCTAGAAGTTTTACACATCTGCGTTATCCTTTTCTAGTGCCTATCTTCAGTTGCCACAGCCCTGCAGTCTGGCTTCCTTCCATACTGTGAACCTGTGTATCAGCGTTGTGTAAACCTAGTACAGAAGACTCTTGCACAAGCAATGGTATTTTTTAAAATTTTTCTCTCTCTCCCTTCTTGGCATCAAACATTTTTCTAAGGATAGGCATAATGTATACAAATTTTTTCAATAATTGATTCAAAGTAAGTTTTCAAAAACTTTTGTCTTAATTTCAGCTGAACAATGCTCAACCAGATCAGTATGAGGCTCCAGATAAAGATTTTATGATCGTGGCTCTTGACTTACTCAGTGGCCTGGCTGAAGGACTTGGAGGCAACATTGAGCAGCTAGTAGCCCGAAGTAACATTCTAACACTAATGTATCAGTGCATGCAGGTGAGACTTATTAAATTGAAATGAATTGAAACCTGGTTCTCTGTGTCACATTGGGGTTAATTTCTTCTTCTTTCTTGCAGGATAAAATGCCAGAGGTTCGACAGAGTTCCTTCGCCCTGTTAGGTGATCTGACAAAAGCTTGCTTTCAGCATGTTAAGCCTTGTATAGGTAAGAATATTTTCTATTGCTGTGATGTGAGGTTTTTTTGTGTTTTTTTTTTTGGCGGTACGTGGGCCTCTCACTGTTGTGGCATCTCCCATTGCAGAGCACAGGCTCCGGATGTGCAGGCCCAGCGGCCGTGGCTCACGAGCCCAGCCGCTCTGCGGCATGTGGGATCTTCCTGGACCGGGGCACGTACCCATGTCCCCTGCATCGGCAGGCGGACTCTCAACCACTGCGCCACCAGGGAAGCCCCTGTGATGTGATTTTTAACATTATTTTTCATCAGCTATGTTTTTCATTATTAAACTGAAATTCCATGAAATCCCAACATTTATAAGTGCACATTTTACTGGTTAGAGCTGCTCTGATTCAAGCAGGCAGGATGGGAACCCCTGTTCCTTGTTTTTTTGAATTCACCATCACTTCAGCAGCTCGTTAGGCATTCATGTGACTGGAGAGAAGTTGGAAAAGTATTACATGCCCACCTGTGAATCCTTGGTCCTATATGCTAGTTCATGGATACTTCTTGAATAGCCTCTCTTTTTTGGTAGAGGTACCCAGTAATAATAATAATCAGGTTTTCTCATGGTAAACCAGCATAATTTTTCAGGTACTATTAGGAAACTTCAAACAATTTTCTTAAAAGTAAATAATGATTTGTTTCTGTTGAAGTGGCATAGCATTTGTCTTAGCCTTTTGTGAAGATAAGGGATTCCTTGAATAATGTAACCTGATTAGCTCTCAGACCCATGGATTAAATGGGGTTTTGGTTATTTTCCCTTCATTTCTATATCCCATCATTTAATCTTAGTTTAAAGCAGTGATCTAAAATGGTTTTGTTGTTGTTGTTTTCATTTGATAAGGTGTGCTTTGGGGGAGGGCCCTCCAGTTTTTACTAAGATGTAATTGGCATATCATTGTATAAGTTTAAGATGTGCAATGTAATGATTTGATATATGTATGTATTGGGAAATGATTACCACAGTGTTTAATTATAACATCTATCACCTCACATAGTTAGAAATATTTTGTGTGTGTGTGGGGTGAGAACTTTTAAGATCTGCTCTTTTAGCAACTTTCAAATATACAACAGTATTGTTAACTATAGTTATAATGTGATATACTACATCCCCCAGAACCTAATTTATTTTAGAACTGGAAGATTGTACCTTTTGACCTTCAGCCAATTCCCAGTTATACTTTTCAATAATAACTGTCTTTCTGAACTTTGAATAATAACATTTTTTATGATGTATTAAAGTAAACCATCAAGTTAAGCCTAACTCCTCTAAATGAAAGTGTAATGAATTGTTTTATGGAAAGCTTGTTCTACAAATATTTTCCACCTGATTTAGTTTTTATGAGTTTAAACTTGTATGAAAGATTACATTTCTTTTTTTATTTTATGACTTTATAGATCATGTACCTTCTTCAGGAGGTACAGTGTTTCTAGTTGTCTCCCTGTTTTTAATGTTACCAACCATGATGATTATATTCCAGGTTAGTGTTTCTCAACTGGAGCGATTTGGCAATGTCTGGAGACATTTTAACACTGGGGGTGTGTTACTGGTGTCTAGTGGGTAGAGGCGAAGGATGTTGCAAAACATCCTACAACACATGAGACAGCCCCCCGCCACAATAAAATAATCTGACCCAGATTATCAGTATTGCTGAGATTGAGAAACTGTGAGATCGACTGGTTTATTAGGGGTTAAAAAATGATATTCTAATTCTTCGTTTAGTAGTGAGAATGCATATATAGAGACATTTCCCATATCAATAAATTATTGCCCTGAGGTACAAATCATATAGGAGAAGAGGCAGGATAATTACTTGATTCTTTCTCTTTATTTACCAGTTTTCAAAATAATAATTGATTTCCAGCATCTTCCATAGGTATCTATATTATGTTTCAGAGTTTAGTTTGTGTTTGTTAGAGTGTCAGTATGAGCTCATGATGCTCAAATTGTCCTACCGCTGGCAACAGGAGCTTTACCAACTTGGGTCCAGAGTCTTCTCTGGTATGAAAAAATAGTCCAGGCTTGTTTTGTACATTTCCTGCCCTTAGCCTGCGATGGGACATTTCTCTGATAGCCCTTTTTCCTTTTAAATGGAAGGTGATATTTAGAGACCACAATCTGAGCACTAGGATAAAAGTTACTGTAAAAGCCAAAATCATTGATTTAAATTTTTTTTCTGAGTGTGAAAAACCAGCTTTGAAGAAAGTTCTATTGTATCATGTTTTCCTCACTTTATTTTAAATTTTCTCAGTCTGATGACAAGAGAGATTACTCTGACCAGCTCTTTTTAATGATACTTAAAACCAAAACTTGGGCTTCCTGATACATTTCACATGAACGTTCAGTGGCCAGATATTGCTTCCTTCAGTTTCTTAAGATAATTATTACCAACAGCTTTTTTTTTTTTTAAAAGGCTGTTTCTTGCCTAGATTTCAGTTTCCATCTGGTAGATTTCCTTTAAAGCACAAAACACTGCTATTGAGAAGTTTACTACATAGTTTTTAAAAACTTTTTTTTTCTAGCTGATTTCATGCCAATATTGGGAACCAACCTAAATCCAGAGTTCATTTCAGTCTGCAATAATGCTACATGGGCAATTGGAGAAATCTCCATTCAAATGGGTAAGATTTTTTTCCCCTTTAAAAACATAAATTTTTGATAATTTAATATTTTATAATGAGCATTATATATATGAATATTATATCACAGTAAAGGGGGCAAAAATATTTTACATTGATATTTTAACAGTGAAATTTTTCTTTTTTGTTTTCTCTTTTGGGAATGATCTAGGTATAGAGATGCAGCCTTATATTCCTATGGTGTTGCACCAGCTTGTAGAAATCATTAACAGACCCAACACACCAAAGACGTTGTTAGAGAATACAGGTACCATATGACTGAACTGTTACGGTGAAGAGAAAATTATTTGCCTTTTAATTTTACATTAAGATGTGTAGAGAAACTAAAGCAAAGCTAGCTTTAGAAACCCAGCTTATTAATTAACAGCTAATTTGTATTCTCAGTAATGAAATGTACTGTTTTAGCTTCATTCCACAGCCACTTTTCAGAAACTTTCAAAAAAAAAAACCACTTTCTCCCCTGTTATAGTGTTTTAATACTCCCTAAAATGGGCCCCAACTAAAATAACTATTGAATGATATGAATTTTACTTTTACATTAATTCAGAGAATACCTGGCAGCTGGGGAGTAATTTTTTTTTTTTAATTTGTAAAAATGTAGCCAAAAATAGATTGCATTGTAGTGGCTAGTTCGTTAATAATGGCATATGTATTTTGTATTTTGTTGTATATTCTTCTTCAGATTGGGAACTTAAAGCAGTATCTTGTGGGATTTTTATTCAGGAGGCTTGTTTCTCTTTTGCATTTATAGAGAGCATGTTTATATTAAAGAGTACCTTCCATACTATAAAACACATTTCAGGGTGATTTCTTTCCACCCTCCCTGATTTTTTAAAATGTAAATTTTGTTTTCAATCAGGCACATCTTTTTCTTTATATACTAAGACAATTCCAGTAGTATATTCATAGTCAGTGAATGCCTTACCAATATACTGGACAAAGAAACAAATAAGTTTTTCTAAATAAAAATTTATCTTCAAAGGTATTTTAATTTTACATTTTTTAATTATAGAAAGTTTATTATATCCTAATGTGATAATTAATGTGATTATTGGTATGGAAGGAAATCTTTTAATTATGAAACAGTTATATGGCTGTTTGGCTGTATGGGTACTGTTTATATCATGAAGTGAATTAGATTTTCTTGCTGAAAAGTATAAAAAGCTATGTATAGGATGGTTATGAAATCTTGTCAGGTTTTTATCTCTTTAGAATGCAGTACCTATACATGACATTCAGATTTGGAACACTTGGCCATTATCAAATTACTGTTGAACCTTAAGAAACTTCCTATTTATTTTTAAATGTGAATGCATAACTGCAAATAAATGTTGAGTGTAATGTATATTAAAGTTTCTTGTGGGATATCAGGTGGTGAATTTGTTATAGTTCCTTGAACAAATTGGCTTTATATATAAGAATATATTCTAAGTATGAATCTACCCTAAGTAAATCAAAAGGTAGTTGATAATGCCCTTCAAGTTGATGGATTGAATTGATATGATTAAGAAACACACTTGGGATTCACTGTATTATTCTTATCACAAGTGACTGCAGAAAATGTTTCTTTTATTCCATCCCCAAAGGAGGGGGGTGGATAATTATTAAAATAAAATCATTGTTAGTGGGTAATATCTGTGTATTTTAGCAACTTAATTACCATTATCTTAATATTTCATAAAGCCAATTCCTTAGTACATGCAGTTACTTGCTTTTTTTCTAATTAGTATATCCTACACTGAACTTTTTCAATGGACCATCATCTGCTTTATCGCATGTTTCATTGGGTTGTTCATACTTGCCTGTTTAATGAGAATGTTGCATAGTTTGTGTCTTTTGAACATAGGTTTTCTTTCTCTTGCTTCATATGAATCTGCTGGATTTTAGTATTATCTGTGTAGTTTGCTTCAAGTAATCCTTAAACATTTTTCTTTACCCCCCCACCCTTTTTTTATGAAAGGTTAACCTGTAAGTTTTTGAGAGAACACCATTAAAGCACCTCATGGTTTGTTTTCTGTTTGTTTTTTTTTTTCCCGTTGTGTATAAATGTATTTATATGTAATGTACCTTTGAATTGCAGAATGCAGTTCTGAGTTGCACCTGTTTTTAACTCTTTGTAAATTTAAGGACTTAACTGAATTTTGATGGTGAATATATGTTTGATTAATTCCCACTTCAAATTTTTAAAAATAAAATATTAGCATGTAATCAGTATGTTTTATTATCTATTATCATGTGCTGTGCATTTTATAGCAAGGACAGAATATTTGTTCCTTTGGTCCACATGTCACATGTCATTACAGTGGACTGTCTAAATTTCCTTTTTGTCAAACAGGGTTTGAAATAAGTGGACTGTTTGAGTTGTTATCATCATCACCATCAGAGGTTTTTTTTTTGGAACGGGATTTGACATAGCACAGCAATTTTCCAATCCATTTATTCAGTATGTACCACAACACCTAAAATTTAATAGTTGATTTTGATATCAGGCAACAAATGGTCCACTGGCTTGTTTTGGAAATGCTGGCAAACAAACCAAAATTATACCAAAATTTTGATCAGATTCCTAGATAATTTTCAAAGAATGGAAATCACATAGAAAGCTACGTAAAGAAGTGAGAAAGCTTTTAACTGTTAACTTCTGAGAAATGTGTTTGAATAGACAATTCAGAAATGTAATAATTTACATTTACTAGTATTTCTTGGGGGAGAAAACCTAGATTTCATTGTTAAACTGAAATTTCAACTGGCTTTGAAGGAAGAATCTAAATCCATCTGTTTAATCGCTCATCGTTTTATTAACAGAATATCTTGACGATTGAGCGAGAAAAGCAGTTCATCACGGTTTTTGGTGTTCTCTCAATCTTTAAAGTTTTTTTAATTCCTTTTGTTTTCCTTTTTCCAAGAGTATGCCATATATGTTGCTGCCCCTTATTATAGGGGGTGGTAATAAACAGCACTGGTGAAATCTTATGTTTATTATCATACACAAATTCTGTTGGTTTCTGTTTCTGAGTTATTTGTTGTTTTTTCTTTATTTTTTCTCCTTCCCCCTCATTTGCTCATGTCTTGGTTGGCGTTTGGTGGTGTATAACCGTGATTGCGTTACCTTAGCAATAACAATTGGTCGTCTTGGTTACGTTTGTCCTCAAGAGGTGGCCCCCATGCTACAGCAGTTTATAAGACCCTGGTGTGTATTATTCAATCTTTTTTTTTAATTCATTTTTCTTCACTCTTTCTTTCTCTTTCTATCTCACTTTTAGATATATTTTCAGTTGGTTACAAAAATCACAATCCTTTATCATTGCCAACCATGTGACTAATCTTGTCCTATCAGGTTTGTGAGGTTTTTCAGTAGCATCGTCATGTATATTTATTTTATGTTGTGGCTAACGACTAATTGATGCATGGGATAAGATTGTCACATGCTTGCTGTGTTAAAAAGCTTGATTATACATAAAAAGCATTTAAATATCCACCAGTAAAATAAAGATGCATGCAAATTCTATAAATTTAGGTTTTTGCATTGTTTCTTTTTTAGAATTAATTTGAAAACTTGGATTGCATTAAGAAATACATGTTTAAATTTGTTATGTATAAAAATCTTATTTGCTTGTTAATGTAAAAATTAAACATCTACATCATAAGTTGTATAATAATAGTTTCTACTGTGGCAGTATATCCTATGTTCTGCTTCTTTCGATTGACAGTCTTTCAATTCAAGACATTTTTAGTAGTGTTTAATGGAATACAAGTCATAATACAGTTTTAAAAATGGGTAATTTACTCTTGGATCAAGCTCATTAATAGTTTAAATGGGAAATTAAAATCAGTTGTTATTATTTAGATGCAATTTATTAGTAAGAATTGTGAATTTCAAGGTTTTCACTATATTGAGATTAGATGGGCCCAACATAATATAGTAAGTGTGAGAGACTTAAGCTTTATGAAAATTCTTTGAATATAAACATTATCTCTACTCTGGTGCTTATTCCATTAAATACTGTCCATTAGTATTGTAGTTGAACCTGCTTTTTACTTAAATGCTAAACTCAATTCTATAATTTAATAGGTGCACCTCTCTGAGAAACATAAGGGACAATGAGGAAAAGGATTCAGCATTTCGTGGGATTTGTACCATGATCAGTGTGAATCCCAGTGGAGTAATCCAAGTAAGATGTTCAAAAGGATTTAACTTTTAATGTTCTGAATTATGAAACTTTAAAGTTTAAACTATAATTATTAAAAATATTACCTATTTTTACTGAAGATACTGAAACAAATTATGTTTTAAATGTGTATTTCCTAACATCTTGAAATGATGATGCCTATTTTTATTTTCTAAATGTTTTTTTGGTCCTGACATATAATAACAGCAGATTGGGAGAATAAAAGTTATATTCTTGACTTGAATTAAGCCAAAGCTTCTTTCATTCACATTCAAACGTCATTTATTTACTTTGTAAATGCTTCCTAAAACTGTGAATATCAATTTGCTGAGTTTGAGGCTCTCTACACTTCAGAGGGTGATCAAATAGTAGGATACTCTTTCTGTTACTTAGATCAGAAACTCGGTAGTGAATAAAATAGAATACTGAATCAACCATTGAAACTGCTTTAACTTTTGAGAGTTTATGATTTAGTGATTTATTCATCCTTAATTTCATTTCTTACGCTATTTCATACTATATTTAGATGTCTTTAGCCTTTAAAAAATTATTTGGCAGCAGTACTAAACGTGAATCTGATCAAACCTCTGGATCCAGCTGATACACAAAGCATCAAAGGATGTGTTGATTTACACCATATGTATGAAATCAACAAAATACAGGCTGTGGGGCTATAGGTTAAATGTCCCAGGTTCCTCAACAGATAAATTGTAAGGAAAAGAAAGTATGGGAGGGGTTTTCCAGAAAATAAACTTTCACTTTCAAGGGATAGGTGCTTTGAACATTTTTTAACTGAGACCTTTTGATACTTCCTATCTTACGTTGATTACTGTGTTGTTTGTTAATTCAGGTTTAGAAACATTGTGAAATACCAGCTTATAAAATTGAAAATTGATGTAGGTGATAGGCATTGAAAACATATGAAGTAGAACTGGAAAAAAATCTTTTGGCTCATTTTAGATTTGTATAACATTAATAACTTACTATTAAAACAAGCCATTACTGTCTTAAAAGATGGTCCCTAGTTGCAAAATAACCTCCTGGCATTGAGTTTCCGGGTTTTTTCCAATACTTAAGAACTTTGTGTCCCCTTTAATACGTTTTAGAGGTATCTGATGTGGTATATACCATATTAAGAAGGAGCATTTTCATACAGCGGTTTTTTTTTTGTTATTGTTGTTTTTCCTTTTGCATTAACATTTAAGACAGTGACAGTAACACGTGTGGTCATGAAATCGCTACTAAAAAGTTGGTATAAATTTCTACTTTTCACATACTTTATTTGGGTGTGGTTAAAAGAAAATGTATGAAGTTTTATTTATGTTTAAATTTTTAATCACAAATTCTACATGTATATATAATTTAAATTTTTAACATCAGACTTTGATATTCAGAAGACACAGGAATCATAATTTGAATAAACCATAAACTTTGGGCACGTGGTATTTTATTTGCTTAATATGTGTTTTATGCACATATTTTAGTATTAGTGAGTTTTTTTGAAATTAATGAGGTTTTCTGAATTTAATAGTAAAATTTAAAGTAGTTGTACATCAGCAGTATCTTGTATGTTGTATGTTGAACTGTTGTTTCAGTAAGATAGTCGAACTTGAAAAATATTTAAATGAAGTATTTCAAGCATATACCTGTCATCACCTTGTTCTTTTAGTCAGAATAACGTGATTATCTTTTAAATAATAGTCTGAGCATTGGGGGTTTTTTTTGTTTGTTTGAGTTGGGTTGGGCTGGGTGCTGTTTGTAACTACATAATTTTTCTTCTAACTTATCATTTCATTTACATTTCTATCTGGAGGTGGATCTTGAAATTTAGATCTATAAATTCCTATGCTTTAATTCAAACTTGTTTGGTATATACTTAACTAGCTTTGAATTATTTCTAGGCCAATCAGAACTGTAAAATTATTGAATTTATATAATTCCATAAATGAAGATTTTTTAAACTGGTGCTTATTTGATGCTTTCAGTCCTTGCTGATGCTACACATTTACTAAAGACTGGGGTTTTGTAATGTAAAATTAAATATTGGGTTGGCCAAAAAGTTCATTTGGGTTTTCCTGTAGCACTAAATTCCAGTATAAACTGAATAAGTTAGAGGTTCCTTGATGGTAGAGTAACAGGGACAACCATTAAGAAATTACTTTAATTCCTTATTATAGCTGTTTTAAAAAGTTGTTTTTTTTTTTTACCTAGGATTCTGTTGATATATATTCTGAAGTTTACATGTAGCTTTTGTTGTGTTTGACAAATACAGTATCAATTGAAGATGTATTTCTTGCTTGTTATAGGATTTTATATTTTTTTGTGATGCTGTTGCCTCATGGATTAATCCAAAAGATGATCTGCGAGACATGTTCTGTAAGGTAACTAAAAAGTCTTTATGATGCACATCATGTGACTGTTACTTAGTTGGGAAATTTAAATTATGTTTTTATTTCATATGAAACTTAGACTCTTCAAATCAGTACTGGTAGACTATATAACCTTTGTTCTTGGTAATAAAGAAGTTGACTTGATCTTTTCTTAATATACAGTAGTGACTTTGTATCAATAGAGCATGTATTTTAAAAATATTTTCTCAAGCAGTACCACTGATTCATGAAGTCCTGTTATCCCACCTATGCAAAATAGCATGTATTTTCAAAGATGGCTGACTAAGATTGGAGTATAATATAATCTATTGAACAAAGTAAATCTAACTGGTCACAGCAAGGATTAAACCTGTGTGTTTGTTTTAGTAATGCCCCTTGTGGTTAACTCCAGTCAGCCCTCAGCCATAACAAAATAAGAAATAAAATGCTGCTACACATTTGAATTACCTAATATTAAAATTAGTGAACTATATAGTTGCAACTATGAACCCCCAAAGCTTTGTATATTTTCAATTTGAATAAACTTAATAAGGCATAAAATTTTTAATCCCTTGGGTGAATGCTATACCTTTTTGCTTGCTTTTCATTACTACTATGTCAGATTGCTTAGAGTACTTCTGTTACTAGGACACTTGCTGAATTCTAACCTTCTCAAAGCAAAGTGCCGCATATTCTATGAGGTGATTTTAGGCAAGACATGGAAAGGTGTAGAATTCAACGAAGTTTGAGAATAACTACTTTAATAGGGGTAAAATTTTAGAATAATAAAATCAGTAGTGTTTGATTTCAGAAGCTACGCAGATATGAGAGTTTCTCTTTTGTTATTGATAATGATTTTTTACTTTTTTGCAGATCCTTCATGGATTTAAAAATCAAGTTGGGGATGAAAATTGGAGGCGTTTCTCTGACCAGTTTCCGCTTCCCTTAAAAGAGCGTCTTGCAGCTTTTTATGGTGTTTAACGTCATACACTTAAGCTGCAGTCCCATAATTAGGGGTAAGTTGTAAGAAATTTGGAATTTTCCAGGATGAAGAAACTTAAGTTAGGACTTCAGTCTAAAACTACTGAATAGAATAAAAGCTATTTGTTTTCCACAGAGGTTGAGTAAAACAGTATCATGTTATATTTGACTTAAAATTACTTACATGAAGGCTGGAGACTGATTGATTGATGAGCCAGCAAGCAAGATAAAATACATGGTTCCACTTTGAATCCTAGGTAGAAGGAAATCCAAGGTGATGTACTAGTTGGATTACCATTTCTTCAACCAATCCTTTTTTTAATTTTTGCCCTTTAAGAGGTCACTGACATTCACTGTGACAGGGTAGAGATTCATTTTTAAAGCATGAATTTATAGTTTCTTATATATCAAGGACTTCCTATGTTGTGAGCTTTAGGGAAAACCCAAGTAGAATTGGAACTGGATTTGGTCTCAGTAAATAGGAATATTTAATATTTATTCTTCATATTTTATTGAGCACCTTCCTCGTTCCCAGCACGGTGTTTTTAAAAGATCACTGGAAGATTCTTTTTTGGTTTGGGGTGGTAGAGGGGTAAGTCCACCTGCACTCTTGTCTTTGAGTTTTTCTGACTTAAGTCAAACTAACAGTTCTGGTCTTTTAGCCTTAGTTTCCTCATTAGGTTATTTTGAGGATTAAATACGATTCTATATGTGGTGCCAGGACTTCGTATATTGCCTAATACACTAAGTTGGCTCAATAAATATCAGTAATATGGGTTAGTACAGTGAGCCAGGACGCACTTCATTAGTTTTTGAACATGAACTGAGACCTGTTCAACTGGAGGGTCAGAGAGTGTACTCAGTGTGTGTTGAGAAGGCATAAAGTTACTTGAATTACCTTGTATGTTGGAGTTTCTGTTTGCATGCTTCCTTCTTTACTCTGAGCTAGATTTTAAACCTGGAAAGATTTCAACATCTAAGTTGACTAGCCTAAAAGGGCAGTAGAAATGGGCCTGCAGCCTCTGGAATATCTCAGAGCCCTTTGTGTGTGTTGTCCCACAGTGGTCTTGAGTCCTTATGGCTGTCTTGTGGCTTTAGCATTTTAGAGAAGTGCTTGATTCACTTTACGTTAAATCATGAGAATGCAATAGATGAGAAATAACTTTTAGCATCAAGGGCTAAATTATTCAACAGTGAGCTGAGTCTTGAGCACTTTCGGGTTAATAAATCTGATTAATAAACCCTATGTGGTCTGTGTCATTTCACCAGTTATGAATTAACTGTGGTGACCTTCATAAATGTCCAAAGTTTCGCAGGAGTAGTTAAAAGTTTTGTTGTGAAAGGACAACTATCAGGTACTAGTTACAGTCTCCCAGTAATCTACCTTTATTTCTTAATCTTCTCGTAATTAAAACTGTGCTAGCATTGAAAAAGTCTTTATCAGGAAAATCAAGAGGCCTGAGAGTATAGGACATGACTGAGTAAAATAAGTCACGTTCTTTCTTTTTGCTTCACATTGGGAATACTGGCCAAAATGATAATGTTTTAATTCTCACTAAGGAAAGTGATTGTCCTAAAGAAAGTGCTAACTTAATTTTGAAGAAAGCAAGGCCACTTGTTATATAAGAAATAATCAGCTCCCATCGGGACCCATTGTGTGAATGAGGATAGGTAATTAGACTGATGGCAATCTACAAGGCATATTTCATCTATATTTCATCTGTATAAAGCGCTGCACACCTCTCTGTGCATGTCCCCAGCTTGGCGTCACTTTTCGTATCTGATGCAGGTGACAGTTGAGAGCTGCAGGAGAAGGGAGCAACCTGGTTCTCATTGACAAGTGTGATCATAGGCAATTTGTACAGTTTCTCATTTTCTTTAGGTAGAGATGGCATTGCTACTTGATTAATTTTGTGTTTCACTGGCTTTAAAAGAAAAACAGTTTTACGTATAAAATTGTTTTTGTTTTCTTACAGGTCCTTCAGTCTTGGAGACTATGAGGGAGCCTCTGCACCCAGGGAAAATGTTACCCTTTACAGGGGGGAAGGGTAAACCAGTAGGGAATACAGTACAATCCCAACCCTACTGGGAGGGGCGGGAGGGAGGTGTTGCCGTCACTGTATTAAGTCGCTGTTGGGAAACGTTTTAACATCTGGAGCCTTTGTGGGTGGAAATCTGTCTCCAATTACAACTCTGCACTGGATGTGAAGAAGCAAAAAAAAAAAAAAAAGAAAAAGCTATTCAATCTACTCACAAAACAGTACATTCTGGAATATTATGGGGAATTGTACCAAAACAAGAACCATATAAATGATGCATAGGGATGAGAAAGAGGAAAAATTCTATAGCGCACAATAAAGGAAACCTAAGAATGAGGATTAGAAGACAGTAAGTTTTGAGGGTTTTTTTTTTTTTTATTATTTAAAGGTTTTTATAAAATTTCCCACATTGATGGGGACTTGTTTTTGCATGCTGATGAAGAACTACACAAATGAAAGCTAATAAGAGTTAAAATCAGCTTGCCTACCCATAATAGTAGAAGCAGGTTCTTGGAAGTTACAATTTAAGGTACCCCAAAAAGTTGGAAATAAAACAAAACAAATATAAACAATGAAGCACCCTGTGAAATGCCAAATGAGTCACTCCTTTTACCTTTGTGGGGTGGGCAGGGAGGGAGGAATAAATGGGGTTGGACATATCAAACTAAAGATTGACATCTTGATTTTGCATTAAGACATTAATGTAGTGGATATAATTTGATGGTTGTACTTCATTAGATTTAATTTCTAGGCCAAGATGTTATTTTTAAAGTGCAGTTTAAGGTTCAGGCATGCATTCTGGCTCATAGTGATTGAAAGTACTTTAAATTAGTGGGAGAGTAGCATGCTTGCATCACATAGAGTGAGATTGGTATTCAGTTACCTCTGTTGCGCCAGTTTGTGTTGCAGTTTACCAGTTCAATATAGCCCTGCATTTAAAATTCCTTTTTAAGATTTGTGGATTTTATTTTTATTAAGAATATAGATATAAAGTACTGTAGTTTACAGCTAGGCCTTGAAATATCTTTTTTAGGATCTGTTAGGAATAAGATTGATATTGTATTGTGTGTAACCTGCACAATGTGGAAAGCTGATATACCTGTGCAAAATCTTTGCCTCTGTGCTGTCAGTGTGATGTGCTTTCTGCATGGTTATATACTACTAGTGATTTTATCAAAACTTCTAAAACTTAAATTACATGGTAAAGGATCTGTAAGAGGCTGCATAAATGTTAGTTGGCACATAAAGACAATTGTAGAAGTTGAAGACATGATTGCTATATTTCAATGTTTATTCCCACTCAACATATTGCCTTCTAAGCTTTCTTTTTTTGTTCAAAGCATGATCTTAAAGATATGTTTAAGTTAATGGATGTAATGCAGGGTTCCTACACTGTATTGGCGCATGTTGGTGGCCCTCTGTGCCCTAGATATATGCACACAGGGTGCAAGTAAAAAGCTACAGAGTGAAAGTTGGTTTGGATCCTCTTCATTTCATTTGTTTAGCTTTTCTGTTATTTTTCTCTACTTACATGTATTCCTGTGAATAAATCCTTGTTAAGTTAACCCTTTACTTTTCCTTCCATGTGTATTTTCTTATATACTGTGAATGTGAAAACCTAACTGGTACACTTGATCTTGTGTCCATATGAAAGTGCAAGTCTTTATTAATTTGGATTGCCTGAACAGTGTATCCCATGATGATGAAGGAAAATGGAGAGATTTTTCTTTTTAACTCTGCTGGTCAGAGATGAAGCCACACCTTTCCATTTTTCAATGCTGCATATTTAATCTGCAACAGAAATGTTAAGCCATAACAACCTTTTTATATTTTAGTTCGTCACCTTCGCATTGCAGAATAAATACTGAATAACCGTTTTTGTAAGCAGTTGCTCCTCTTTGCATGGTTCTGTTCCTCTAAAGGTGTTGAATGATACAGCCATTGCACTGAAGTTTGAGCTGTATGTGTGTGAATTTATAAATACCATTTCAAAAAATTTCAGATGCATGGTAGCATGCAGAAAGGTTTTTGTTGTGTGTGTGTGTGTTTTTTTTTTTAACATGTTCTTTCACCTTCTTTCCTCTACTTTGGCTTTGCAAATTTCAGTCTGTAGAGCCTGAAATTAAATCATATTTTTACTGTACAGTTTTTTTAAAATTGTAAGTTGGATCCAAAGGGTATGTAGCATTTTGCTTTCTAGTACCATTGCCTCACTGGGAGCTCAAAATTTGCTTCCTAGTTAGTCTTTAAAACCTGATTACGGTGGCTGTTTTATCCTTAAATTCTAGTGATATACTGTAGTTTTCCAAAACATTTTAGAATTTAATATGGGAGATATTTTAATATTCTGGAATAAGTAGTAAACATTTTAAATTGAAAGAAATTTAAATTCAGAATTCTCCTGGACACTTTAAAATGAACGTACAAAAACAACCTTCAGTAAAATTATCTGGACCTGTGATTGCCAATTCTCTATTGACTGAAAAGCATTGTTGTTACCTATTGGATTGAAAAATTAATTTCTAATTAAGCAGATATGTAACATAAGAATGTGCCCTTTTGTAGTCACTTAACGTGTTTTTAAATTAAAAGGAAATATAATTTTAAAATGCAAAATATAAATAAATATGACTGACAGCCTGAGATGGGGTTGGGTTTTTGGGGGGTTTTTTCCCCCTTGAGGTTATAGTTTCTTCCTAATTATATTTCAGATACATAGTATAACATAGGAATTTGCAGAAGCCATTTAAGTTATCTTTTGAGGTAAGCTCTGATTTAGCATTCTGATAAAACTTAATACATCATGGGATATATATATAAAGCAACTTAATTCTTGTGGTGTAGTCTTAGTAGTTTTGAATGTTGACTGAATGTCTATGAAATTGTGAGTTTGTCTTTGTTACATTCCAGTGTTTCTGCCTCTTGGCATGCTTAAAAGCACGGCTTACTTCATCTGCTCCTTACACACTAAAGTGCTGTTAGTGTGCTCAACTACAGAAATAGCCGCTGCTAAGTGATGTAGATTTTCTACTTGAATATTTTTATGTTGTAGGAACCTCAGGAGGTCAGTGTTTACTGTTTTATATATGCCTTCTTTTTCCTGTTTGAGCTTCTCTCTTTGAAGGATTCTAACAGAACAAAAGCTGCTGATCAACCTAAGTTGGAAACAGAAAGTGTATTTAATATAATTTAAATGCATGTTTAGCAGTTCCGTGTTACAGTCCATTAGTAAGTGAACTTAGTGCCACAGATATTCATTTATTCAGGAAAGAATTTTGCTTTTTGTATTGTCTAATCTCTTTAATAACTTCATACTGTGTAAAAAAGAAATCACTTTTTTATATTTTTTGGTTGGTTATTTTCCAAATAATCAACATGTAAATAATCTTTAAGAGCCAGTTCTGATGCTTTACATTATACTGCTACTTGATTTTGTTATGTAGGTTGGATTTCAGAAGAATAGATTTTAAAACACTTAACCAAGCCATTACATCTTAAAAACAAAATAAGTAGCATACATTTTGTAATTAACATATTGATAAACACTGTGATTTTTTTTGTTAAGACTTTTTCATTGACCTGAATTGCTTAAATTGCATATATTGTAAAATAGGATCAGATGTATATTTTAAAATAATTTCAACTGACTTTCCTCTATTGAAATGCTTTGTCTACTCAGTTATTAAATATTCAGATACAAGTTTTATCTCAGGTGAATACTCTTGTATCCTTCTTGCTTTGGTGACATATGCTTATAAAGAGTCATCAGACTTACAGTCTTTGTTTTTTTAGTGTATTTCATGAAGAATCTTTCCATTTAGTCTGATTTTCCAATCCTTAATTCTTGCAGACTGTGGTGGTATAAGTCCTTCCTGGCGAGAATTCAATTTGGTTCTCCTTTTCTCCAAACTCTAAGATAGGAAAGTGGAAATTTTTTCTGTCATATATTAAATTACCCTGCATACCTGAAATGCCAGAATTAAACTATGTCTTAAACCTTTTCGTCTAAATTTAATTTAAATCCTTTGCCATAAAGAAAAAAGTGGGATTTTTTGCTTCATATAGTTGACCTATATTATTCATATTGAATGTATTAACAGATAACGGTGCAAAAACATTCTTCCCAAGAGAAGAGTGTATCGTGCATAACTGCAATTTAAGTCCTTCCTTTAGTAGTACTTTACACACAGCTTTGCTTATTGAATTATTTTTGCGAGTAATACAGGGGGGAAAACATTTAACTGTTGCTACTAGTACTGTTACTGAAATGTAGGCATTGAAATCTTGATGAAAACTGTGGTCTTCAGATTAAGGGCCTAAAATCTAGATTAAAAATCAGATCAATAAAGAGCTGTGTAACAATATTATCTAGTAATAATACCATGCAAGAGCATTGTATACCTACTTAGTACCTAGTCATACTGTATTAAATATGGAGATATTTCTAATGCCTCTTAAAAATTCAATTTTACGTGAAAGTTTCATTCACTTGTACACTTTCCAGGTGACTTGTGACTAATTTTTTCAGTCTTATATAGATCTTCCCCCATTGGTATTATATGTAGAGGATTCTTTATCTTTATGCCTAATTATATGCTGATTAATTTTAAGGTATACATTTAAATTATAGCAACTGTTTATTGTGATTTGTATCCCAGAATGTATTGTTTTTATTTTTTTTTAATGTATGCATGATTTTGAGGGAAGTTAAAATGATTATTTTTTTCACCTCTTGTACATTTTAAAGTCAAACCAAATCTATATGCCAAGCATTATATCACTAATTAGGAAAATAGGATTTTCCCGTTTATTACAATTTTTGTTCATCTACTATAGAATCCCCTTAACTATGGCTTGGTATTATTCACAGTTAGCTATTTTGCAAGTTCAGTTATCTTCCTAAAAGCTTACTGTAACATGGTTAGCCTATAAGGCAGTGTTGGTTCCCTCCTAATACCAGCCTCATAAAGGGGTTCTGCTGTACTTTCCCCATATTGCTTCATTGTTGTTTTTCCTCTGTGGATATATAACCAAATTAAGATTGGATGAATTTTATGGAGATAATAATAAGGCAATACTGTGTAAGTAATTTTGCTTAATAGATTATCATCTGTGAGAAGAGATGTTTAAACGTGGTTGATGACTTCACTTCATATTATAAAACAGTTTTACACTTAATATTCATGTTAATATTGGGTGCAATAATTTAGTAGTTTTAGCTTTAGTTATAAATAACTGGATCTTTCTGCTGACAACTTAGGTTGTATGAGTTATGCTTAAAAGCTTTAAATCTGATGTTTCCTGTACCTGCCACACTATGTTAGAATGTGTCCTTCAAACATATCCTCCTGCAACTTCTCAAACTGTACTAAATTGATATTTCTTGAAGTCAAACTCTGTGCTAACAGATCTTCATTTTAAATAGAATACGGTTTTAATTTTTGATAAGCTGCTGAATTTTAAAGAGAGTTTTTTGGGGCCACCAAATATTTTGGATCATGCAGAGAATATATATTGTACTGTAGTAATTTTGTATTTACATTTGTATGATGTGACATAATAGATGTGAATGTTAATCACTGCTTGACTATGTTAATAAAGTTGTTTAACTATAGATGTTTCACTCTGATTTTTAATGGAAGGAAATGAGCTTTCTTCCCCCCTGTTCCCCCATCCCATTTTGGGTCCAGATAGGTCGTCTTGTTGTCTTGTTCTTCATTTTGTTTTATTGTTTGTTTGTTTTGAGAGGGTTTTTTAGCTTACACTTTAGTGCACTCTTGTTTGACATCATCTGTTTTTTTTAATTGAGTATTTTCTTAGTTGTATAGTGTAGTAAAAAAAAAAACCTGTTTTCCCCACATTTTAATCCTGTTATGTATTTCTAAACAGTTGATTCTAGGTTCAGCTTCTGGTGAGAGAAAAAAGATACTGCTCTGCAAAAAAAGGAGTTAAAACTAAGTGAAGTCATGAATAAAACATTGAAAGGGTAGATTGCATGAATGTGTATGAACCTGTGGCCTATTAAGGCTTTCTGGTCATCCTTCAAAAAAATAAGACTTGTAATTTTGGAAATATTTACAAAAGTAGTAGTTTCCTCTTCAGGTTGTAATCCATTATTATAGTTGCATGTTACTAATTAAAATTAAATGTATTAATATATTTCAGAGGAAGTGTGTGCAGAACTGTCAAGTACTCTTTTTTTGGGGGGTGGGGGATTTACAACAAGGAAAGTGCCTGAGATTAGATTAGTGCAACCCAGAAAACTTTCAAGGGAAATGAGACTTGGGGCTTTTTTCCCTTTCGTTACCTGCACATGAGAACATTTGGGATACCTCACTTGGGTTGGAGAGGAGGGGGAAAATGACACCTGAGTATCATGTTCTGAAGCACGTCATCAAGAAATAGTTTAAGATTCCAGGGTTTAGGATCTAGGTTGTGGAAGAAGATAATCAAAACCAGCCTAATCATTAGTTATTCATGATTCTGATTTGCTGCAGCAATCTTAGAATGTGCCTGTAGCTAAAAATCTTCTGTAAGTCTTTAACATTTTAATGAAAGTACAGACTTTTAAGATGTTTTCACTTTATACCTATTTTTGAACAGACTGGTGTTTTTAATCTTGTGAGTTCATAATCAACCTGACTCCAGTCATTAGCATTACATGTGATTGTTTAGGAATGATTGGAAAACTATTACAGCAGTTGAATTCCACAGCTCTGAGCTTGAACTTAACATTGCTATGGTGAATACAGAAGCAGCGACTGTCATCTTGTCCTTAGTCTCAGTCTTGTGTTGGTGTAAAAGAAACTCCCGAAACATCCGCATAGATCTCCAGTGTTCAGTTCAACACAATTTGCAAGTTACAGTTTAGAAATTCAACAGAATCTAAATCATTGGCAAAAGTGATACCGGAAAAATTCTTACACTAAGAACCTTAAAGTTTTTGTGCCAGTTACTGATCTAATTCATTTCTGTGCATATTATAGCCATCTTGCTCTGACAGTTTAAATTTTATGTATTCCTTTTCTAGCTTTATGTTACCTTTTGAAGAGCTTCATTAAACAATTTAAGAAAGACAAGTGAACAGTTTTAAATGGATTTAATACAACTGCCCAGTGATAGAATAACTTGATGTTTCTGTGCACATATGAATAGTAAATTTGTGCATTGTTTTTAGTATCTAAATTTGCCTGTTAAGGTACATGATAGCTATGCCGCGTTCTGTGAGCAGTTTACACAGCCGTCTTACTGTTGGACATTCAGAAGTTATTTCTCATTTTTTACTCCTAGAAATAAAGTTATGATGAATGCCCCATGCTTAAATGTTTGCATACATCTGCAGCGATTTCTCTGGAATTGCCAATGTCAAAAGGAGATGGTTATACTACAATTTCCTTTCATAGAAAGTTATACTAATTTTCATACCCAGCAGTAACTTCAATGGGTATTACCATGTGTGCTGTAAATTGTGATTTAAATAGCATGATTTTCTAACTTTGTATTTAGGGAATTTTGTATACAAAAATCATACTTTCACATTACATATTTAATAGATATCCGAGTTTTATGTCACAGGCACAATTCCTTAATCTTACGGAGCTTCCATTCTATTATAGCAAGGCAGATAAGTAACATAGTGTGTTACATGGTGGCGAGTGCCAGTGAGATGGGAGGTGATGGAGACTTGTTATTTTAAATGGGGTGAGTGGACATAGAGGAAGGTCTGAGGGGGTGTCGTTTGAGCAAAAACTTGGAACAAATCTATGGACGTCTGGGGGCGACTCAGGTAAAGGGAACAATAAGGACGAATGTCCTGAGACAGTAAAATGTTTGGAATGTCAGTTTTGCCCTTGAGTAAAGTTAAAGGACCATTGTAGGATTATCTGGATATGTTTTAAAGGAGGAATCTAGATTTGCTCACATCCTAGAAATGGGTTTGAGGAAAGAAACCAAAGATGGCTGTTAAGGTTTTTGGTCTGAGCAGCTAGAAGAATGGAAATGTTAACTGGAATATGAAAAATCTGACATTTGGGTTGAGCCATCTAAAGAAATGTGGAGTAGGCACTTGGAGTTCAGGGAAGATCGTCTGGCTGCGGATGGAAAATCGGAAGGGTGTAAATGTGCTTTAAACCATGAAACAATAACACCATTGAGAACAGGAAAAATGAAAGATGCAAGGACTAAACATGAAATTCCAACAATTAAGGCTTGAGGAAAGAAAACTAAAGCATGGTGTTCTGATGTATAGAACAAGTAAGACAGAATTTACTTTGCATTTAGCAACCTGGAGGTTGTTTTGGCAGACTTCTATGGCTGTAGAATCAGAATGAGAGCTATCGTCTCCATCCCTCCAGAAGGGTTGAGAGACCATAGGCTTCCCTTTTCGTCAAGACCACTTTAAGTAGCTTTGTAGTTTTCTAAAAACTGGGTTGTTCAAGAAATGTGGAAGCTTGTGAGAAGTGAACAGGCGAGAGTGGATAGATTACTTCCCTAAATGATTACCAGTGTGTAGTGTCTAAATTTAAAATATCCCCAAAGACTGGCAACAGCTTCAAAGATTATTATAGGGTTCATATGAAAAAGTCAGAGAAGCCAGAAAAATTGTGAAAGAAGGTAGTAATGACGGAGGGTCCCAATCAGGTTGTTGGGATTTGTTTTTGTTTTTTAATTATGGCTACAGGAGTGAAAACTACTGATTCATACATAGGCAGCTCAAAAGAACTGAGTCTGGTAACATCGAAATGCTTCACATGAAACTAGTATATGGCACTTAAGTGAAAAAAGATGGATTATTTTACAAGTGTTGGGAAAACTGGGTAGACATTTGTTTTAATTTAAAAAAAAATGGGTTCCTATCTCAACCTCATACTGTGTACCAAAAACTCTAGATGGCTCTAAATTAAAGTACAATATGAAACCTTAAAGTTTCTTTTTTATATATAATCTTAGTGTGGAGAAGGCATTTCTAGGAATGACACAAACCCTGAAAGTCATGAAAGAAAAGATTGGTTTAAAAAGCCTAAAAATTCTTCATGACAAAGTAAAAACTTAGGGGAAATTTTGCAGCTCCTTTTACAGAAAATGATTAATTTCTGTAAATTATAAAGAGCTGTAAGTCAGTCAGACAACCTAATAGAAAAATAGGCAAAGACTATTGAGTTCACAGAAAATTTACACTTAGATTGCTTTCACATTGACAAAGGTCAGAAAGGCTTCGTGACACACCTAGGGAACATGGCAACCAGAATTCATACACTGCTAGTAGGAGTGTAAATTAGTACAATATGAAGAGCAATTTAGAAACATCAAAATTATAAATATATGCATTCTTTGACCTATAAATCATCCCCTAAGTACTTAACCAATATGATAGCTCATAAACGAAAAGATACTACATATCTTTTCACGGTCACTAAATTCACAAAAACAAAATACCAATTGTTACAGATGCATGATAGAGGAACAGGAACTCTTACAACTCTGATTTAGTAAAACTAGTTTGGAAACTAGTTTGCCATTACCTAGTAAAGTTGAACACTTGTATACGCTGAGTCAGCAATTATACTACTGGGTATATACCTTGGAACAACTTCTTATGGGTGCCAGAAAACACACAAGAATCTTCATATGAACATTGTAATAGCAAAGAATAAAAAGGAATAATCCAAATGTCCCAAGGATGGATGAATTTTTAAAGTAGTTCTCAGCAAAAGAAGCCAGTTACAGTAAAATACAGTGAAACCATTTATATAAAATTCAAAAAGAGACAAAACTAAAAAATACATAGAGATGCACACATAAGTGTGTAAATTAAGATGGTTACAACTTGAAAGCTGAGGGTGCAATGATGAAGAGTTTGGGTGGTGGGTACATTTTTTTCCTTAAATGGTACATGAATGTATACTCATGTATATTTCACACATAATTTCATAGCACCAGAGAAGACTTATCTGGTAACCATATACTGGCATACTGACCTCCCTTTATTTTTATTTTTCCAGCAAGTTCATCTTTTATAATCAAATCAGTCAACTTTATGGTAACACTATAGATGTGTTAGCTCAAGTTCATTTCAATCCAACATACTTAGGGACTAAAAATCCATGAGAGCTTTTCTTGTTCAACTTCTGAGATATCCAATACTTCCTGCAAGGCAAAGTAATATATGTCTATATTCACCTTCTGGCATCTTTATTGATAAACTTCTCTAAGTACTTTGTTTTTACATTTTCACTTTGAAGGCACATTTTCCCAAATAGAAAAGTATATGTAAGATGTCTTCTTAACACGTATTTCCTTATCTTTGAAAAATTTACCTTGTGCTGAAAAGCCCACTCTTTTTTTTTTTTTTTTTTGGCCACGCTGCACGGCTTGCAGGCTCTTAGTTCCTCGACCAGGGATTGAACCGAGGCCCTCGGCAGTGAAAGTGCAGAGTCCTAAGCACTGCACCAGGGAATTCCCCAAAGGCCCACTCTTTATATGTGAAAAGGAAGGAATTGATAGTTACTAGGCCTTTCTTCCATGTCTGCTAGGATTTTACAAGCATTTCTGTTTTGTTAAGCCTCATTCTTTTTGTCAACTGTAGTCATGCACATTTTCTTTAAGCTTCTTAAAACAAATTTTAGTTTTCCTGAAATCCTTTTAGGACTACCTTAAACGATACCCAACAATGTATAAATTCAAAATATTTCCACTAGATGGAGCCATTGACCTATATTAATCCTAGAATATTAGTACAGTATTTTGTAAGAACATAAAACATAAATATATATATACATATATATATATGTATGTATATATATATGGAGAAAATTTCCACCCCTTAAGCTCACCTCAATTAACGTGAAATTTTTACATGAAAATAATCTTGAAAATTGTTAATGCCATTCTCCCTTCGAACACAAAAATATCTTCAAGAAATGTTTCCCTGAGTCCAAGGACAGGGATTGTGATCTAGGCAGGACATCTCAAATTTTAACGTGCATACATGTCACCTGCCAGTCTTGATAAAATTAAGATGCTGATTCAGTAAGTCTAGATGGGGCCTAAGTTTGTGTATTTCTAACAGGTTCCCCGGTGATGCCTTGCAGCTTGTTTATGGACCTTACTTTGAGTTAGCAAGGACCTAGAGAGTTCTTGGGAACCTGAAGTTCCCTTATGACATTAAGAACTGAATAGTTAACATGCAAGCGTCACAAGAGAGCAGGGGCTTCTGTATATTTTTTTTGCTTGAAAGTCTTCAGCGCCCTGAACAATCCCTGAAACAAAAGTAGATGATCAACAATATTTGTTGAATGAATGACTGAATGAATGAGGACAGTGTTTAAGTGCTTTATGTATATTAACTCATTTCATTTTCTTGACAGTCTATGAAGTCAGCTGTTTTATTATTCCCGTTCATAGAGAAGGAAACTAAAGTTATATGTAGTGGAACCAGGATTTAAACTCAAATAGTTGAACATGTCACTGGCTCCAGAGCCCATGCTTTTAACAAAAATACTATACTGACACTCATTTTTAGGTAAGAGATAAAGTCCCACACTGATTCAGGCACTTGTTGTCCAAAGGCCTGATGTAATATATCTGTTTATGGTCACTTGTTCCTGACACATTGTAGGGTTTGCTATGCCACAACATAGAGTCCCAAGGACAGGAGCTATGACTGCACAGTGTGAAGAGCATCTCCCCACTTCCTAACCTGGCCTATAGAGTGGAGGTGGGAAAGAAATGAGGGATAGCCAGCCCACCACTCAGGGTTCATGAAGGAACAAGGTGCCACCAGTCCTTACCCCATCATCTAATTTGGTTAAGTCTTGTAATTTCCTCGACCAAAGGAATGATCATCATGACCCCAAATTACAGAAGATCAATAAAGACAGGAGCTCCTTAAGTGCCCCTGGGCATCCAGCCAAAAAGAGTTATTTAACAACCCCTGCCTCTCAGGCCTTTTGCTGGGCCAGGGTTCTGTGCTGGGACATCTCTGGCTTCTTCATGGGAATTGCTATTCCAGTTATATTGCCGGAAGAAAGTGTTACTTTATAGTGTTTATTTTTTCTAATCTTCTACAGCTACTATTTGATCTCATTTGCAAATCTGGTGAAAGGGAGATGGACATTTGAAATTTTTCTATCTACAAGAAGTCACTCATAACTTAAATAGTTGCAGGTGGATTATATTAATAAAGTTCATTTACTATTACTTGAACAAACTTCCTACAACAAATTCTATTTCTTATGCCATTTGGCTGAAACTTAAATCCCTGTACCTTTGTATTTAATATCTAATTAGTATCCCAGTAAAAATATTTTTATTATGTAGTTTAGGAAGACCCACAGATGTCTCAGAAAGCACTTATCTTCTTAGGAAACATAAAAGAGCTTGCATAAACTCAAATGTACATAAGAACTTTCCCTACCTTTTAGATGTTTTTGTTCCCTGTGATCCCAAGGTCCTCTCCCACGCTGAATAACTAGCCTGGCCCAATACTGAAGAAGTATTTACCATATTAAAAACTTTTTTCTTCCTATAATTCTTTTGGGCCAAATCAAAATTTCACAGGTTTCTATGTTGTCTTCTGCCCCTTCCTACACCTCCTAGCTCACCTTTAACTTTCTCTCCAAGCTCCTGCCACCCTGGCCCTTTGTTCCCCAAACACAGAAAGTGAGGAAAGCCTTAAGGTCTTTGCACACTCTGTTCCCTGAGTTTGAACTGTTCTTCCCTTTTTACTCACATGGCTGGTGCCATTTGGTCATTCATATTTTAGGGTGGGTATCACCTCCCCACTAGGGCCTCTCCTCACTCCCCCAATCTAACCTATAAATCTTTTCCTGTCCTGTCTGCATTTTCATTTTTTGTATCACACTTGTTTAGTCATCATGTCTCCTGAGTCTCCTCCCGTCTTTGACAGTTTCTCAGTCTTTCCTCGTTTGTCTCTACATGGAAATTTTTAAAGTAGATTGGTCAGGCGCTTTGGAGAATACTTCTCAATTTTGAATTGTCCGATGTTTTCCCATTATTGAACTGGGGTTGTGGATTTTTTTTGAAGACTTCTACAAAGGTGAAGTATCCTTCTCACTGCATCATATCAAGGAATACTTGATATCAACATGACATCACTATAGAGATGTTAACTTTGATCTCTTTGTTAAGGTGATATCAGCCAGTTTCTCTGTAGTCAAGTTACTATTTTTCTCTTTCCATATTCCATTCTTTGGAAGTGAGTCACTGAGTCCAGCCCACACTCAAGAGGAAAGGAATTAAACCTTACCTCCCAGAAGGGGACGTATCTACGTGTATTATTTGGAATTTCTCTCTAAGGAAGATGTGACCCTTCTCTATGTATGTATGTATGTATATATTTAATTATTTATATCAGTACGAACTCGTGGATAGTTGTTTTATTCTTTGGGTTATAATCTAATACTATCACTGTTTTGTTGCTCAAGTTCTTTCAGCTTTGACCATTGGGAACACTTTCAAGTTGGTTTCTGTGTACTCTTAACATGCCCCGATCCTTTTTTTATTTTTATCTTTAGCACTTACTTTCTGTCATTAAGTGATACTCTGGGCTCATCTTGTTTATTTCCTGCCCCAGGCCTAGAATCAGCTATTTCTCCAAGGAGACCTGGTTCCTTTTACTGGAGAATGGCATTTAAAAACTAAGAGCTGGGTGCTGGTTGTGCTAACTGCTACTGGCGTGTTACTGTTCCTACATCCTCTCAGTGGACAGAGCAAAGAAATAAATGCATGTATACTAACCCACCTATAACCACACGTCTGTATTTACTTCTGTATCAGTATAGAAAAATAGTGGAGTTGTAGATGTCTTCATGATAACTTACCATCAAGTTAATGTCAGGATATCATGATGATATCTCCAACTTGAATTCATTCTCGTCCTCCCTCCTGCTCTTGCCTTGATTCTTTATAACTTCTTTCTCTGAAAGTAATAAGCCTGGCTCCCATTATCTTCAATGTCTTTACTTATTTGTTCAACTCTAGTAAACATGTACAGTAGTTTTGGAATTACTAGCCCATACCACTGTGAGAAACAACTTACTACAGTCCAATGTTTATATACAGCATTCAGTCATAAAACCGTTTTCCAAAGTTACTTAGGTCAGCTCCTTTGCCTCCAACCTGTTCAGGGAGGTTATGTCATACACTTGTAATACAGTTTGAGTCACTTGTCTCAACCTGCATTTCAGACTTTGATTCCCATCTTCCCCAGCATCCTGGTTCGTTTTTTAAATCTGCATACAGTGAAAGTTCTATGGATTTTGACAAATGTAACAACTCATTTCTCCATTGCCCCCAAACCACACAGAACAGTTCCATCACCCTAAAACATTTCCCCATGCAGCTGCTTTGTAGTCAACTACTCTCTCTTCCTCCAAGCTTTGGCAACCACTGATCTGTTTTCCATCCCTATAGTTTTGCCTTTTCAATAATACCTTATGAATGGAATCATAGAGTATATAGCCTTTTGAGTCTGACCTCTTTCACTTAGCAAAATGCTTTTAACATTCATCCATATTGTACAAATCAATGGCTTACTAATTTTCATTGCTAAGTAGTATTCCATTGTATGGGGATACCGCAGTATATTTATTTTTCCACTTGTTGAAGAACATCTTGGTTGTTTCCAGTTTTTGGAAATTATGACTAACACTCCTAAACTTTATGAGTAAACCGTCACATACAGGTCTTTGTGTGAACATAAAGTATTCGCCTGGATAAATATTAATGGGTAAATATTGTTAAGTCTCTAAGTTTTGGGGTAATTTGGCCAAAGAAATAGGTAACTAATACTCCTTTTTTACCCGTGAACCATTTGAGTGTAAGTAACAGATGCCCTTTTATCCATAAATCCTTTAGTATGTATGTCCTAAAATATTCTACATGACCACAGGAAAATGATCAAAATTTCGATCTAATTTGCATCCTTATTCAAATTTGACTAGTTATCCTGATAACGTAACTTATAACAAAAGAAAATTCCCATATTACTCATTGTACTCAGGTGACATTTCTTTTTTAGTAAATTTTATTTATTTATTTATGGCTGCATCGGGTCTTCGTTGCTGCGTGCAGTCTTTCCCTATTTATGGCGAGCGGGGGGATACTCTTCGTTTCAGTGCACGGGCTTCTCATTGCGGTGGCTTCTCTTGTTGCGGAGCACGGGCTCTAGGCACGCGGACTTCGGTAGCTGTGGCTCGTGGGCTCTAGAGCGCAGGCTTAGTAGCTGTGGCACACGGGCTTAGTTGCTCCACGGCATGTGGGATCGTCCCAGACCAGGGCTCAAACCTGTGTGCCCTGCACTGGTAGGAAGATTCTTAACCACTGCGCCACCAGGGAAGCCCCCCTTTTTCTTTTTTAATCTGGTAAGATTCCCCAGTCAATGTCTTTCATAACACTGACATTTTTGAATATGATAAACCCATTATTTTATATCATGTTCCACCATTTGGGTTCATCTTTTTTCTTCCTGTTAGATTCAAAAATATTCATTTTTGACAGAAATACTGTAATATTAGGAGACATATTATGCCAATTTGTACTGTTATGAGTGATGTCAACTTGGATCTCTTAAGGTGCTATCTACCACATTTCTCAGATGTAAAGTTACTAATTTCCCCTTTGCAATTAATAAGTATCTTGTGGACTGATATTTGAAATTATGCAAATCATGTTTCTCATTAAACTTTCACCCACTAGTTTTAGCATTTATTGATTATTCTTGCCTAAGTCAATTATTACTATGTGGATTGCCAAAATGTGTTTTTCAACATCTTTTTAGTTGGCATTGTATTACAAGGAAGAGTTTCTCTTTCCCATTATGTATTCTTTTATATCAATGTGAATCAATGCATTTAAAAATTTTTTGATTTTATAATATGTGTCAAGTTAAAATTTGGTAATATTAAGCATAAGTTTTTCTTTTCTCCTCTCTTCTGCCACCTTCCTCCCCACCTCCCCTCCCCCATCCTTTAAAGCTGAGGGTTTAAAGCCTCAGCAAGCATTTATTTGCTTCAGAGATGGGCTCAAAGAATTAGAGCAAACAAAAAACCCAATTGGATTTCCGAACAGATTTTTAAAAAATTTTTGCTATCGCCTGTACCTTTGATATCTTATACCCTAAGAAACAAATTTTAAAATTATCTTCACTAATTTGTACTGATTAACAGCAGAAAGGGAGTGGGGGGAAAGAAAATTGGTTACTATACACAATATACTAATAACAAGACAAGGAAGAGAACAAGGGTGGCTGCTCTATTTTTTTTTTTTTTTTTTTTTTCCTGTACGCCGGCCTTTCACTGCTGTGGCCTCTCCCGTTTAGGAGCACAGGCTCCGGACGCGCAGGCTCAGCGGCCATGGCTCACGGGCCCAGCCGCTCCGCGGCATGTGGGATCTTCCCGGATCGCGGCACAAACCCGTGTCCCCTGCATTGGCAGGCGGACTCTCAACCACTGCGCCACCAGGGAAGCCCCCTCTATTTTTTTTTTTTTCTTCAACTTGTTAGGGCGCTGGTTGATATGTATAACATCTTTCCTCCTCTGCTCATTCCATGTTCCCTTACTGTCAGCCAGCCAGTACCTCAGCATGTTGGAGTACTTAAGCTAGTAAAGTGGACTAAGCCTTCTCTCCTGAAGCTCTACTCAGCAGTCAGTCAGTATAGCCGACTGTATTGGTGCCCACGCAGATCCTCTTTTCAAAGGCAATCAGCCCTCCCCCAGCTGACGAAAGGTAGGCTGAGAACAGCCCACAGCTGCATTCTTCTCTGGAGCCTTGCCCTTGGCCGATGGTCAATGCCCCATCCAGCAATTGCTGAGACGGATGCCCCAACAGAGCAGAAGCCATGGGAGCAGCCACACACACCATCACTCCCAGCGACCACCTGGGAATCTGTGCTTCCTGCTGCCCACAGTCTTAGGCTCTGTGGATCTAGAGATCTTGTTTCCCAGAGGGGAGATGCTTCCATAGGGTCCACAGGAAGAATCTCACTAAACTTAAAGGAAGGAAGCAAGAAGCCATAGTCCTGGCATTCAGACAATCCACTGGGGCTTCTTTAACTACTCTCAAGTACGTTTATTCCAATGTAGAGTCTTCGAAGGGAACTCCAGGTGGGTTCATGGATCCATTGGGCCTACTGCTTGATCTTTCCATTTTTGAGAGAGGTAAGTTAAAATCTCTCCCTATGATTGTGGATATTCCTATTTCGCTTTGTAGTTCTGACAATATTTGCTTTATATACTTTAAAGATAGGTTGTTAGGTACATATAAAGTATAGGTCATGATCATATCTCAGGGAATTAAATTTTTATCATTGCAATAAATTATTAAGTCAATTAAAATAAATATATTCATTACACTAGCTTTCTTTTTGTTTGTATTGTCTGGTGTATTTTCCATCTTTTTTTTGTTTTTCCTTATCTTTATGTATGTCACTTAAAAATAGCAGTTAGAAAGCATAATTGGATTTGCTTTTAAAATCCAGTCTGACAGTTTTTGTCTTTAAACCCAAAGAGTTATGTACAGATTCATCTCTACTTTCTATCTTTCCCCGCAGTGTTCTCTTTCTTTTCTCTTTTTTCTCTCTCCTTGACCTTTTTTTTTTAAATTGATTGAACATTTTTCTTCTTTCTTTAATCCTTTTTTCTCTATTAATTTGAAAGTTATATCCTTTATTATTGTTTAAAATTTTTTCTTTATTATTTTGGCTGCGTCGGGTCTTAGTTGCGGCACATGGGATCTTGGTTGTGGCATGCGGCATCTTCCCTTGTGGCATGCGGGCTTCTCTCTAATTGTGGCGTGTGGGCTCCAGAGCGCGTGGGCTCTGTAGTTTGTAGCACGTGGGCTCTCTAGTTGAGGTGTGAGAGCTCAGTAGTTGTGGCATGCAGGCTTAGTTGCCTTGCGGCATGTGGGATCTTAGTTCCCTGACCAGGGATCAAACCCAGGTCCCCTACATTTGAAGGCGGATTCTTTACCACTGGACCACCAGCGAAGTCCCAGTTACATCCTTTAATTTTAGTATTTCATGGTGACTTCAGCTATTTTACATGCATACCTAACATGTCACTCACAGATTTTTTTTTTTTTTTTGGATGCGTTGGGTCTTTGCTACTGCGCGCAGGCTTTCTCTATTTGCGGTGAGTGGGGGCTACTCTTCGTTGCGGTGCACAAACTTCTCATTGTGGTGGCTTCTCTTGTTGTGGAGCAAAGGCACTAGGCACGCAGGCTTCAGTAGTTGTGGCTCACGGGCTCTAGAGCACAGGCTCAGTAGTTGTGGCACACAGGCTTAGTTGCTCCGTGGCATGTGGGATCTTCCCAGACCAGGTCTCGAACCCATGTCCCCCGTCTTGGCAGGTGGATTCTTAACCACTACGCCACCAGGGAAGCCCACTCAATGATATTTAATCAGTTTGTTCGGAACAATCCCTAGACCCTAGAATGTTTTAACTCTGATCACCACCCTCTCCCACTTATGTCCCATTATTGAATAGTGTTTTAGCTTTTTGCTCCATAAAATACACATTATATTTATTTTATATATTTGACTTTTGTTTAGATTTGTCCGTATATCATATTATCCTTATATTATCTTTCCTTATCATTTTAGTTTGTATCTCGAATTTTCTGTCTAAAGTCATTCTTTTTTTTTTTTTTTTTTTTTTGCGGTACGCGGGCCTCTCACTGTTGTGGCCTCTCCCGTTGCGGAGCACAGGCTCCGGACGTGCAGGCTCAGCGGCCATGGCTCATGGGCCCAGCCGCTCTGCGGCATGTGGGATCTTCCCAGACCGGGGCACGAACCCGTGTCCCCTGCATCGGCAGGCGGACTCTCAACCACTGCGCCACCAGGGAAGCCCTAAAGTCATTCTTTACATAAGTACAGACTTTAGAATTTCCTTTAGGAAGGGTCTGTTGTAGTAAAATCTATTTTTACTTGTCCAAAAAAAAAAAAATCTCCTAATTTTGCTTCCTTTCTTGAAAGTTATTTTGGCTGGGTAGATAATTTCAGGTTGACATTTATTTTCACTCAGCACATTGAAGATACTATCCCTGTCTCTTGAGCTTTATATTGTTGCTATTGAGAATTCAGTGTTTAGTCTAGCTGCTTTTTTTGTTTGTGTGTGTATTAAAAAATTTTTTTGTCTTTGGTGCATATTTCACCATGATGAATCTGAGTGTGGAAATATTTTAAATTTATCTTACTTGGGATACAATGGACTTGCTAGGTCTGAAGGCTTATGTCCATTAATAATTTTTTTTTTTTTTTTTTTGCTGTACGAGGGCCTCTCACTGTTGTGGCCTCTCCCGTTGAGGAGCACAGGCTCAGGACACGCAGGCTCAGCGGCCATGGCTCACAGGCCCAGCCGCTCCGCGGCATGTGGGATCTTCCCCGGACCAGGGCACAAACCCGCGTCCCCTGCATCGGCAGGCAGACTCTCAACCACTACGCCACCAGGGAAGCCCCATTAATAATTTTAATCCATTCTCTTTTAAAATAGTGAATCATCTCTTTTCCTTTTTCTTTTCTTTCATTCTTGTGTGTGTGTGTGTGTGTGTGTGTGTGTGTGTGTGTGAATCTTTTCTTATCTACTTATCTACTCTCTTATCTACTTCTGGAACTACCATTAAACAGTTTGTTAGAATTCACTCTGTTATCTTTTATCCTTTAGCTATTTTTATCTCTTCCTCACTGTCCTCAGAGACTCTTTTCTTTCTTACTATCCCCCAACTCACTAATTCTGTCTCTAGTTCTGACTAATCTGCCATTTATTTCTCCATTGAGTTTTAAGTTTTAATTGTTTTATTAAAGTAAACTAAAAGTTCTAGTTGATTCTTTTTCAGATCTCATCATTTTATAGTCTCTAATTCTTTGCTTGTTACTCTCTTTTTTTTTCTTTAAATATATTCAACTTAGTTATTCATACTCTGTGTCTGATAATTTCAATATCTGAATTTGTTGTGTGTCTGATTCTGGTATCTCTTTCACTTATGGTGCCTGGTTTCCTTGTGTTTTGTGATTTTTAAATTAACTCTCAGGTTCCTTGGAATTTTTTAAAAATTTTTATTGGAGTATAGTTGATTTACAATGTTGTGTTAGTTTCAGGTGTACAGCAAAGTGAATCAGCTATACATACACATATATACACTCTTTTAGATTCTTTTCCCATATACACCATTACAGAGCATTGAGTAGAGTTCCCTGTGCTATACAGTAGGTCCTCATCAGTTATTCATCTTATATATAGTAGGGTATACTTGTCAGTCCCAATCTCCCAATTTTTCCCTCCTCCCCCTGCTTATCCCCTGGTAACCATAAGTTTGTTTTCTACATTGGTGACTCTACTTCTGTTTTGTAAATAAGTTCATTTGTATCCTTTTTTAAGATACCACATACAAGCAATATTATATGATATTTGTCTTTCTGTGTCTGACTTACTTCACTCAGTATGACAATCTCTAGGTCCATCCATGTTGCTGCAAATGGCATTATTTTGTTCCTTGTTATGGCTGACTAATATTCCATTTTATATATGTATCACATCTTCTTTATCCATTCCTCTGTTGATGGACATTTAAGTTGCTTCCATGTCCTGGTTATTTTAAATAGTGTAGCAATGAACATTGGGGTGCATGTATATTTCTGGATTATGGTTTCCTCCGGGTATATGCCCAGGGTTGGGATTGCTGGATCATATGGTAGTTCTATTTTTAGCTTTTTAAGGAACTGCCATACTGTTCTCCATAGTGGCTGTACCAATTTACATTCCCACCAACAGTGTAGGAGGGTTCCCTTTTTTCCACACCCTCTCCAGCATTTATTCTTTTTGGAATTTTATTTGTGGAAATCCTTGAGGCATGGATTGAAATTATTGTCCCCAGGAGAGGGTTTTTGTTTGCCTCTGTTACTTATTTGGCATGTAAGTAACCCAGGGCCACTGAAATAAGTTCTCTGCTTCAGGTGTTTGTTTGTTTGTTTGTTTTTTAAGGTAGCGTGGCTACAAATTCATGTAAGTGCCAGCTTGTGGTTATGAATTTTTAGCAGAGATTTGCCCTCTTCATCCACTGTGTAGGTCAAAATTCACAAGGTTCCTTGCTATCCCATTCTTTCCAGCAGGTTTATTTCTTGCTCACCTTTGCCTTGATAATATTGCCTTTGGGGTCCCAAATTATGATAAAGGTGATGTTTTAAATCAATAACAAAATGATGGAAAATGTAATATGCAGTTGTGTGATGACTTGTAAAAATTGTTAGATCCTTGTATCATGCCTTAAACTAAAATGTATTCTAAAGAGATTAGAGATTTAAAAGTAAAAAATGAAGTCAGGGGAAGATTATAAACATACTCTTTATGTTCTCCTTCTCCTGAAACAACTCAACAATTTGGCAGAAGTTGTGGAAGAAATCTGATCACCACCAGAGCCTTTGGTATAAGCACCACCTGTGAGACTGAAGCTTTGGATTTTATGGAGACAAGCAGGTATTATCCAGGAATGTATCTATTACTCCACAACAAATCAATCACTCCAAAACTCAGTGGCTTAAAACAACAACAATACTTTCTTTTGCACGTGAATCTGCAGTTAGGGCAGGGCTTAGAAGGGAAGCACATCTCTGCTGGGCATTTCATTGGCTGGAGTGGCTTCTTGGGATCTGAAGGATCCACTTTCAAGATGTGTCATTCAAATGACTGGTGAGTTGGTTCTAACTGTTGACTGGAAGCCAGCTGGGAATGTGTTCTTTGGGCCTCATTCCTGGCTATCTGGACCTCTCCCATGAGCCATGGCCTTCTTCACAGAATGGTGGTTGGGTTTCAAGATCAAGTGTCCCAAGAGAATCAGGTAGACGTCGTACAGCTTTTTATGACCTCACCACAAAAGTCACATAACATTATTTTCACTGTAGTCGCAATCTTGCCCAGATTCAGGTGAAGGAAACAGATACCACCTCTCATTGGGAAGAGTGTCAAAGTTATAAGAACATGCGGGATGGGAGATATTCTTTTGCCCGTGTTTGTAACATGCATTCAATCACAAGGAAGTAAGTTTGCTGTAAACCTGATTCTTTAACGTGACCTGGTACATAGTCTACTGAACCCACAGATGACCCTGCCCACTTGGGAATGACCTGGGAACTGCTGCTACCTGATTGTTTTACAGTGCTTTGGGAGTTTTTCATTAGAAAGGAAGCCAACTGCATACCTAGCTACACACCTACCGGGAAGCTGCCACTTCTGCTGACTTATCACAGCTATCATAAGACTTCTTGGATTTAAATCCTGCCTCAACCATTTACTGACTGTGTGAACTTTCTGTGTCTCAGTTTCTTCATCTGTAAACTGAGGATAATAATAATACATATTTTAGAAGATTGTCATGAAGATTAAAGGAGTTAACTTATGTAAAGGCTCAGAAATGTACCTGCCACATAGTTAACTTACAGAGGACTCTGGGACTCTGCTCTGTGCCCACCTGCCCATGTTTCCAGGGTGAAGTAAAAGTTGCTCCTGGCCAGAGAGGGACTTCCAAGTGTTGAGGTCTAAGTGTCATCAACCAAAGAGTCACATGGAAGAGATCTAGGGCCGAGCACCTTCAACTACTTTCTGAATAAATCTTGGCAACCCTGTCACTTGACCTGGATCCTTCTGCTTCTGGCCACTTGAGAAAGACACCTTTCACCCCAGGCCACTCGCTGTTCTCCACCTCAGAGACAGGGCACCTGCTGGGCTGCTCCTCTCCGGCCAGTATGAATGGCCTCCATGAACAGAGCAGCGTGCTCCCCAGTTGGAGCCCGGGTGGAAAGGCAGACAACCTCAATCAGATAGCCAAGTTTCTGCAGGGATCTCTGAGAGCCAGTGGCCCTGGTTAGTCAAACCATCACTGGGGACAGTGAGCTTGTAGGAAAACTACTGGTCGTAGGAGGAGGATCAACTGCTGAGATATAAGAGGAATGACTTCTGGGACTTCCCTGGTGGCACAGTGGTTAAGAATCCGCCTGCCAATGCAGGGGACATGGGTTTGAGCCCTGGCCCATGAAGATCCCACATGCCGCAGAGCAACTAAGTGTGTGTGCCACAACTACTGAGCCTGCGCTCTAGAGCCCGCGAGCCACAACTACTGAGCCCACGTGCCACAACTACTGAAGCCCATGCGCCTAGAGCCTGTGCTCTGCAACGAGAAGCCACCGCAATGAGAAGCCCGCGCACCGCAACGAAGAGTAGCCCCCCGCTCGTCACGACTAGAGAAAGCCTGCGTGCAGCAACAAAGACCCAATGCAGCCATAAATAAATAATTAAATAAATTTATTTTTTTTTTAAAAAAAGGAAGTGACTTCTAATGAAAACAAGTGAAGCCATGAAATAGAAGGACTTCTGCTTTGCCTTTCCTTCTCCAATTCTCACTGAAATGGCAAAGAAATAGAAAAATAAATTCAAAGAAGGACAGCAAAACCAAAGAGTGTGCTTCCAGCAGATCAATATAGCAAGAAATTTTCAAAAAGAATAAAAGAAATGAGATTGATTGACAGAAAAATCTAGCAGAGCAGAAGAAACTAAAACACTTACAGGTAACAGTGTACTCGAGCAGTTAACAAAAGAGAAAAACAGTTGAGCCAGACCCATAAAACTCCACCAACTCGCCAACTCCTGGAGTTGTTGCCACAGCAGCTGGCTCTGTGGTATGGACTCAGATAAGAGTCACGGGTACAGTTTTCTGAAGTAGTTATTTATCACTCCCTCCACCCCAGAGCTGGTTGTTAAACATTTACCAACATACCACTGCTCCAGAGTAAGCTAAGATTAGAGGGAAAGGACAATGCCTGGAGGGTCAGGGAACCCATGCTAAGAAGAGAAGTTTACCTGCATAGGAACCCTGTCCTTACACAATCCCACGAGGCAGATTCCTATAATTAAAACATGCATTCACTGCCAGGTAAACAAGAGTTCTCACTTGAAGTGAGGAAATGCATTCCAACTATGAATAAAGTTTAGTCTAGACTTGCACCTACAAGTAGGAGTAGAAAACTAAGAACCAGTCAACCTCTTCGGGGGAATCAACAGCATGAAAGAGAGCACCAAATTCAACATACGGAACTAGCTCTTGCTAAAAAATATAGAGTTAATGGAAACAGATTAAAAATAGTTAATATCCTCAGAGTTACCTGAAAGCATATTACCTTCAAAGAAGAGACAATTCCCATGAAACACAATCAGAAGTTATGGAAATTTAAAACTATAATTGCTAAACCCAAAAGTTGGTCTGAATATGCCATTGAGTTAGAAAACTGAGTTGAAAGATTCTTTGAAAATGGTATTCCAGAAAGAAAGAAAGAAAGAAAGAAAGAAAGAAAGAAAAGAAAGAAAGAAAGAAAGAAAGGAAGGAAGGAAGGAAGGAAGGAAGGAAGGAAGGAAGGAAGGAAGGAAGGAAGGAAGGAAGGAAGGGAAAGAAAGAAAAGAAGGAAGGAAGGAAGGAAAGGGAGAAGGAAGGAAGGAGGGAGAGAAGGAAGGAAGGAAGTAGGGAAGGAAGGAAGGAGAAAGAAAAGTAGTATTAAGAATCATAGAGGATAAATATAACTAAAACTGTAGGTATAGGACTGTGAGAATAAAAGGGAGGAAATTATCAAAGAAATAAGGAAAGAACATTTCCCAGAACTAAAGAGGGACTTGGACTGAAAGGGCCTACTAAATGCCAGGCAGAGTTAATGCAAAATTATCTTCTAAAGGTATCCAGGTATTAATATGACAAAAGTTGGGGTTTTGCTGCCTCTTCTTTTAGAAACCACCAATAAGTAACAGAGGGTGAGAAACAGTAATGCCAACTCCATAGCTAATGAAATGGGAAGGCATCTGAAGCTAAAATAGGAAGAAGGATTGCCAAAAGTGGCAAGGGTTGAACAGAGACACAGAGAAGAATGGAGCCCAGAGCTGCAAATCTGAGAAAAAGACAGCAGAACCCATGACTCTAAAGTAAAGTGCATAGGACTTCCCTGGTGGTGCAGTGGTTAAGAATCCACCTGCCAAAGCAGGGGACATGGGTTTGAGCCCTGTTCCAGGAAGATACCACATGCCGCGGAGCAACTAAGCCCGTGCACCACAACTGCTGAGCCCGCGCACCTAGAGCCCGTGCTCCACAGCAAGAGAAGCCACCGCAATGAGAAGCCTGTGCACCACAATGAAGAGTAGCCCCCGCTTGCCACAACTAGAGAAAGCCTGCGCACAGCAACGAAGACCCAACTCAGCCAAATATAAATAAATAAATAAATTTATGAAAAAAATAATCAAGTGCATAGCTTAAGATAAAAATCAATAATCCCTTTGCTGCAACAATGAAATGAAGTTCTGGTGGTGGGAACTTCTCTGGACTCAGTTTAGTACTGAGAAAAAGTTGAGGAAGTGGATTTGAGCAAGAAATATCACAGACTAATCATATTTTTCAGGAAGCAGTCCATTGTTGAGGGAGGAGAGTGAGGGAGAAAGATGCATTGTGACATCCCTTTGGTGCTGACCTCAAGTAGGCTGCAGAAAGGAAAAACCTAAAGGGACTGACTCACACACATAACCCTGTGTTATGAGGACAGTTTCTACTGATCTTGAAAGCAGTCCTGGACTCTCTCCCACAAAACTCCAGTAAATAAGTAGTCTGGGGGGAACTTAACTTATATAAAGTTGAATAAGCAAATATAAAAAAAAACAACTACTGTAGGAACTATAAAAAGAGATAAGAAAGAATGAGGGGGGAAAACCAGGCAAAACAAATGGCAGATGAAGAATTCTCACCATGGAGCAGGAAAAAATTGAGACCAAACAAATTGCCATGAATTAAGTTTTAAAAGTTATCTCTATAAAATTCATGAGTATAAAACAAGAGCACAGGGCTTCGCTGGTGGCGCGGTGGTTGGGAGTCCTCCTGCCGATGCAGGGGACACGGGTTCGTGCCCCGGTCCGGGAGGATCCCACATGCCGCGGAGCGGCTGGGCCCGTGGACCATGGCCGCTGGGCCTGAGCGTCCGGAGCCTGTGCTCTGCGACGGGAGGGGCCACAGCGGTGAGAGGCCCACATACCGCAAAAAAAAAAAAAAAAAAAAAAAAAACAAGGGCACAAAGCAGAAATATGTGAGTTCAGGGAAGATAAGATAAAAACATGAAGACACATTTTTCTTCACGTTGATGAAACATGAGACAGCAGGGCCCAGGGAGAAGTGAAAAGAAGGGACTTTCCTGGTGGTGCAATGGTTAAGAATCCGCCTTCCAGTGCAGGGGACCTGGGTTGGATTCCTGGTCGGGGAACTAAGTTTCCACGTGCCACAGGGCAACTAAGCCCGTGCGCTCTAGAGCCAGCGCACCACAGCTAGAGGGCCCACACGCTGCAACAAAAGATCCCGTGTACCACAACTAAGACCTGACGCAGCCAAATAAATAAATATTAAAAAAAAAAGAAGTGAAAAGAAAATAAAAATTTCAGATGTTGCTACAAGGATATATTGTACATCACAATATATATTGTACATCTCCCCTTTTTTCAAAGTGCTGGGCATATGGCTCAGCCATAAGTGCGGGGAAGAGCTGTCCTGTGATCTGGAATACCTGTAGTAGACTGTTACCCTAGGAAGAAATAAACTTCTATTTTGTTAGAACCATTTCATTTGGGATCTATCATAATAGTTTAGCCTATCCTAACAGGGTGACAGAAAAAAATGGATGTGTTGCATCTATAACAAGATACATTGTAATAAATTTATTTGACTTCAAAGAAAAATAACCTTTTGAAGAGACAGGTTGAAAAAAATGATGTAAAAAAGGGAAAAACAATTTAGGCTAGCTTCAGACTTCTCCACAGGATATTTACTGCTAGGAGACAGTAGAAAAATCCTATAAAATTAAGGAAATAAAGTGTGATCGACAGGCACTAGTCAAATAGTCATTGAAGCAAAAAAGGCAACAGGAAAACATTTTATTTTTGTCTTGTTTCAAGTATACATATACTAGTATCTTTGGTGGTGACATTTGTGTTTTTTCCTCCCAAGCATCCAATACATTTCAGTATCTTTGTTTGCTGCTTTATCTCTCACCTCTGGTTCCATTTTTAAACATCTGGGTAAAATGATTCTGATTCTTTTCTTCCCTTTTAGTGTTTAAGTTTCTTTATCTATTTTTAAATAGTACATTCACATGGAACAAAATTCCAAAAGTGCAGGAGTCAGTCTCTTTTTTATTCACGTTACCTAGTTCCCATCTTCAAAAGCAACCATGATTGATTCTTGGCCTTTTGGCTAAGGTCATGTGCAAAGACAATCATGGTTACCAGTTTCTTACATAGCCTTCCCAAGATAGGGTAAGTACACACAAAAAACACACATACAATTACTTAGATTATATATATATTATATGTATAAAATGTTTGCATATATAAGTGAAATGCATGTGTATATATAAATGTTTGTACATATACACAAACACACACATATATACTTTTCTTCTTTTTATGCAAACAGAAATATACCATGCACTCTGTCCTATACCTTGCTTTTTTCTGCTTACTAATATATCTTGAATGCTGTGCAGTGACGTGCTGGTAAATGTCTCACCACCAGCTGTCTTCCCTTCTGTAACTTCATCTCCACGTAGCAGCTAGGATGGTCCTTCTAAACATTTGGTTGTGGTCCCCCTCTGCTGGAAGTCCTCTGATAGCTTCTCACCACCATTAGAGCAACACTGAAGTTCTTCTGTGCCTACAAGGCCCTAGCTCATCTGGCCCCTGACTCCCTCCTCATTTCTTTCAACTCTTACCCACTTGCTCTGCTCAAACCACACCAAACTCCTTGCTGTTCTTTGCACTTGCTTTTCCTTCTGCCTGATAGGTTCTTTCTCCAGATATCACAGGAGATTCTCCTTCATTCCATTCACCTCCTCACATCGGTCTTCTCTGAAAACGTTTTCCCTGAGATAGCACCTCTCATTACTCCCTAGTCCTCTTAATAATATTAATAACTTACATTGATTGTATTTACTATATCCCAGACATATCTGTTTTCCATATTTTTTTGTTTATGTTTTTGTTTTCCATATTTTAAATCATTTAATCCTTACAACAACCTTTTGAGGTAGGTGCTATTATTATTCCCTCTTTACAGGTATACATTGTACATTCCCTCTTTACAGATGGACAGGTGTAAATTGCGTCACACAAGTGATTATGTAACTTCCCTAAGGTCACAGAGCTCATAAGTATCAGAGCCAGGTTTAAAACCCAGTTTAGGGCTTCCCTGGTGCCGCAGTGGTTGAGAGTCCGCCTGCCGATGCAGGGGACACGGGTTCGTTCGCCGGTCCGGGAATGATCCCACGTGCCGCGGAGCGGTTGGGCCTGTGAGCCATGGCCGCTGAGCCTGCACATCCGGAGCCTGTGCTCTGCAACGGAAGAGGCCACAACAGTGAGAGGCCCGTGTACCGCAAAAAAAAAAAAAAAAAAAAAAAAAAACAGTTTAATTCCAGTGTCATATTCTATATAGTCCTATAGTCTCTTATCTGCTGTTTTTAAATACAATATTACACTGCCTTTGCCCAGATTTATTTTTTAATATAGCACTTATCACAATACTGTATATCTAATTACACATATTAGACATTATACTATATATCTACTTCTTTATGATATTTTATTTTTGCCTATTAATCTTACTGAGCTGTAAGATTTCTGAGGGCAGACTTTACCTATTTTCTTCACTACCATATGTCACACATCCAAAACAGTGTCTACAAACAATACACAACACACAATTATTCAATGACTGAATGGGTAAATATACATATACATATATGTATATATACCTACAGATAAACTGAAAAGTAGGAGAGGATTTATTTATTTATTTTTTTTTTTTGTGGTACGCGGGCCTCTTACTGTTGTGGCCTCTCCCGTTGCGGAGCACAGGCTCCGGACGCGCAGGCTCAGTGGCCATGGCTCACGGGCCCAGCCGCTCCGCGGCATGTGGGATCTTCCCGGACCGGGGCACGAACCCGTGTCCCCTGCATTGGCAGGCGGACTCTCAACCACTGCACCATGACGGAAGCCCGAGGATGTATTTTTAAGAGTAAAGAAGGAAGGATGAGTACCCCCCAAACACAAACACAAACACATACACCTGCAAACAAACAAAAAACAAGAAGTGCTACAAAGAGGACTTCCCTGGGGAAGTTCGAGCCCTCATCCGGGAAGATCCCACATGCCGTGGAGCAACTAAGCCTGTGTGCCACAATTACTGAGCCCGAGTGCCACAACTACTGAAGCCCACGTGCCTAGAGCCCGTGCTCCGCAACAAGAGAAGCCACCAGAATAAGAAGCCGTACACCACAATGAAGAGTAGTCTCGCTCACCGCAACTAGAGAAAGCCTGCATATAGCAACGAAGACCCAATGTAGCCAAAAATAAATAAATAAATTTATAAAAGTAAGAAAAGAAAGAAATGCTACAAAGAACAGTTTATAGTTTTTTGTGACAAGATATAAACTAATTCATCTAAAGGATGTATCAGTGAATATGGAGGAAAAAAGAAATATAAGTGAGATTATACAGAAGGTAATGGTTTAGCAGCTTTCTTTTTCCGGAGAGGATATATTTGAAGACATCTTTGAATAAAGGGAAGAAGTGGTTTTAGCTGGCGTGTGGGAAGTGAGAAGAAAAAAATAACGTATTTTTCTGGACCTTATTTTTTTTTATAAAACCCTAATTGATGACAGTTTTTTCTTGAAGCACTCTTTTAAAAAGTATATCAAGGCAGATATCCAGTGGAGTTGCAAGGCTAGAAACAAAATTTCATTTCATCACCTTTGGATCTGGTCAGTTTGGCCTAGTCCGGTTGCCTCCCTGAAAATACTTCGTCAGAATTTAGTGGTCTTTCTTTTTTTTTTAAATAGATTTATTTTATTTATTTATATTTGGCTGCATTGGGTCTTCCTTGCTGCATTCGGGCTTTCTGTAGTCGCTGCGAGCGGGGGCTACTCTTCATTGCGGTGCGCGGGCTTCTCACTGCGGTGGCTTCTCTTGTTGCAGAGCACAGGCTCTAGGAGCGCGGGCTTCAGTAGTTGTGGCACACGGGCTTAGTTGCTCCGTAGCATATGGGATCTTCCCAGACCAGGGCTCAAACCCTTGTCCCCTGCATTGGCAGGCAGATTCTTAACCATTGTGCCACCAGGGAAGCCCTAGTGGTCTTTCTTAAAGATTTGATAGAAAACATTGCAGTCATGTCTACAGGATGATTTGGTTGTCTGTTTCCTTCTGCCTGTAAAAAGGGACTGTTTTAATACAATGACCAGATGTCCTGTTTAGGGTGGGACAAGTCTAGATTTTGATAGAATCTGAGTTTTTGGACAATTATATTTCTTGCATGTTTCAGAACTGATGGTGAGAAGAGAAAAATTTTTTTAAAATAATATGTATGTAAATAAATTCGCTTGAAATTTTTATGGGATCCTTATTAGTTAGCATTCATATTCATTTAGAGCACCTGGTTAGAACGACGATAACCAAAGAAGGGACTTCTTTATAGAATGAATGTGGCAACTGATGAACACCAGACTATGAAAGAAAAAAAAAAACCATAAATAAAAGCCCTGGGTGGATGAGTTTAACTTTCACCCTTGACCACTCATCTTCTTTTGACCTCTTCTATTGCTTGTGGCCTCATTTACCTTCCTGCATAACACCTTGTTCATGCCGCTGTTAACAGTACTGTAGTTTACCAATGTTAATAAGTTTACCACAAGTTAACAGTAATTTACCACTTACTAGTTCTGTGACCTTGGCAACTTATTTAATCTCATCGAGTGTATCTTCTCATCTGTAAAATCGGGATAATAATAGTAGTGACCTCATAAGGCTGATGTGAGGATTCAGTGAGATAATACATGAAAGGTGCTTTTATCATGCAGAACTAAAATTGCACATGCAGTTATAATTATTTTTTCCACTAACTGATCAAGATGCTATTAGAGTTATTAACTGGAAATCCAGAATCACTCTCTTGACGTTCTGATTTTGCTCTGGTCCCATGTCCTTTCCTCCACTCAAGGACCACATTTCTATAATTATCTCCCCACTCCCTTCTCTTTGGCTCATTCCCTCTGACACTCAAGCATGACAATACCGCCCATTTTAACGCTCCTTCCCTTTCATTCCTTGTTCCCTTCAATATCTGCCTATTTCACTGCTCCCTTTCACAGCAAAGCTGCTTGAACGAGTTGTCTGTATTTGCTGTCATTACTTCCTCTTCTCTTTTCAAACCACTCCTATCAGGTTTCTTTCTCCACCACTTCAAAGAATCAACACTTGCCAAGGCTGCCTCCATTCTGCTAAATGCAATGGCATTTCTCATATTTGTCCATTGACCAGTTCTTGAAACATTCGCTTGGCTTCAATGCCTTCCTTTTTTCCTGGTGTTTTTTCTATTTTGCTACTCTTTTTTAATCTCCAATGCTGGCTCATCCACTTCTCCTGACGTATAAGTGTAGAAGTGCCCCAGAATTTTTGGTTCAACTCAATTGTCTCTCTCCTGTGCACTCTCTCTCTCTCTCTCTCCCCCTTCTATGAATTTCATTGTCTCATCTATACATGGTGATGACCCTCAAATTTATGACTTCAATCCAACATCTGTCTTTAGCTCCCAAATCATGTATCGAATTGCCTGATAGCCATTTCCACTTGGATTTCCAATAGGCATCTTAAACCTAACATGTCCAAAACAGAACCCTGAATCCTCCTCCCTTTCTCCAAACCAGCTGTTCTCCATACCTTTTCCATCTCTGAGGCACAATTATACACCTAGTTGCTCAAGCACAACTCCTAGGACCATCCTTGATTTCTTTCTTCCTTTCATACCCCACAACTGATCCATTAGCAAATTCTGTCAGCTTTACATTCAAAATAGATCTTGAGCCTGATCACTCCTTACCACTGCCACAGCTGTCACCTAGTCCCTGCCACCATCTTCTCTTGCCAGGGCTATAATGTTTTTTAAGTGACTTCCCAGTTCCTGCCCCCGCCCCAAAGCCCTTTGCACAGAGCAGTCAATGTGATCTTTTAAGACATAAATCAGATCGTATCTCTGTTGCTTTAAAACCCTCCATTGGCTTCCTTGGACTGCAACCAATACAACCAGCTTCTCTGTCCTTGACACAACTCTGCCTTCCTCTCTGACCTTCTTCCAATTTATCGCTGCCTTCCAATTACACTGCTCTCCTTTCCGTGTATTTTAACAAAACAAGCTCACTGCTAACTCTGGGGCTCTGCACTGTCTGATCCTTCAACGTGAACCTCTCTGCAGATGTTTGCCTGACTGGTCCTTTGGTTCATTCAGGTCTCTGCTCAAATGTCACTTCCTCAGAGAGGCTACTCTCTGTAAAGAAGTCCCTTCTCCCCACCACAATCTATCCCAATTATACTTCATAGCATGTATCACCATCCAAAAAGATCTCACTTATTTACATACTTGTGGTCTCTCTTCCCACACTAAGTAAGTGTCACAAGAGCAGCAAAGTTATTTGTTTCATTCACTATTATATCCCCAGTATTTAGAAGAGAGCCTTTCTTAATATAGGTGTTAAATAAATGTTTGTTACATAAATGGATGGACAGGGCTCCCTCCTTCTCCTCGTTTGACCAAGAAACTCAGGGACTATGCTTCTTACTGGTATACTATGTTGTTGCTGAAATCTGGTGATACTCAGTGTGCAGAAGGTGCTGGTCCAATGGTGACTGAGATCTCTGTGCAGGCTTCAATGAGTCTTCAAGGGAGACCAAGCCCACTCCTCCATATTTAGCTCAACCAAAGATGCCTCTTTTCTTGGGTTCCTATGGCTACAATTCCTATTCTAGTCTCTATTCTTCCAGTTGCCATACACAGCCACCTCCTAGGGGGCTAGCTTGTCCCAGAAGCACTGAGTTTCAGAATGTGCTCTGGACTCCACTATCCCCACAAACCTCAAACCAGCTAATGGAGAAAAACCTCTATGAACCCAGACAATTTCCTGTCAGTTTCTTTGAGAAAGAAAGAAAGAAAGAAAGGAAGGAAGGAAGAAAGAAAGAAGAAAGAAGGAAATGAAGGAAGAAAGGAAGGAAGAAAGAAAGAAAGAAAGAAGAAAGAAAGGAAGGAAGAAAGGAAGGAAGGAAGGAAGAAAGAAAGGAAGGAAGGAAGGAAGGAAGGAAGGAAGGAAGAATGGGGAAAGAAAAAGAAAGGAAGAAAGAAAAGCAAAAAAGGAAAAAAGAAAAAAGAGAAAAAGCACTAACTGAATTTGAGGCTATTCCTCTGAACAAAGTGATTTGCTTATTTATTCATTTAATAAATGTTTATTGGTTGCCATTGATATACCAGGCACTCTTCTGGGCACATTATTTTGTAATTGTCATCATCTCTATTGTCTTCATCATGAGTCCATATTGCATTGTGAATTTCTTAAGAGCAGAAATACTCTTTTCATTGTATTAGATGCTCAATAATTGTCTGTTGCCTGAATAAATGAAAGAGAGGAGTTAGTTAATGAAAGACTTAAGGAAGATTTGCCCCAGTTACATTCATACTCAGGTAAAAACAAAGAAGAGCGATACTCCTTAAATCATATTATGTTATTACATTAAAATAAATTTTAAATGTTTAATAATTGTCATAATCTTAATAACACATAAACATTTTCCATGTTTTCTTTTGATTTTTGTCCATTTACATGCATATTTTTCACATATTTATATCTTTAATCTATTTTCTATGTTATCTTCTATATTTCCACTTAATATTAATGACAAACATTTTTGTATGTTTTTACCTTACCATCCATCACCTTCCTGTCCGTATGATAATAATTTCTCTTTCCTTAATTTTCAAACCGCTGTTGGGTTCCCTGTGGTCACCAGCTCTATAAGCCTATCAGGTATTTTGTGCCAAGACAGCAGGTAAGAGAGTTCCTGGGAAAGTAAACCTCATTGTGAAGGAAGAGATGATGTCACATCAAGGAACAGGCAGTCAATCCCAGGTGCGCTCAGGAGAGAGGACAGGTGAGCCTAACAAGCTGCTTGAACGAGAAGCGTGTGGAGGGTGATATTTAGCCCCATTCTGCAGTTTGATTAACATGTTTCTACTTCCTGGCCCTCACAGAGCAGCCTGTCTGGATACCATCTGACAAGCTTTTGCTTTTCTTTCTGTTTTGCATAAAGCTTTTGCTTTCAATATGCTGCTATTGAGTAGGGGAAAATGAGAGAACACCAGATTTCAGGGATCTGCCTGTTTCTCTTCTGCCTTTTAATGGAGCTTAGCTTTTTTGCCACTTATTATCAAGTATTATCAAGATCAGTACATAGAAAGGCTACTGAATCTGACACAGGATGCTGCTCCTTGAAGAAATTAGCAGGAAATAAGAGAGGTTTTTTTTTATAGGAGCTTCCCTTCTGCCACTCTCATCTTGGAAACAAGTGGAAATTCATTTGCAAAATTATATTGAAAATAAATGAGAAAAATGTGTTTCCTTTATAGCCAACACTTTGGAATAGAACTAGTTTTAAATGGTGTAATAAAGAAATGGCTCTTGTAGTTAAATGTTGATTAATATGCTGTGAGCTGTGAATCCAGGATTGGAAATAGGAGATCCAACTAAGGAATGAAAAGGAGGAAGTTCTCTGGGTGCCTTGCCCTCAAATCTTAGAGATATTTTGTAAACCGGAGAATTGAGATTTAGGTTATTTTGTGCTAATTTCTCCTCTTATTTGCTACCACTTATCAAGTTATGTTTTAACAGTCTAAATATGCTTTGAACTGTAAAAAAAAGAAAATTCAACTGAGTAAACTTAAAGATCTAATTGGCTTTATTCCAAGATTCATGAATTCAGCATCCCATCTAACAAGAGTGCTCTCAGGAGCTATACCAAATGGAAGGCTTTTATAGGCGAAGGAGGGTGGGACAAAGAAGTTAAAAGACTAGATTATTTCACACAAGGTCACTTTCCATTAGGGGAAGGTATGGGGTCTCAGGCAGATTACCTCACTAGTGCTGATCAGGAAATTCCAGACTGATTGGTTTAAAATTCCACTCCTGTGGGTGCTGAAACTGCAATTAGGTTAGGTATTGAGTCTTGGTGGGGCTTAGCATAAGGGACCCTACTTTGGGGCCTGTTGCTTCTTTTTAAAAATGTCCCCCTTGATCAAACTCTCAGCCTGAGAGATGTGACCAAAATGTAAGGCATTAGCGCCACTCTCACCCACCACTCTATAGTTATTGCAGCTTTCATTGACCCTGTTTTTTGCTGAATCTTGTGTGGTATTCACAGGTTGCATTTCAGGCTCACATTTTTTGTTGGTCACTCCCTTTATTTCTTTTTCCATGTTCCAGCTTGAGGGAGATCATTCACATGGAGATCATTTGCTTGGTAGTTAGCAGCTGTGAACATGCATTTAAAGCTCTTGATAGAATACAATGCACCAGAGAGATTGTCATGATTATTATAGGCAAGATCTTCCCCAATGTCTAGAGTGTACTTTGGCGCCATGGCCCCCAAGACCCAAACCAATCAAAATCAAGTAAGTCAGAGAAAGACCCCTTGATGGGGTCACCTTTAAAAGCCAAACGGCTTGTTCAGTGATCTTGTGTAACTGAGTTTCAACTTCCCCAGAAATATGAGTCCAGATGCAGCAGGTGGTGGTGGCAGAGACACCTCCTTGTTCACCTAAAGGATAATCAAGGGCTATCCTGTTATCAAGAACAACTTTGGGGACTTCCCTGGTGGTCCAGTGCATAAGACTCCATGCTCCCAATGCAGGGGGCCAGGGTTCGATGCCTGGTCAGAGAACTAGATCCCACATGTATGCTGCAACTAAGAAGTCTGCATGCCACAACTAAGACCCAGTGCAGCCAAAAATAAATAAATAAACAAATAAGTATTAAAAAAAAAAAAAAGAACAACTTTGGCCAGGTTGTCTAAGGGTCTGTCTTGCACAGCTATTGCTTTTTCAGCAGACTGCAATATTTTCAAGAGTTAAGGAGAGTTTCCTGATTATAGCCTCATTCGTATTCACTCCTAACTAGGGAAGTAGAGCCCTGCCCAAAGAAGTAAATCCGGAATCATGAATGCCTCCTGGTAAGTCCTTTCAAACTTGATAATGTAAATTCAGGGAAGTTGACCGACGAGGTCTAAGTTTGTTTGTAGACAGAGGCACAGTTAGATAACCTAACTAAGAGGCCTGGTTATGTGCCAGCCTTCTAGGTGTTCACAGGCTCAAGGAGGACGATAATCCCCACAGAAAAAGATAAATCCTATGGGGGCACAAACCACTTCCGCTAAGGTGGTACTGTTAATGGACTCATTTGCAGGGAGTGCTACATTTTTCTGTTCAACCCAAGGGTCAGTTAGGTTTTTTCCTAGCCTGAAATAAAAAGTTGTTCTAAATTCCAGAGGTCACCTGCCCCCTTAGCAATGGCCTGGGAGATATGGGTGATGTCATTATCTTTCCAGGCCAATGCCATTGTAAAGGAAAGGAGAGAAGTTTTCATGTTTAGTTAAAATACGAAATCTTAATCTGGCATCTTGAGTGGAAGCAGTCTAGATCAATGCCAGCTACTTCTTTTCTTAGTCAATTTGATTTGAAGGTCTCCAGCATTTATACAGGAGCAGATGGCAGGAGTCGTCTTTTTCAGCTTTGAGATGTATATCCAAAGCCCAAATCCTTGATGTTTGGCTGCCATTTGGGTAGTGAAGAAGGCCTAGTATAGTCCCTTCTAGAGAAATTCGAGGGCAGTCTTTGCTCTTAGGAATGCCAAATTAGAAGGGTGGACAAAAATTGAAAATGTTACTTTGGAGAATTGTAGTCAGATATTTGAGGAAACTAGAAGAATTCAGTTTTTTTCAGATATCTTGTCAGGTTTCAGCTGGGACAACAGTAAATATTTCTGGCAGTAATGAACAACCCTTTGGTTTTAGGAGGCATTCCCAAAGAAGGTGCAGGAGATATTACCTTCCCAAGATCTTAGAGCTACTCCCAAAGATGGCCAAAAGAAAGAAAGACTTAGATAATGACAAAAAAAGAAGGCAACAGTTGTCATTGGGAGAGAAAGGATCAATAACCACTGTGTCTGGTTTTGGAAAGAAGGGGATAACATGATATTTTATTTTCCTTTCTCAGTTGGGACCACAGGCTGAGATCCAAGGAGAGCTGACTCTGGGAAGAATTCTCATCCTTTGCCCACTTTTGTCAGTTTTCCCAGGATTCCATCTGCAGGCTCCAGTATTTACCAGAATTTGGCAAGGTTTTCCATTAATTTTATTTTCAGTTTTCCCTTTGATGATTATGGAAATAACATAGCAATTTACCAGAAAAATCCCTCAGAGTCCCAGGCAACTTTGGGAAGTTCTCAAATGAGGGCCCTCCTTTGAAAGTAGATATAGGGGTGTTTTTCAGGTCATTAACTTGGCAGACTTTTGCGTATGGTCATGTAGCCTTTTCAGAATGGAAAAACATTTCAGACAGAGGATTACTAGATTGAGTACTCAAAGGAGTATAGAGGGGAGAGTAGGAGTTATGTCAATCCTACAGTCTTTTGTTTTAGGTACCTCATATAGCTTTAATATTTCACTAGTCTTTTACAGCAAATCTTTTTTTTTTTTTTTTTTTTTTTTACAGCAAACCTTTTAATGAAGCTGTTTTTGGAATTTTAAAGTCGTTTGGAGGCTTCCGCATACCAATTAAAATAGGTATCCCCTTCTGTTTGTTTGATATGGGAACTCTTACTTTTTTTTTTTTAACATCTTTATTGGAGTATAATTGCTTTACAGTGTTGTGTTAGTTTCTGCTGTATAACAAAATGAATCAACTATATGCATACATATATCCCCATATCCCCTCCCTCTTGCATCTCCCTCCCTCCTTCCTTATCCCACCCCTCTAGGTGGTCTCAAAGCACCAAGCTGATCTCCCTGTGCCATGCAGCTGCTTCCCGCTAGCTATCTAGTTTACATTTGGTAGTGTATATATGTCAGTGCCACTCTCTCACTTTGTCCCAGCTTACCCTTCCCACTCCCCTTGTCCTCAAGTCCATTCTCTACACTTGTGTCTTTATTCCTGTCCTGCCTCTAGGTTTATCAGAACCATTTCTTTTTAGATTCCATATATATGTGGAACTCTTACTTTTAAGTATACTTTTTAAATGATCTTATCCGATTAGAATATTCTTCACAGTGCCCATTGTAATTCTAGATTGTAATTCCCCTGAGAGCAACAGTTTGGTAGGACCTCAGCCATAGACAGAGTTTAACCTGCATTTTTCTCCAGCCATATCTAGCTGCAAGTGGGGTGCAACCCACATGTCTGTCCAGCCATATTTTGGGACCCCCAACTTGATGGTCACCAAGTCAAATATTTGGGAGACAAAATTCTAGGTTGTCTTTAGTAAGATTTTGCCAATTTTGTAGGTATTTATAGCTTTGGGACTACAGTTTTCAGACATAAAATAAGTAGGTGTTCCAGAAGGTAGCACATTCAACTTGAAACCATGCCCCATAGGGTTAACAGAAGCCGATGTCTTAACAGAAATCCCCAAGTGTGTCTTATAGAACAGCAGATAAGGGAACAGCTTGTTAAAAACTCTTCTGCTTGTAACCTGCCTTTACTGATTAAGCTTGCTTGCTTGCTTGTTTTTCTTTCTTTCATTAATTGCATACCCTCCAAGCTTCACATAGCTTAGATAATATATTACAAGACTTTTTAACCATTAGATAACACCTCTGACCTATGGGTCACTATAATAATGGGGGCTTAAGTTGTTTTCTAGCAATTTGGAGTCAGCTCTTGTCCAGTTCAGGCTGGCTAAAGTTGGTTGGGACCACTGATCCTAAAACTGGGTCTGCACAGGTATCTGATGAATGACCTTTTGATGTCAGAGGGCTGAAAAGTCCACCCTCAAATCAGGCTAAGCATGTCCATTTTTGAGTATGTATCCCATGAAGAAGCATGTAACGCAGATACACCTGCCCAGAATGCTTGTTACCTCACATTTTCCCTACCTCCAATCTCCTTTCCCCACACCTAAGACCACCTTGATTCTTTATCCCATCAATATCTCGAGCCCCTTGCCTTCAGGGAGGTGGATCTGAGACTTGTTCTCCTATCTCTTCTCTTGGCTGCCTTTTGAATAAACCCTTTCTCTGTTACAAACCTTGGCATCTCAGCATTTGGCTTGCTACAAGTTGGGCAAGTAAGCCAGGTTTGGTAACAAATTCTGGGTATAGATGATGCCATTTCTTTTAACTAGGCCTTTGGGTTTTGTGGAGCCAAACTATACCTAAGAGAGATATGCTTGTCGTTGGAAATTGTGGGGTGTTTCACAGTGTAACTTGTTGCACAGAAATTTCCTTGAGGCTGGTGGGAGACTTAGCATCAAAGCAACCTATTCCATGACCAACTTATCCTATCACAGAAGTCTTCTTGAGGTGGCAAGTACTGTAACAGCTTTTAAATGTGCAACCCATACCCACCAATTTTTTAGGTTTTCTGGCTTCCAAGATCCCCATTAGCAGTAGCTTTTACTGGACCCAGTCCAGTTTTTAAATCAACTCAGTATGATCCCAGCTGGTAACCAACAACAATTCTCATGGATCTTTGGACTGGGGAAAAGGATTAAACTAGCAAAGGAGCCCCATACTGAGAGCCCCCAACCCCCCACAAGGGCTGTGAACCTGCAAGTCGAGGCCACCCCTGCCCAAAGCCCACGCAGGCTGAGGTCACGCGCAGAAACCCTTGGACTCCAAAACTCACATAATTTCCAAAATCCTTCTGTTACCTCAAAATTCTTAACGAAATGTACCATGACTCCATTTTGGACCTGTTGTTTCTTTTTAATGGGGCTATAACATAACTGCTTGAGCCAGAGTTTAATGGGTACCAGGAGGATGCCCTGGAAGCCAGCATATGGATAGCAGGTATAATTAGAGAGGGCTCCTAAGAGGAAGATGACTTTGCAGGTGTGGGTCACCCAAAAATTGAAGGCCAAATTGTTTAGGGGCCCCTTCCCAACAGATGATCTCCTGCAAGAGACAATCTTGAATATTATTATTTCAATTTTATTTTATTTTTATTACAAAAGATAGCTTATCCTTTAAGAAGCATACTCAAGCCCCCCCCCAAATTCTTTTGAAAATATTTAATGTGAGAAAATTAAATCAAGTAGAACTTAAATAATGACATTTTTATAAGATCTAGCACCAATTAAAAATATGAGTTATTAAGAGAAGAATGGAATTATTGAATAGCCAAAGTCCATCCACCCTGACATTTTGATAGGTTCAATCATTTATCCATTCTTGCACTGAACAGTTACTGAGTGACTATTAAGCGCTAGGTATTATAGACAGTGAGTGAGTGGAATACTGTTGTTACCTATGTACGTTTTCAATAATTTCAGAATGTGTTTGGATAAGCAAGGCCTAAGCATCTGGGGCACAAATACTTTAAGGCATATGAATGAGGCTACTGGCGTAGGGCCTTATCTACACTCTGCATGCTTGGAAACCTCACTTGAGAGGTCAGAATGTGGCTAATACCATCCCCATTCTTCTACTACACCATTTTGTCTGAAGATTAGTCACCTTAATCACTACTATGAAGTCCCACAATTTAAATACCAGGCAATTACAGCGTATGGTGTTTTGACCCTGACGAACCTTGTAAACACCCGAAATATACAGAAGATTTATCTTCATGGCAGGCCTGCGTCTAATATTTATGGGACCAGAGGTAAGAGTACGAAATGGAAGTCAGTGTACCCTGTGCAACTATTTGAATACTGTGCAAAACTTTCAGTGTTGGAACCACAAATTGGAACACTAAAACAAGGAAAATCTCTGCTAGACACTATTTTCTTATGCAAAAAAATATATTTTGTTATGCAAGAATTTACTGCACTCAAGCTGAGAGGAAGGCTTCATAAGTTAACCAATTTGTCTTCTCTCTTATCTAAGCACTTCTGCTGCTCAGATTCTGCCTGAACTCCAAAGCAGTCTATTTCTGATACGGACAGCTATAGCAGCCACAAATTTTCACTGCATTTGGGATTCCACCTTTTGTTTTGAAGATATAGGCAAGAGATAAATGTTTCCTAGGAGCCTGAATAGTGTTGGTCATGGGAGAGGGTATTGATAGTTATGCGTCAAGTGTTCAGCATCTGTAGCAGAGGCACTCATGAGTTTTTTAAAATAAATTAATGTGTGTATTTGTGATCTGTAAGGTCCTTTAAAGCATGGGGTGCAGGATAGGGGCCTCTCCTGCCCAGGTCTAAGTGCAGTAGTGCTTAGTGATGCTGGGAATTTAATGCCAAGCTCATCGGCCGGGTGATCTAGATGGCTGTATTTTTCTTAGAATTTCTTCAGCATCAAGAAAGATAGTGCTGGGGCTTCCCTGGTGGCACAGAGGTTAAGAATCCGCCTGCCAATGCAGGGGACATGGGTTCGAGCTCTGGTCGGGGAAGATCCCACATGCCGCGGAGCAACTAAGCCCGTGTGCCACAACTACTGAGCCTGTGCTCTAGAGCCTGTGTGCCACAACTACTGAAGCCGGCGCACCTAGAGCCCGTGCTCCGCAACAAGAGAAGCCACCACGAGAAGTCTGTGCACCACAAGGAAGAGTAGCCCCCGCTCACCACAACTAGAGAAAGCCCACACGCAGCAACGAAGACCCAATGCAGCCAAAAATAAATTAAAAAAAAAAAAAAGACAATGCTAGACTAATGGCTTAGACAATTGTAGCAAATTTCTAAGTTTGACTTTCCCCAAAACTAGTGTAAATGATAGCATTATGAAGACTTTTTAAAGAAAGGAAAAAGCAGACATATACCAAAAAGATGGTAATATTGTGAACCACGTTTCCATTGCCTAGCTCCTAGAATGACCAATTCATGGTCAATCTTGTTTCATTTTTACCCCTACCCATTCCTCCTCCCTCAATGACTCTTTTTTTTTTTTTTTTTTTTTGGCAGTAGGCGGGCCTCTCACTGTTGTGGCCTCTCCTGTTGCGGAGCACAGACTCCGGACGCGCAGGCTCAGCAGCCACGGCTCACGGGCCCAGCTGCTCCACGGCATGTGGGGTCTTCCCGGCCCGGGGCACGAACCCGTGTCCCCTGCATCGGCAGGCGGATTCTCAACCACTGCGCCACCAGGGAAGCCCCTCAATGACTCATTTTAAAGCAAATCCTAGATGTCGTATTATTACAGCCTATATATTCCTAAAAGATATTCTTAAAAAGATATAATCACAATACCATTATCCAATGATTCCTATTAAACAAACACTTTACAGCTTCATCCATGTGAAAGGCACTGTCTGGTTTTTGTTTTTTTTTTTTTGCGGTACGCGGGCCTCTCACTGTTGTGGCCTCTCCCGTTGCGGAGCACAGGCTCCAGACGCACAGGCTCAGCGGCCATGGCTCACGGGCCCAGCCGCTCTGCGGCATGTGGGATCTTCCCGGACCGGGGCACGAACCCGTGTCCCCTGCATTGGCAGGCGGACTCTCAACCACTGCGCCACCAGGGAAGCCCCACTGTCTGGTTTTTACTTTTGAGGATGGAAATAATCTGCCATGAAGAAACAGTGGTACAGTGTTCACCGTGTTTGAAGTCACAAGACCCGAGGAGGTGTGATGTGCATGGGCAGTTTAAGCTACACTAAATCTATTTGTCGGTCTTGGCTTCAAGAACTGCATATTTTGGACCTAAATGATCTGGTTTAATTTTTGCCCCTTAACCTCTGGAAAGTAAGGCGTGGGAAGGGGATTTAGTGTCTCTGTTATGCCGAGGCGTGTTTGAACTTGTTTCTTTTTCCAAAATGTACAAGTTGCTAGGAGAACCATGGATTTATATGAACAAGTCCTGCAAGAGACTTAACAACAACAAAAAAAGGCAAAACTGGCTGAGTTAGGGAAATTCGTTGGTTTCGGGTCACGTTCCTGCTGTCCGCAGTCCCGGCTGGTTTGCTCCGGGCGTGCTAGAGGTCAGCGGCCTCCGCCGAGGACTTGCTGCCTGGGTCTCGCGCAGCTCCCAGGGCTCTCAGGCGACAGGGCGTTTCCTCCTTTTCCGGCCTCGGAAAGTTTTGTTTTGGTTCTTAATTCCCTATCAAGGAAAGGCACCCTGTTGACCATTTCTCAGCGTCTCCTCATGTTGGCTAGAGGCCAAGTTTCCCCCATTCCAGCTTGCACCGACTTTGGGAACCTTCGAGATACTCGAAAGCTCAGGAAGCGAGTCTTGGCGAGGAGGAATAGAGGGGGCAGCCTGGCTGTGGGTTCCACTGTTCCTGGCCGGCCCCTCTCTTCGCTCCGTCCCTCAGCCAGTACCCATCGCACCGCGAAGGGTGCGAACAGTCTCCCGGGTGACTGCTCCGGTGCGGCGTTCTCCACCGTTCCCAAGAAAATACTCTTTCTCAGACGAGCCCGCGCTGGAGGGGGAAGGACCGGACTAAGACCCGGCAATGGGGCCCGAGGCGCATGCGCAACCCAGCCTAGGCGTTTGAGTGTTCGCTCCGCAGCGGCGGCCGCTAGGTGGCGCATGCGTCCTGGAGGGTGCGGGTCGGCCTCTGGGAAGAAGGCGACGGCGGCGGCGGCGGCGGCGGCGGCGGCGGCGGCGGCGGCGGCGGCAGCCGCGGCGGCGAAAGGCGGGGGCGCCGTGGGGGCCGGGCCAGTGTTTACGGAGCGGCGGGAGGGCGCGGACGCGGAACCCAGCGTGGCGGCGGCAGGATGGTCATGGCGCATTTCGTTGAGAATTTTTGGGTAAGAGAAGGATGTTGGACATTGTGTGGGTTTCGGAGTCGGAGGGTTTCTGCGCCTGACCTCGGCCTGCGTGCGCTTCGGGCGGCGGCGGCGGCGGCGGCGGCGGCGGCTCCGCGGGCAGGGCCGGCGTCCTCCGACCGCCGCCTGCTGCGTCCCGCCTGGATGAAACCCGTCGGGCGATTCGCTGGCTTGCCGCCCTTGCGGGGGGCGGGGGCTGTCAGCGCGGCCCCTCAGCCCGCGGTGGGGACGCCGAGGGGCCGCCCGCCGCCCGCGCTGGGACAAAGCGCCGGATGGGGCGGGAGACGGCACCCGGCCCCGCCGGAGACTCCGGGCGCCGGGCGCGCTCCGCGGCTCGGACGCGGACGACGGGCCCGCGGCGCGGCCGCCCCCAGCTGCGCGCTGCCGGCGAGTGCGGGTTGGAGCCGGGCGGAGGGGCTCCCCTCATTCCCACCCCGCAGGCCCCCATCTTAGCCCTTTGGCCCCCCACCATTTCCCCACGCATTCCCGGGCGGGCTTGGGCTGGATCAGCACTTCCTCTCGGCCTCTCAGCTCGGCTCGTTGGTCTGCGCCCAGGACTTTGCCTCTGGGCCTGTTCACAAAGCGTTTAAAAGTTGAATTTAATGGAACTGGATTCCTTGGGCTTAAATGCGCCGATACGTCTCCCTGTTCTCCGTGCTCCTTCCCCTTCCTCATTCTTTCCACACCCTCCTTTTAACTCAGTATTAGCGTTAGGTGGTTCTCTGAGAATGAGTTCCCAGTCTCCCTGTGGGGTGTTTTTCTGCAGTTATTGTTTGCTGTAATGGGAAGCACAGTTCAGCCATGTACATGAAAGTAGTATGTGTACTCAGGTATCTCAGGAATCCCATTTTATGGCTTGACAGTTGCGAGTGCCACAATTCCATTTTAGTTAAGACGTAGAAATATTTAAAGTGGTACTCTTAAAGTGAATAAGGTATGTCTTAAGTTCTTAATTTCTGAGTGTTTCAAGCATGGTCCTGCTTAGTATTGAAATCAGTTCATAGTTATTTGTTTTGAATGTTCCTTGTTTTCCACAATCGACATAAATACTAGACGTTAGGGTGTTTTTTTTCCTTTTTTAGCAGATTTATTGAGGTACAATTCACCTGCCGTATAATACACCCATTTAAGTTAACAATTCAAGGATTTTTCGTCTGTTCATAGAATTGTGCAAATGTCACCACGCTTTTAGAACAATTTCATCATCTCAGGAAGAATACCAGTGTTCATAAGCAATCACTCTACATTTCCTTTTTGCCTCAGTCCTAGGCAGCTAATCTGTAGATTTCTGCCTATGTAGATTTGTCTGTTCTGGACATAATCATATAAATGGGTTCATACATGTGGTCCTTTGTGACTGGCTTCTTTTACTTAGCATGTTTCCAAGGTTCATCCAGGGTGTAGCATGCAGTACTTAATTCCATTTTATGGCCAAATAGTGTTCCATTGCATGTGTGGGTGTGTGGGTGTGTCTCTGTATCTATCTATCTCACATTGTATTTATCCATACATCAGTGGTAGACATTTGGTTGGTTGTGCTTTTTGGCTATCATGAATAATGCTGCTATGAACATTTCTGTACAAGTTTTTATGTGGATATATGTCTTAATTTCTTCTGGGAATGGGATTGCTGGGTCATATGGTAACTCTGTTGAATGTTTTGAGGAAGGGCCAAACATTTTCCAAAGTGGTTGCACCATTTTACAATCCCGTTAGCAATGTCTGAGGTTTCCAGTTTTTCCACGTGCTGGACAACACTTGTTATCTTTTTTATTGTAGCGTTGGGTGTGAAGTAATATCTCATTGTGGTTTTGATTTACAATACATGATTTTGTAAGTATTTTCTCTCATTCTGTGGGTTGTCTTTTTCACTCTTTTGATGGTATTATTTGAAGCACAGAAGTTTTAAATTTTGATGAAGTCCAATTTGTCTAATTTTTCTGTTGTCATGTATGCTTTTGTTGTCATATCTAAGAAGTCTTTCCTAACCCAGGATCACAAAGGTTTACTTCTATGTTATTTCTATGGATTTTATATATAGTTTTAGTTCTTACATTTAGGCTTATGATCCATTTGAAGTTAATTTTTGTGTATGGTGCTGGAAGAGGTACAGCTTCGTTTTTTGCCTGTGGGTCTAGTTGTCCCAGCACTATTTGTTGAAAAGGCTCTTCTTTTTCCATTGGATAGTTTTGGCACTCCTTTCAAAAATCAGTTGACGATAGATGTATGAGTTTATTTCTGGATTTTCATTGGTATCCCATCATCTATCCTTATGCTAATACCACACTGTTTCGATTACTGTAGCTTTGTAGTAAGTTTGGAATGGGGAAGTGCAAGTGCTCCAACTTTGTTCTTCTTTTTCAAGATTATTTTGGCTCTCCTGGGTCCCTTGATTTTCCATATGAATTTTATATTTAGCCTATTGATTTTAGACTTCAGGTTTTACAATGGCAATTTGTAAAACTTCTATAAGGATTACTTAAAATTTGGTGTTGTTAGAATGTTTTGTATTTTTTTTTTAATTAATTTATGGGTGCGTTGGGTCTTAGTTGCCGCAGGCGGGCTTTCTCTAGTTGCGGTGAGTGGGAGCTACTCTTTGTTGCAGTGCGCAGGCTCTAGACTTCAGTAGTTGTGGCACATGGGCTCCGTAGTTGTGGGTCGCAGGCTCTAGAGCACAGGCTCAGTAGTTGTGGCACATGGGCTTAGTTGTTCCGTGGCATGTGAGATCTTCCAGGACCAGGGCTTGAACCCGTGTCGCCTGCATTGGCAGGTGGATTCTTAACCACTGCACCACCAGGGAAGTCCTGTTTTGTATTTTTGGATGCATGAATGTGTTTTTGAAATTTGCTAACTTAATTCAAAATTGCACGTTAACATTTTAAGGTTATCTTTTGTTTTGTGTTCATTGAGTTTTGAACATAGCCTTTTTTGATGTTTTGGCTATTTTATGAATAATGCTTTATGAACATTTTTTGCAGGTTTTTGTGTGCCCCTTGTTTTCCCTCTTAGTAGAGGCATGGAAATAAATTTGGTTATCTGAAATCTAGAGAGAATCCCAAGTCTAGTTTGTGTTTTAGTGTTTGCCTTCACTTCCAATATTGAGTACAAATAGTTAAAATATACTGCATTTTATTTTACTTCCTGGTTGGGGATGAAGGCTCTAAATTGGATCTTAAAAAGCTCCAAAGGAGGACTAAATGAATTAGGAAACCCTGGGAACTAAATAACTTCTCAGAATTTGTTAGCTGTCTATTTAAGACAACTTAAAAATTTACCTATTTCTGAATCATTTATAAAAAATTTCTTAAAGAATTTGTAATATTAATTTCACTTTTCTCCCCTAATATTTAAAGTGGCACTGTCAAAACAAAATAAAACTTGTCAAAGTGAGGTAATGGGAACCTTTAAAGTTTTAGGTTTCTAACCAAACAAGCTGTTAATTGTTTTTTTCCCTACATATAAAAAGACAGATCTTTTTGTTGTGGCATTTTATTAGAGGAAAATTTGAATCATTCAAACTCTCTTCAAGTTATTTTGAAAGCAGCACATCCTGCCTGTTTCTTTATAGCTTTCTTAAAGTAAAACTATATGCTACATTACAAATTCCTTTACCTAATACTATACTTTGAAGAAAAAAAAATATCCCGAACTTCCTACACAGCAGGTGTTTTGTTGCTGATAAGTCAGTTTTTGCCACAAAGTATAGTGTCACAAAGATAATCAAGTTTAAAATGTTTTTCTTTCTATTAAAATTGGACAGCAAAAATAATGTTGATAACAGAAATCCACAGTTACCTTTAATATATAAGAACAGTTAGTCCTTCAAACGATTATTTAACTTCAAAAAGGTATTGACAAATATTGCACTGAAGAAGTTTCTCCATCTGCTGCTTCTTTCTCAGAGTCAAGTACTAGTTTATAATACTCTTGATTATATATGTCAGCCTTACAGTATAGTGATTAAAATGGCTTTATATATTTTTATATAAGTCCAAATTATTTAATTCAAGAGTTAAAAAGTTTTTTTAAGGAATGGATTTCATAGCGATAATTACTTAAGGGGAGAAAACAAGTGAGCACAGCATACCTGATTTAAATACCTTATAAACCTCATTTTACATAGTAATCCCAGTCTATATAAGATATAAAGTATTCCCCCAAAGACACCAGGTATTCTTTAGCATACATCACATTGTAATGAAGTGACATTTTTAGTTAGGTGACTTTTTCCAAAGATCTCCATTCAGCACATCAAGAATGAATGAATAATTATCTTCAGTATTTTTGTTCTGAAGTTTTTGCTTATTTCTTTTTAAAAAAATTTTTTTTTCTGATTAACCAGTACAGAAGTCTCATACCATTTATCTATTGATTTCACTGGTATTGTCATGCTTTACTTTTAAATAAATTCAGAGCACTAGGTTATACAGTTCTCTCTTGGTATCCTTGGGAGATTGGTTCCAGGACCAATACCAAAATCTACATGATGCCCAAGTCCCTTATATAAGAGGCATAATACCGTATATCCAAAATTTGATCTGTCATTACATGGATAAACTGGGAGGATTAAAATGTTTTTAAAAATCTGGAGTTGCTATTAATAGGACTTTGGAATGCAAAACGTTATTATATTTTTGCTTGGTTATTTAGTCGAAATTTAGTATCCTACATGAGAGACTAACAGCCCCCCCCCCCACATATCCTTTGGGGTTATTTATCCATATGAAAATTTTAAAATATACATCTTTAAAAAATTAGTTGAGGCAACCATAGAAACCCAGAATATAGACTTTTTATTACTTGAAATTTCCAAATATTGTAGTTTGGGGTACCTGCTTAGGATCTGATCCCATCAGATGATATACTAAAATTTTTAAAGTGTGTAGGTTTGTATATTTACATATATACAGTAATTAACAAATTTGCAAAATTTACGTGGTTTAGTATTTAAAAGGTACAAAAGGGAATGTAGTATAAAATCTCCCTTTTATCCACCCATCAAGATCTCTCAAAAGGTAATCACTGTTACCAATTTCTTATGTAGCTTTCCAGAAATAACCTCTGTATATACAAGCAAATAACATACATGTTAAAATGTGTTATTGTATAACTGTAAGCCAGTTAGCCATGCCCAAACTATTTTCAACTGCAACAAGCTATGAAAATTCAAACTACAGATTCATCTAACTTGGTTCAAATAGACTTGACAGGTAGATATTATAAAACTATAGTATTTAATTTACTTCTTTATTTTAAAATTTTATTTTTGACTGCATTGGGTCTTTGTTGCTGTACTCAGGCTTTCTCTAGTTGTGGTGAGCGGGGGCTACTCTTCGTTGCGGTGTGCAGGCTTCTCATCGCGGTGGCTTCTCTTGTTGCGGAGCATGGGCTCCAGGCACGCGGGCTTCAGTAGTTGTGGCTCGTGGGCTCAGTAGTTGTGGCTCGCAGGCTCTAGAGCGCAGGCTCAGTAGTTGTGGCACACAGGCTTAGTTGCTCCGCGGCATATGGGATCTTCCCAGACCAGGGCTTGAACCTGTGTCCTCTGCATTGACAGGTGGATTCTTAACCACTGCGCCACCAGGGAAGCCGAAAATTATAGTATTTTAGATGGAACTAAATGTTATTGTCAGGCTGTAGGTTTTTTTTGGGGGGGGCGGTGGAAGGGTGCTTTTGTTTGTTTTTGCCTTAATCACTTGAAATTGAGAAATTGATGCTGATTTAGTGTGCATAAGTTTAATTTAGGGGAAGGATTTTAGAGGACTGATATGGAGTGATAAAAATTTGCTGTCTGGGTTCTTTTCCAGCCCTACAGACGAAATCCTAAAGGTTCTAATCCTTTCAGAGCTACTTAAATTATTTTGGCAAACGCATGGGAGAAGAGTATACTTTGTGTCATCCTGCACTTTTGATTACCATAAGCCCTTTGGAAATACATATATATGTATATATTTTTTTGCGGTACGCGGGCCTCTCACTGTTGTGGTCTCTCCCGTTGCGGAGCACAGGCTCCGGACGCGCAGGCTCAGCGGCCATGGCTCACGGGCCTAGCATGTGGGATCTTCCCGGACCAGGGCATGAACCCGTGTCCCCTGCACCGGCAGGCGGACTCTCAACCACTGCGCCACCAGGGAGGCCTCCGGAAATACATATTTTATACACACATACACACACATATTTTGGAAGGAGTTTTTTGAGTCACGGGATATCTCCTGAGATTATCCACATCTTGATTTTATAATTCTCAAACAATTAACAGAAGCACCCTAAGAAGTCTGTATACAAATATAATGGCATGGAGACATACAGAAAAAGGAATAAAGGCTTGGCTTTCAATTTATCTAGTGTGGAAAAATGAAAAGATATTTGAATTGGAAGAATTTTAGTAGGAATCTGGTCCAGAGAGGTAAGCAAAAATTGGTCAGATGTGAGGGAAAACAAAAGCAAAACAGTAATGGAGACCTGTAATTACAGTTGACCCTTGAACAATGTGAGGGTTAGGGGTGCTGACCCCTGTGCAGTTGAAGATCAGAGTATAACTTATAGTTATTATAGTTGGCCCTTCCTATCCGTGGTTCCCCCATAACTGCGATTCCACATCTGCGGATTCAAGTAGTACTGTAGTATTTACTGTTGGAAAAAATCCACGTGTAAGTGGACCTGCGCAGTTCAAACCTATGTTGCTCAAGGGTCAGCTGTCTGTCTATTGGTAAAGAGGCTAGAGAATGTTGCTGGAATGGCCAGAGGCAGAGAGGATTAAATTGGGAAGTGATTAGTGAACTGTGTGATGAAGTTGAGGTACACAATTCCCTCATTTCCATCATGCACATGCTCCTTAGTGGAATTGCAGGAGTAGAATTATGGAAGATATGACAAGCATGTTTGTTTGACTTTAGGGATAAGATAGGAAGGTATGATGTAAGTAAAGCAAATTGGTGGTGCTGGGGCCTTAAATAAGAAGTGTTAGTTTTTAGTTGGTTGAAATAACAGCCAGTGAAGATGTTTTCCTTTTTTATTTATAACTTATTATGTGCTCGTTAAAACACATAAGAAAATAAAAATTACCTAAAGCCTTTTACTCTGTCCTCTAAGATTTTCTTTGGAAATGTAAAATTCAAAACAGATTCTACTATATAGTTCTGTATCTTGGTAATTTCAAATGATATTAACATCAAAACATTTTTCTCATGTGATTAAGTATTCTCTGAAAATATTTTCAGTATAGGTTTCATGGAATGGATAAGATGTAATTTTTTTATAGCATTCCCCTTTTGGACATTTAGGTTACTTGCAGTTTTTGTTTTTTTCCATTTATGAATTATGAGGACTGGAGATTTAAGTGTTAAGGTGAACAGAATGTCAGATTAAGAAGGTAGCCTTGTGTGTCTTTCCAAGCATAGATTGAAAAGTTTTTGAGAAAGCTGAAATTGTTGTTTTATTTTATTTTTCATTTTGAAAGTAATGAAAACTACATTTATTTACAGAATATTACAGAAAATTTGCAAGATAAAAGGATAAAAAATTAGCTCAAAACTATTTGCTTCTGCTATTTTTGTTGTGTCTATATGGTATCTTTTTAGATGGCTTGAAGGGTTTAACTAATTGGAAGAGCTGAGTTGTAATTTAAAAGATTAGGGAGGAGTATTTGAGGGGTGAGAAAATGATTTTTTTAAAGTAATAAGATTTGTTTCCTTCACTCAGTCGACAGATGTGTTTGAGTCACCTTTGTTCCGACTGCTGAGCAATGTTCATTCTAGGTTTTAATCACTGTTTTCTGCTTTAGCAATATCTTGCCAAGAGTTCTGAAGAATAGTTTTGGTGATCTTGTGTGAAAATTTTAAAACATAAATAGAACATTGATTAGAAGAGATTATAACTTGTGGTTGAATGTCCTGTTTGCCCGTAGAAAAACTGTGTGCATGTATTTTATTCTTTTCTTCCTAGCAGTTTTCAAGGCAGAAATAGACCTGGAGGGCTGTCATTGCATATTTGTTGAATTCCTATCAAAAATGTCTAGAAGATTCTTCACTAGAGGGGCCCATTCTTCAAAGCAAAAAAATATCTCCAGAATTAGTTAAATGTTTCATCATGTTTTTTCAGAGAAGGCAGGATAAAGTGAGATTACATCAAACACACATTAATGGTATATTTTACAGTGACTTGTCCAAGGTTACCTAATAAATGTCAGTAAGAGCTAGAGTAAAAGGAAAATGTAGAGAGGTAGGAAATGATGATATTTATTTATTTATTTTTGAGGCAGTTTAGAGTTGAGAGGAAGCTTAGGCATGTTACTACTATTCACATGATAGTACCTCCTGACCCTTCTTTTCTCCTTCCAAAAAAAATTTTTTTTGATTAAAAAGGAAATGAGGTAAAATCAACGTTTTAATGAATAGCCTGATTATACAGGGTACACACTTAATCTTTTGCCTGTTTTTCTAGTTCTCGGACTTATCAAAAGTGAAGAATATCCATGTTTTTAATTTTAGTGTTGGTTTTACTGTTGCTCTTAAAAGGTCTTTGAAGGAGAAGTTTCAAAGCCTTAATTAAAATCTATGGGATTTATAGTTTTGTGCTTTTACACTATTACTTTCCGTGGCTCTCTAAAACCCAGATATGTTAACAGTTCCATTTTCTTTAAAATAGGAATTTCATAGCATTGTTAATAGAGGAGTGCATTTTTTTCTTCAAGTGGAAATATTTTGATTGTATTTTATGTCTATTAACATTTTTTTAAAGTATAAAGTTATAAGATCAACCAGAAAAAGATGTTCTGAGTTACCAAAATAGATTTGATGACTTAAACTTTTTAACTTGAAATTTCAAGGATATCTCACTTGTCGACTCTATATTAGACCAGAAAAAAATCTGTACATTATTAGTGACTTGGTGACCTTACTTATAACTTAGTTATCTTTTCAGCTAAATTTCACTTTAATTGATAATTTAGATGCAAAACAATATGCATAACATGATCTCATTTTCATATTAAGCAGTAAAATATTTCTATATGTATGCAAAAAGGAATCTGGACTGATATACATCAAACTGTTAATTGTAGTCATCTTACTTCAATTAGAGTATTTAGGGGACACAAAGGTACTAAATTTGTGTTCTCTTAAAGGACCTGTATGATTCTGGATTTCCATCTTTAAAGGATGATAAAACTTTTTTTTTCCACTTCATATTAGGAATTATTAAAAAGATTTTTACACCTGTTTATATTGGATTATAACAAGATTTTATTTAGCTCAAGTCACATTCGGGAAGCTTTGTATGGAAATGCTACCTCTTTGCAAAGTGCATTGAGATTGGCAGAGAAAAGATCCTGTCTTGGTGTAAACCTTCATTGTAATTGTCCTCCTTGGGTCAGCAGTGGTGTTAGTAGCTGTTTTTGTCAGTTAATACTGAAAATTTCCCTGCTAGAATTTATTGATTAAAAAGGATAAAATATTATTTATTTAACTTTTTTGACAACTTTATTGAAATATATTTTGTGAACCATACAGTTCATCCTTTAAAGTGTATAGTTTAGTGGTTTTGGTAATGTTCACAGATACGTGGAAACCATCATCACAGTCAGTCTTAAATTACCTCAAAAATTTTCATTACCTCAAAAAGAAATCCCGTACCTTTTATCACCCCATGTCTCACCTTCACCCCACCTCAAGCAATACACTAATCTATTTTCTGTTTCTATAGATTTCTCTATTCTGGACTTGAATATGAGGGGAATCATATAGTATATGGTCTTTTGTGACTGGCTTCTTTCTCTTAGCATAATGTTTTCAAGGTTCATCAATATTATAGCATGTATCAATATTTCATTTTTTGTTTTCTTTTTTATAAATTTATTTTATTTTTGGCTGCGTTGGGTCTTCATTGCTGCGCGCGGGCTTTCTCTAGTTGCGGTGAGCAGGGGCTACTCTTCGTTGTGGTGCGCTGGCTTCTCATTGCGGTGGTTTCTCGTTGCGGAGCACGGGCTCTAGGCGCGCGGGCTTCAGTAGTTGTGGCACGCGGGCTCTAGAGCGCAGGCTCAGTAGTTGTGGCACACGGGCTTAGTTGCTCTGCGGCATGTGAGATCTTCTTGGACCAGGCTCGAACCTGAATGTTTCATTTCTTTTATGGCTGAGTAAATTCCAGTGCATGGGTATATCACATTGCTTATCCATTTGTTAGTTGATGGACATTTGGGTTGTTTTCACCTTTATTATGAATAATGCTGCTATAAACATTAGTGTACTGATTTTTTTGTGGACATACGTAATTTCTTACATGTTGATTAATGAATAAGCTAGCTGAAAATAAGCTCATCACTGATGAGTAAATACCTACTCTTAAAAATCTAGCTATTCAGGTTTGGATTTCTTTTTGGTGTTCTAAAATTGATTGCAGTGATGGTGGCACAAGTCTGTAAATATGCTAACATGTTTTGCCTTGTACACTTTAAATGGCCAAATTGTATGGTGTGTGAATTATATCTCAATAAAATTGTTATTAAAAAGAATACGGCTTCCCTGGTGGCACAGTGGTTTGAGAGTCCGCCTGCCGATGCAGGGGACATGGGTTCGTGCCCTGGTCCGGGAAGATCCCACATGCCGCGGAGTGGCTAGACCCGTGAGCCATGGCTGCTGAGCCTGCGTGTCGGGAGCCTGTGCTCCTCAACAGGAGAGGCCACAACAGTGCGAGGCCCGCGTACTGCCAAAAAAAAAAAGAATAAAAATTTGATCAGTAGAAGAAAAAATATTGGCCGTTGATAATCAAGATTTTATATCAACAGTTGTAGTGTACTTGGGAGAAAATAGCATTTTACAACTGCTTGTCAGTATAGCTTTTAGCTCTGTTACTCCTGTATTAAAGACTTGACCTGTTTATTATTTTTTTTATTAGAAAGTTAACCTATGCTCTGAAATGAAATTATTCCATTTTCCAGAGATAATTTGCTGTTAATAGTTTGCTGTATATGCCTTCAGATTCTGTTTGTATGCATATATGCAACCTGTTATTTTTTCAATGGAAATGAAATTTTACGTATACTGTTTCATACCATGCTTTAAAACAAAATTTATTGAAGCACATTTTACATATCATAAAATCTACCCAATTTAAGTGTACAATTCGTTGATTTTTAGTAACTTTACCGAGTGGTGCAGCAATCATTAATTTTGGAACATGATCATCCTCCCAATAATTAGATCCCTCATGTCCATTGACAGACAGTTAATGCTCTTTTCTACCCTCAGCTCTAGGTGGCCACTAATCCACTTTCTTTCTCTATAGATTTGCCTGTTCTGAACATTTCGTATAAATGGAATCATACAATATACGGTCTCTTGTGTCTGGCTTCTTTCAGTTAGTAAAGTTTTTATGAGGTTAATCCATAAAGTCATATGTGTCAGTGTTTTTTCCTGTTTATTGCTGATTTGTATTCCATTGTGTGGCTCTACCTCATTTTGTTTCTCCATTCATCAGTTTGGGACATTTAGGTTGCTCCCAACATTAGATTATTTTTGGCTTTTATGAATAATTACAACTTGCTCTTTTTCTCACTGATATTATGTATATCTGGGCAGATTTAAGAAATTAATACTTAAAAATGTACTGCAATTTTTTTTTACTGCAGTTAAAAAACACTATATGTATTTCATTGTAGGATATACTATCATTTGTTTAACCAGTAATGTTAATGGATGTTTCTGAGTTCTGTTTTTTCACAATTATAAACAGTACTGCAGTGCATATTTTTCCACATTTATCTCTGTATGTGTGTTTTTGTGGTATAGATTTCTAAAAGTGGAATTGCTGGATTAAAGGGTGTGCACATTTACAGTTTTAGTAAAATATTGAAGACCAGAAAACATCTTTAGCTATAATTCTTTTTGATAATAAAACTCTGTCATCAACTTACTTGTACATTTGTGTATTTTAGTTAGCCAAGAAAAAGCAAGTTCTGCTTGCTTGAGTTAACAGAATATGTTAAGAAAAAAAATTTTTTGTGTCGAAAATGATAAACTTGTGGTTACCAAAGGGGAAAGGTGTGTGTGTGGGGGGGGGATAAATTAGGAGTTTGGGATTAACATACACACACTACTATATATAAAATAGATAATCAACAAGGACCTACTGTATAGCCCAGAGAACTCTACTCAATATTCCGAAATAATCTATACAGGAAAAGAATCTGAAAAAGAATGGGTATAGTTATATGTATAACTGAACCACTTTTCTGTACACCTGAAACTAACACAACAGTGTAAATCAACTATACCCCAATATAAAATAAAAATTAAATTAAAAAAAGAGAAAATGATAGGAACATATCCACTTCAAGGTCAAGGGTGATAAAATGGATATGTAATTCAGAAATATTTACTGTTATTTTACTTGTCTTTGAATTAGACTAAAAACATTGATGGCTATTAAAAAATTAATAGAACCTACATGGGGGTACTTTTAGTTAAAAAAACCTGGGTAATCGCAGATGGTGACAGAAATATGAGTTACGATTGCCAGTTTCAAGAGTGGTCTTCCCCATTTCCCCAGAATTTCCATTTTTTTTTTCAGGTGAAGACACTGAAGCCACTTGTCTCCTACTGTATTTTTTGACATATGTATGTATTTTGACATATGTATGTATGTATGTATATGTGTGTATTTAATACACTGTCATCTCTTATGAAAAGCTGTAAAGTAAGTTTTTGACAAGGTGACAATAGGCCTGGGTTCTTGGTATTTGACTTTGAAGTTTTTTCTTTTTAAAGATACATGTATATTTGTGTGTGTGTGTGTGTGTATGTGGAGAGAGAGAGCTATTTGAAGTATTACAATTTTTGTTTAGTTTGTGCCAGAGAAAAAGTTAATGATCAATAAATGTTTGTGTTAATAGATTTATGAAATTAAGAAAACAGTGCCTAGAATCAGGCGTATTACATTTTTTAGAACTCAGTAAATGGATGAATACCCAAATAGGAAGAAATGACACATGGATTTGTAATCATGCAGCGTGTTTATGTGTAGTCGTTAGTGCCTCTTGAAGCAGACCTTTTCAGCTTCACATCCTCATTGGTATTTTTCCTTCTCTTTCCAAGTGAAGACCTGAGGGATGGAATAGCTAGTACTGTTTCCTAAGGTATATTATATTACTGTTACTGTAATAATATTGTTATATTGAATGGTAAAGAAATTAATAAATCTCATTTCCTCTCTTGGTAATTTCAAGTAATATGCTATTTGCATATCTGAACTTCCCAAATAAAGAGCTTACTTTTTGAGAACTTCTTAATAAGAACCTAGATTTCTGAATGTAATTTAACCATTGTTTTTTGGCTGTGGTTGCGCGGCTTGCGGGATCTTAGTTCTCCAACCAGGGATCCAGCCTGGGCCCCTTGCAGTGGAAACGTGGAGTCCTAACCACTGGACCGCCAGGGAATTCCCCCCCCCCTTTTTTTTAACCTTTCCTTGATTGATTAATGTTTACAGTACTGTAACAGTGAAACAAAATGCTCAGGACCTGATTGCCCCAGTTACTAGAAGATCTCCAAGTTTTCTTGTTTTCTTTTAAAAAGAGAGATGGTAAATATTATTTCTTCTATCTGTGTGCTTGTGTGAATAGCCCTTCAGTACCAGCTCATTTCTAATTTGAATATGCATGATGAATATGCATAATACACATTGGGAACCCAGGTAACCTGACTTGTTAGAATTATGTGCAAATGAAGACTGGTAGTTGTCAGGGGAGAACTTTGGGGACTGAGAGCTCCAGGCTTTGGATTTTATAGTTTTAGATTTCAGATTTGTTTTTTTCAGGGTTCATGACTATGTTATGGGAGTTGGTGGATAGTTTAATTATTTGTAGTTTCTTTATTATATTCAAGTAATGGAATGGATCCCTTGGAGGATTCAGGCCCTTGATTATTTTGTCTATAAATTTACTAATCTGCATGATGATGTTATTTTTGCTTGCTATAGACTAGTGTTAATCGTTATTTCAGAAAATATTATTTTGACTGGAATAAATTTGCATGAAAAACCCAGAGAAAGTAAATAACTAAAGTTAGATCACAGATTTTTTCTTTATTTTAAACATGAAAAATTGTAGAAGCCAAATGGATGTGTTTAGATTTATAGGAGACTGTAGTTTTATTTTATATTCTTTTTTTTTTAAATTTATTTATTTTTGGCTGTGTTGGGTCTTTGTTGCTGCGCGCGGACTTTCTCTAGTTGCGGCGAGCAGGGTCTACTCTTCGTTGCGGTGCACGGGCTTCTCATTGCAGTGGCTTCTCTCATTGTGGAGCACGGGCTCTAGGCGCGCGGGCTTCAGTAGTTGCAGCATGCGGGCTCAGTAGTTGTGGCTCACGGGCTCTAGAGCACAGGCTCAGTAGTTGTGGCACACGAGCTTAGTTGCTCTGCGGCATGTGGGATCTTCCTGGACCCGGGATCGAACCCATGTCCCCTGCATTGGCAGGCGGATTCTCAACCACTGCGCCACCGGGGAAGCCCTATTTTATATTCTTGATAAATGGAAATGGATGTTCAAATGCTAGGGATATTATTTGTATTATTACAAATATGATGTTTTAATTCATTGTATGTATAACAGTCTAATTACTTGCTATATTAGCTGACAGGTTTATTAGGGATCACTTCAGCTTAGCGGGAAGTTCCTATAATATGTTTCCTGTTTTTGGTGGACTGTGGAAAATTAAGTTTCAGTTTGCATAACACTTGCTTACGGCATTGCTTTCTATTTCCAACAAATATATTCAATTCTTCATTATCGTCACTGAAGAAAAATAAAAACTGCTAACTGTAAAAAGAGTTGTTGAGCTTAGTTTATAAATAGTCTTTCATTTCACGTATAAAATTGATATTTCTGATGTTTTCTGTGTTATGACTTGCTAATTTAGCTTTATATTGGATTAAATGGCATTAGGATTTTCTAGGGTTGTGTAGTAGTCTAGTTGTGTTAATTTCCCATTAGTTGAGGACTAGCCAATAGACTGTTACTGCTCTTTTATTAAAATTTTATCTCCTTTCTCACATCTCAAGTTGTTTAAGTTTATTGAAAGACTTAGATTAGTGATTATAAAGTGTTTTGTGGTATTTAGTGCTTATGTGATTAGTAAATTCTGTCTTGACTCAGAAGTCAAGATTCAGTTATTTTAAAGTACAGACTCTGAGTTAAATAATCAGGAATCTCTCAATGCAGGTTAAAGGAATTGACATGGGATTTGGTAATGTATTTTAAAAGGTCCATGTTTATCTTTTCTAAATTATGCTGCATTTATTTATTAAAAATTCAGATGAATTTCATTAATATATCTTTATGAGTAATTATAGAATGTATTATGTGTGTATTGTGTGTATATGTGTATATAATATATTGTAAACTGTATCAAAGCATACAGTATTCCTTTGATACAGTTTAAAGTTATACAGTTAGAGCAACAATGGTTAAATTAAGGAAAAACAGCTCATTTGAGCATTAGAATTGCATGTTAGTTATTCTTAAGTCATTTTGATCTCTTTGTTAAACTAAAAATCTTTTTAAATTTTAGGGGGAAAAAAATAGTGGCTTTGATGTCCTTTACCATAATATGAAATATGGACAGATATCGACAAAAGAACTAGCAGATTTTGTAAGAGAAAGGTATGTATTTTTTAATAAGTCATTTAACAATTCATTATCAAGATAAATTTCAGAATATAAATAATTGAGAAAATTTTAGTTGGATTTAGATAAAAGTAATCAGTTACACTTTTAAAAAGTATACTATAGTTATACTTTAAAGTAGTGGTTCTCTGTCATCTACACACTGAGGACTAAATAGTGGCTGTCAGTGGCGTTGATAAACTCCTGATTTGCAAATCACTGCTTGAAAATATTATCTATATATTTTTCATTGAATATGCTAGCAAGGTGATACAGTAGAAAAACTGAGGAATTTTGTAGGATAAGATATTACCATTTCTCTAAACAAATATGTCGCTAAACAAACTTTTCAAATAATTTGAAAAGACTGTTTTCTGAACTTGTAGTTTAATTATGTATTATTATAGCTTTTATATTTAAAGAGTCCTAAGTACATGTTTTTAAATTGTGTAAATTTAGAAACATAATTTTTTATTACTCTTAGAATACAATAGTCAATTACCACCTATTAAAATCGGTATAATTTTTTTTTGAATTCTATTTTTTTTATACAGCAAGCTCTTATTAGTTATTATTTTATATATATTAGTGTATATATGTCAGTCCTAATCTCCCAATTCATTGCACCACCACCACCCTGCTTTCCCTCCTTGGTGTCCATATGTTTGTTCTCTACATCTGTGTCTCTGTTTCTGCCTTGCAAAGCAGTTCATCTGTACAGTTTTTTCTAGATTCCACATATATGCGTTAATATATGATAAAATCAGTATAATTTGATTTGATTAAGGCTATTTTGTGGCTGGACCCACTTGGTAATTTTTATGTGAACACATTTAAAATCTTTACGTTGCTAACATAGGGATACTTTGCCTTTAGATACAGTACTTCATTCATTTATTTTTTCAATATATATCCCATGTCTGCTGTGTGCCAGGCACTTGTCTGGATTTTGGGGTTAAAGAGGCAGCTTCTGCTTCATGGAGTTTGTCAGCTGGTAGGAATTGGGGAACAAACTATTCCATGTTTAGACAAATCCTTTTTGACTTCCATCTTTCTACTGGAGTTAAAAGGGGGACCATAAAGCCCTAAGTGCTATGGATAAAGTTGTCCCTCACTGGCTCACTTTTCATCACTAGCCAATAGTAAAAGTAAAAGGAGAGACTCTAGTACTCTGCATCTCCCGGCACATCCCCTAGCCTCCTTCTCCCCCAATACTTACATCACTACTATAATTATCTACCTTGAGACCAACAGAGCAGTGGTAATTATGCTTTTTAGCCCTATTTATGTCAGTTAAGAAGTCCAGGACTCCCGGGTCATCCCTTCTTTGCTCAGAATCTGACCCCTTAATGATTCTGTGGGCAGTGAGACACCTCCTTTCACTCCCCCTTCCCTACTTTATTTTTCTTCATATCACTTAACAACCACCAGATACAAGTGATATTTTACTTATTTATTTGTCTGTCTGTTTCTCCCCACTAGACTGTAAACCCCACAAGGTCAGGGATTTTCTTTTTTTGTCTTTTTTGCTTATTGTTCATTCTCCTGCACTTAGGATAGAGCTCAGCCCTTAGAAGGCCCTCAGTAAAGATTTTTTGATAGAATGAATTTCTAACATCACTGTCCTGATCCAAGCTATCATTATTGTTGCCTGGACTGCAGCAGTAGCACCTAACTGGCCTATCTACATTCATTCTTGTTTTCCTGCAACTTATTCTCTGTACTGTAATTGGAGTGTTTTTTGTTTTCTTCAAACTACAGATCAGTTTGTTACTCCTTGTTTAAACCATTTCAGAAGCTTCCTATTGCTCTTAAGACAGAACTGTGTGGTCTGATCCCAAATTGCCTTTCAAGCTTTAGCTCACACTAGACTCCTCTTTATTCAGACTCCTTTTTCCTCTCCAGAGACATTGGCTATTTTATTGGCAGGCTTTTTTTCAGTCCAGATTTTGTACATGCTTAGTCCTTGTTTGTACATGCTGACCTTACGAGGTCAGCAGTGTGCTTACTTCTCCACGGATGCCTTTCCTTATCTCTCTGACTAGGTCAAAATCACTTATTGTAATCTCTCTCAACATCATATATCTCTTTGTAGTATTTATAAAATGTTGTAATACTCATTTTTGTTATTTGTTATTGTTTCTGTTCCTTATAGAGGAACAGTATACAAAATTCTGTTGTATCCAGTGCCTAGCACAGAGCCTGGCACAATCGGATACTCATATTTCTTGAAGGAGTGAATGATAAAGAAAGGAAGAAAAGATAGACATAAGCATATGCTATGCACTAAGGACTTTGCATACATTATCTCATTTAACTGTCAAAACTCTAAGTCCTATTTTATAGATAAGAAAATTGGGACCCAGAAATGTTAAATAACTTAACTTAGTCATTCAGACTTTCTTTCTCTCATATCCTCATCCTCTCCTCCCCACTTCCATGCTCCCTTCATTTCTCCTCCCTTTCTCCTTTGCTCCTTTCTTTCTTCCCTCCCTACAGCTTTATTGAGGTATAATTGACACAATATGCTGCACATATTTAAAGTGTACATTTTCATACATTTTGACATATGCATGCACTCATGACCATCACCACAATCAAGATAGTGAACATATTCATCTCTCCTTTGTAATACCTTCTTTCTGTTCCCCCCCCCATCCATAAGCAACTACTCATCTGCTTTCGACACTTTGGTTAGTTTGCATTTTCTAGAATTTTATGTAAATAGAGTCATATAGGATATACTTGGTTGTCCAGTGCTTTCACTCAGTATAATTATTTTGAGATTGGTCCATGTTGTTGCATGTATCAGTAATTCATTCTTTTTTGTTATTGAGTAATATTCCATTTATGGATATATTGTAATTTATCTGAAGGAAGTTAGTTGTATCTGTTTTTTGAACTTTGTAATGAGTGTATCAATTTAATCATAGAGTAGATATTTTTTCTGACTCCTGTTACTCAGCACTTTTGTGAGATTCATGTTGAATTTAGTATAATTTATTTACAATGCTGTTTAATATTAAATTATGTAAATTTACTAAATGTATTTATCTACTATTGTTGACAGACATTTGGGATGTTACCAGTTTTTTTACTGTTACAAGTAATACTGCTTTGAATATTCTTGCACACGTGTCTCAGTATACACATATTTAGATTAGTGATTTACCCTGGAGTAGAATTGCCAGGTCTTAGAGCATGTGTATGTTCAACTCTAGTAGTTAATGCCAAAGAATTTTCCAAGGTGGTTGTACCAGTTTACACCAGCAGCAGCCTTGTTGGAGGGTTCCAGTTGCTGCATGTCCTCATCAACACTTGGTTTTGTCTGTCCTTTAATTTGAGCCATTCTGTTAAGTAGTACTCTCTCATTGTGGTTTTAATTTGTGTTTCCCTGATGAATAATGAGATTGAACATCCTTTCATATTGCATCTTTTCTTTTATGGCCATTTGCGTCTTTTCTTTGCATCTTTCGTTTTTGCATCTTTTCTTTTATGAAAAGATGGCCATTTGCATCTTTTCTTTTATGAAGTATCTCTTCATCTTTTGCCTATTTTTCTGGTTTTTTTCTTCCTTTAAAAAAATAAGTTGAAGGAATTCTTTATATATTCTAGATAAAAGCAGTTTGTAAGTTATGTGTTGCAAATTTATGTAAATGAGTTTGAGTTTTATATGTCGTCTAGCAGCCTGGTGATTCTTGTTTATTCTGTTAATTTTATTTATCTGTACATTCTTTTGGATTTTCTGTGTGGGTAATCATCTTGTGAAAATGACAGTTTAATCTCTCCCTTTTTAATACCCTTTTATACCTTTTATTTCTTTTTCTTATTGCCCTGGCAAATACCTCCAGTGTAATGCTGAATAGAAATGGTGATGATAGGCATCCTTATCTTGTTCCCAGTCTCACATTTCACTTTTAAATATTTATTCTAGTTTTTTTCCCTGCTATTTATCAGATTATGGAAATTCTACATACTATTTTGGTAAGGCTTTTGTTTTCCTTTCTAAAAAAATCATGAATGGATGTTTTCTTTCTTTTGTTTTCTTTTGTTAGTCTGAATTACGTTGAATTTTGAATGTTAAACTAACTTCCCTTTCCTGGTATAAACCAAACTTTGTGGAGATGTATTATTGTTTTTATACATTAGTAGAACAGTTTGCTACTATTTTATTTCTTATGTTTGCATCTGTATTTATCAGTGAGATTGGCCTGAAAATTTCCTTTCTCTAAATATCCTTCTTACGTTTTACTAATCAAGGTTTGTTGGCTTCATTAAAAGGGGTTGGGGAGTATACCCTATTTTTGTATTCTCTGGAAAAATTTGTGGGAGATTATAGTTTCTTCCTTATGTGTTTTATAGAATTTGCTGGTAAATCCATCTGGGCTTGAAACTGTCTTTGTAGGAAGGTTTTAAATCACATATTTAATTTTTAAAATAGTTACAGGACTATTCAGATATTGCAGCTCTTCTGTGAGTTTGATAAGTTATATTTTAAGGAGTTTTCCTATCTCATGTAAATTTTCAAATTTATTGCCAAAAAGTTATTCTTAATATTCTTCAATGAAGTTTTAAAAATGTCTACAGGATCTGTACTGACATCCCACTTTATTCCTGATAATGGTTATTTGTGCCTTCTCCCTTTTTTCATGATCAGTCTCATTTGATGTTTGTTTGTTTGTTTGTTTTGGTACGTGGGCCTCTCACTGTTGTGGCCTCTCCCGTTGCGGAGCACAGGCTCAGGACGCGCAGGCTCAGTGGCCATGGCTCACGGGTCCAGCCGCTCTGCGGTATGTGGGATCTTCCCGGACCGGGGCATGAACCCGTGTCCCCTGCATCAGCAGGCGGACTCTCAACCACTGCGCCACCAGGGAAGCCCTGTTGTTTTTAATAGTGTGTACAAAGAACCAATTATGGACTTTGTCTCTTTTTATATATTTATATTCTGTTTCATTAACTTCTTTATTTCCTTCAACTTTGTGTTCAGTTTTCTGTTCTTTAAATTTGGGGGGATGGATGCTTAACTTAATGATTTTCAACTTTTTTTCTTTTCTGACATACTCATTTAACTCTATAAATTTCTCTCAAGCATAGCTTTTGTTCTACTCCACTAGTTTTGAGAAATAGGATTTTCATTATACTTTGTTGAAATTTTTAAAGTTTCATTGTGTTTTCTTTCTTGCCTCTGTGGGTTATTTAGAAGTGCATTTCTTAATTTCCAAATATGTGTTGATTTGTAAAGGTATATTCTTCCTGTTGATTTCAAGCTTAATTACATTGTGATTAGAGAACATACCTGTATGATTTCAATGTTTGGAAATTTGTTGACACTTGGTTTATGGACCAGGGTAGAGTCAGTTTACTAAATATCTCTATGTACCTGAAAATATTTTGTATCTGTTGGGTATTGAGTTCTATATGTATTTATTATGGTAAGTTTGTGAATTCTGTTGTTTAATTCTAATATATCCTCACTGGTTTTTGTTTTTTAATCCTCATTTTATCAGTTCCTGAAAGAGCTGTTTTGAAAATCTTTCATATTGATTGTGAATGTTCATCCATGTAGTACTGCCAATTTTTGCTTTATATATTTGGGGCCATGTTAGTAGATGGATAGAAATTTAGAACTATGACATCTTCAGGTGATTTGAACTTTTTTCTTTCATTCATTATGCAGTGTCCTTTTATGTCTCTAGCAGTGTTTTTGCCTTGAAGTCTTCTTTGTTGTTATTAAAGTGTCATCTGTTTGCTTTTGGTTAGTGTTTGCATTTTTTTCCTTAGCTGTGTTTTTGTGGTGTAGATATGTTTCTCTCTTGTTTTTAAAGCCATTTTCAAAATCTATATTGTTTAACTGGAGCATTTAGTCCTTTACATACAGTATATTTGCAGATATATTTGGGTTCAAATTCGTTGTGTCAGAGGTTGTCAAACTTTTTGTGTAAAGCCTTTGTGTGTGGTCTGGTCTCTGTTTCAACTATTCAGCTCTGTTCTTTTAGTACAAAAGCAGCTGTAACCAACACGTAAATAAATGAGCATGGATGTATTCTAATCTTTATTTATGAAGACAAACAATTGGCTAGATTTGCTGACGGTGCTGCAGTTTGCTAACCCCTTTAGTATTTTTTTTCTATTTATCCTACTTGTTTTATATTTTGTCCTCCTCTTTCTTGCCTTTTGGCCTTAAAAAGTTTTCTTTTATTCTATTAATTTTTTTTCTTCTATCACCTTAGAAGTAACAACCTCATTCTTTTAGTAGTTATCCTAGAGATTATAACATATTTCCTTGATGTATTAATTTCTAATAATAATTGGTACTTTTATCATCTTCCTGAAAATGCAGGAACCTGAGAACACTACCACCTCCTGACTTACATGCTTTATATGCCATTTGTGTGTGTGTGTGTTTAACTTTTTACTCTGGAAATGAAAAGTTTTCTATTTTTTTAAAAAAAAAAAGTTTTCTATTTTTAAAACACTTTTTATTGTGGAAATTACACATATATGCCATTTTTGTTGTGTGTTTCTTTAGCTTTTTATTTGAAAAATTTCAAACTTAGCCAAAAAAACAGAGAAAGTATTACAAACCACTAAGTAATGAACTATAATATAGTTTCAACAGTTTTTAGTATTTTGACAGTCTTGTTTGAAACAGTTCCCTGACATCAAATTATTGCATCCATAGATACTTATGTATGTGTTTTTTTTTTTTTTTTAAATGTGCAGCTTGATCCTATGGACAGGTCTGTAGGCCAGAGTTTTTTTTTTTCTTTTTCTTTTTTGGCTGTGTTGGGTCTTCGTTGCTGCACGTGGGCTTTCTCTAGTTGCGGCAAGTGGGGGCTACTCTTCATTGCAGTGCGTGGGCTTCTCTTGTTGCGGAGCACGGGCTCTAGGTGCATGGGCTTCAGTAGTTGCAGCACGTGGGTTCAGTAGTCGTGGCTCGGCTCTAGACCACAGGCTCAGTAGTTGTGGCGCACGGGCTTCGTTGCTCCACGCCATGTGGAATCCTCCCAGACCAGGGATCAAACCCGTGTCCCCTGCATTGGCAGGTGGATTCTTAACCACTGCGCCACTAGGGAAGTCCCTATGTATGTATTTCTAACAGCTAATGACTTAGAAGACGATAATATTACCCATCTAACAAAATTAATGGTAATCAAAAAATATTTTTAGTATCTAACCTAGTTGATCTTTTTTTAAAATTAATTTTTTTTGGCTGCATTGGATGTTCATTGCTCTGCGTGGGCTCTCTCTAGTTGTGGTGAGCGGGGTCTACTCTTTGTTGCGGTGTGCAGGCTTCTCATTGCAGTGGCTTCTCTTGTTGCAGAGCACGTGCTCTAGGTACACAGGCTTCAGTGGCACGCAGGCTCAGTAGTTGTGGCTTGTGGGCTCTAGAGCACAGGTTCAGTAGTTGTGGCGCAAGGGCTTAGTTGCTCCGCAGTATGTTGAATCTTCCCGAAGCAGGGATCAAACCCATGTCCCCTGCACTGGCAGGCGGGTTCTTAACCACTGTGCCACCAGGCAAGTCCTTATATAGTTATTTTTTAGATTTATTAAAATTATTTACTTTTTCTCTGATATTTTGTCCTGGATCATTTTTCTTCTCTTTAAAAAACTTCTTTTAATATTCCTTAATGTGGATTTTCTGGTGATGAATTCTCAATTTTTGTTAGTCTGATCATATCTTTAATTTATCTTTATTTTAAAAACTTTTTATTATGGACACTTTCAAACATATATAAAACTTACTCAGAAGTTAGGAACTTAATATAATGAACTTCCATGTTGCAATCACTGAGCTTCAACATTGTCAAATCATGGCCAGGCTTGTTCCATCCATTCCATACCACTACTCTTTTTCTTTTAATCATTTTTTAAAAAATTTATTTATTTTATTTATTTTTGGCTGCGTTGAGTCTTCATTGCCGCGCACGGGCTTTCTCTAGTTATGGCAAGCGGGGGCTACTCTTCGTTGCGGCGCGCGGGCTTCTCATTGCAGTGGCTTCTCTTGTTGTGGAGCATGGGCTCTAGGTGCGCAGACTTCAGCAGTTGGCGGTGCATAGGCTCAGTAGTTGTGGCTTGCAGGCTCTGGAGCACAGGCTCGGTAGTTGTGGCACATGGGCTTAGTTTCTCCGTGGCATGTGGGATTTTCCCGGACCAGGGCTCGAACCCGTGTCCCCTGCATTGACAGGCGGATTCTTAACCACTGCGCCACCAGGGAAGTCCCATACCACTACTCTTGAATAGTTATAAAGTGGATCTCCGATTCAGAAACATTGCATTTCATCCATTAGCATTTCATTTGTGTCTGTGAAAGATAAGGGCTGTTTAAAAAACATAGCTGCAGTATGTTACCTTATCTAAAAATGTAGTATTAATTCCTAATATCACCAGATATCCAGTCAGTGCTCACTTTTTCTCAATTGCCATATACACACGATACACATAATTGATTTCCTCTAATCAAGATCCCAGCAAGAGTTATACACTATGTTTGATGGATGTGATTTTTGAGTCTCTTAATCTGTAGTTCTCCTCACTCCTTCCTTACTTTATTTTTTTGTTTAAGAAACCAAATTATTTGTTCTATAGAGGGTCCCAAATCCTGGAACATGCTAATTGCATATTCATAGTTTTATTTAACATTTTCCTTTACTCCTATATTTCTTATAAATTTTTATTTGAATGTAGTAACTAGATCAAATGCAGTTCAATATTTTGACAAGAATACTTCATCAGCGATGGTGTGTACTTTCATCAGAGGCGTATAGTATCTGGTTATATCTCTTTTGTGATGTTAGTAGCCATTGACGCTCATCACCTAGATCTGTTATTTTATTAGGGGTTTACTTTCATTTATATTTTTGCTGGGTATGGAATTCTAGTTGGTAGGTTTCTTTTAAAGTCATTTTTTTGGAGCAGTTTTAGGTTTACAACAAAATTGAGAGGAAGGTACAGAGATTTTCCATATGTCCCCCGCCTCCAGACACGCATAGCCTCCCCCATTATCAACATTACTCACCAGAATGGTACCTTTTTTTTTTTTTAACCAAGGATGAACCTGCATTGATACATCCTAATCACCCAAAATCCATCGTTTACCTTGGGGTTCACTCTTGGTGTTATACATTCCCTGGGTTGGTCAAATGTATGATGACATATATCCATCATTATAATATTTTGCAGAGTATTTTCACAGCCCTAGAATCGTCTGTGCTCTGTTTTTATGTCTCCATAGTTTCGCCTTTTCCAGAATGACATATGTAGTTGATCCTTAAATAGCACAGGGGTTAGGGGTGCCAACCCTCTATGCAGTCGAATATCTGTATATAACTTTACAGTGGGCACTTCATATCTGCTGTTCTGTATCCGTGGATTCAACCAACTGTGGACCATTTAGTACTGTAGTATGTATTTGTTGAAAAAAAATGTGTGTATAAGTGGACCCGCACAGTTCAAACCCATGTTGTTCAAAGGTCAGCCTTAGTTGGAATCATACAGTATGTAATAGCATTTTCAGGTTGGTTTCTTTCACTTAGTAATATGCTGAATAATATTCTGTTGTCTGGATATGAATTATTTATCCATCATCTATCCATTCATCTACTGAAGGACATCTTGGTTGCTTTTGAGTTTTGGCAGTTATGAATAAAGCTGCTATAAACATACTTGTGCGTGTTTTTGTGTGAACATAAGTTTTCAACTCCTCTGAGTATATAGGAAAGAACACAATTCCTAGATTGTAGTTTACGAATAAGTTTAGTTTTGTAAGAAACTGCGAAACAGTCTTCCAAAGTGGCTTCCAAAATATCACTTTGCATTCTCACCAGCAATGAATGAGAATTTCTGTTGGTCCACATCCTTGCTGGTATTTGGTGTTGTCAGTGTTCCACACTTTGGCCATTCTAATAGGTATGTAGTGGTATCTTGTTTTAATTTACATTTCCCTGATGACATATGATGTGGAGCATCTTTTCATATGCTTATCTGTCATTGGTATATCGTCTTTGGTGAGGTGTCAAAGTTTTGGGCCTATTTTTTGTTTGTTTGTTTTTTTGCGGTACGCGGGCCTCTCAGTGTTGTGGCCTCTCCCGTTGTGGAGCACAGGCTCCGGATGCGCAGGCTCCGTGGCCATGGCTCACGGGCCCAGCCGCTCTGCGGCATGTGGGATCTTCCCGGACCGGGGTGCGAACCCTTGTCCCCTGCATCGGCAGGCGAATTCTCAACCACTGTGCCACCAGGGAAGCCCTGGCCCATTTTTTTTTTTTAAAGAAGATGTTGGGGGTAGGAGTTTATTAATTTATTTTATTTATTTTTGCAGTGTTGGGTCTTCGTTTCTGTGCGAGGGCTTTTCCTAGTTGTGGCAAGCAGGGGCCACTCTTCATCGCGGTGTGCGGGCCTCTCACTATCGCCGCCTCTCTTGTTGCGGAGCACAGGCTCCAGACGCACAGGCTCAGTAGTTGTGGCTCACGGGCCTAGTTGCTCTGCCGCATGTGGGATCCTCCCAGACCAGGGCTCGAACCTGTGTCCCCTGCATTAGCAGGCAGATTCTCAACCACTGCGCCACCAGGGAAGCCCCCTGGCCCATTTTTTAATCAGGTTGTTTGTTTTCTTATTGTTGAGTTTTAAGAGTTCTGTGTGTATTTGGGATAACATTTCTTTTTCTCTTTTGTCTTTTGCAAATAATTTCTCCCAGTCTGTGGCTTGTCCTCTTATTTTCTTGACATCTTTCACAGAGCAGTTTTTAATTTTAATGAAGTCCAGCTTATCAATGAGTTCTTTCATAGGCCATGTCTATAGTGTTCTATCTAAACACCCAAGGTCATGTAAGTTTTCTCCTATGTTATTTTAAAGGAGTTTTATAGTTTTGCATTTTACTAGATTAAAAAAAAATTCTTTGAAGACCATTGCATTATCTACTATTGAGACGTTAGCTATCAGGCTAATTATTGTTCCTTTGAAGGTAACATCTGATGGTGGGAAAGGTTTAGCTGCTTTTAAGCTTTTCCTTTTGTCTTTGACTTTCAGCAGTTTTACTATGATGTGACTAGATGTACATACCTCTTTATTTATCCTCTTAGGGTTTGTTGGGCTACTTGAACCTGTGGTTTGATATCTGTGGTCAGTTTTGGAAAATCCTCTGTCATTATCTCTGCAAATATATATTTCTTCTGACCCATTCTTACTTTCTTTACACGTTAGACCTTTTTGCTCTGTCCTTTGTCTTTTATTTCTCTTCTCTGTTTTCCATTCTTTTGTTTCACTGAGCTTTTTCCCTTTTTTTAATTAATTTTTATTGGAGTATAGTTGATTTACCATGTTATGTTAGTTTATGTTTCACTGAGCTTTAATCCAGAATCCAGATCTTCTCACCTCTCTCTACTTTACGTCTCACTACAGTGTATTGAATCTATAGTTAAACTGCATCCATTGAGATACTAATTTTGGTTATTGTATTTTTCAGATATAGAATTTATATTTTTTTCAAATTTGCTGTGCTTTCCCCCACTTTTGAAAAATGATTTTTAGCTCTCTAGTGAAATTCTTGATTTAATCGACTGGCTCCTTGATCATAATGCATAAACTCATAAAGTCTAAGTGTGGAACATTGTTAAATTTGCTTCCGCTGGTGGTTCATCTTGTCTTGTTTCCTTATGTACCTGGTGGTTGTATGAATGTATATAAGACAACCATGTAGGATCCAATATCAGTTTGAAAAGATAATGTTTGCAGTCCCTTTGAGAGCTTGCCTACTTACGGTTCATCCTTAACTCCTTATATCCTTACTCTTTGAGTCTCAGTTTAAAGGGTATGGGATTTTCCATGCTTCCCACCTTTGGCAAGTCTGAAGCTAGTTTTGTCTCCTTTACCTTGTGAGGCTTTGCTCCGCATCTCAGGGTCAGCTGCCGTTTGTAGATGCCCCAGGGGAAAAGCTGCCCTACCTCTCTGTCTCTCTTCTCTGGATAGCCTTCTCTTGGGTCTTGGCCTGCTGATTCTTAACTGCTTCTTTAGTTCTCTGATGCCTTTTAGGCACACCCACCACCTCTCCAGCTTTTTCTCATTGGAAGGTTTTTGGATCAATTTACTAGTACTGGAAATGAACCATTTTTTCCTTGCTGTTAAACTTATTCATTGAGATACTATTTCTGTATTAACTTTCTAAAAAGTATCAAAGTACTACCCTTGTAATATAGTATATTAAAAAGACACCCGGAAGTTTAAAGGAGCAGAAAAAAATCACAGTGCCGTCAGTGAGAGGCAGTTACTGTTAATAGTTGCTTTTTGTTAAAGAGCTACCTTTTGTGGGGTTGGGGAAGAGTCTGGAGATAAGCTTAGTTTGGATATTCTGAGCTTGAGATGATTAAGATGTCTAGCTAGAGTTATGCTTGAGGCATTTAGATATTAAACAGATGATTTGCTTCAAGAGCAGGGTGGAGATCTGGATTTGTTGATCTCTGAATGTTAGTTGAAGCTATCAAAGTAACTGGAAGGCAGTGGTGGTTGTAGACTGTTTCTTTGTTAAGGGTAGCACAGATTGAGAAGGGACAGGGTAATTATGGGTGAGGTAAGATAGAACTTAATTTTTGTAGTGTTATGAAGGCCAAGACAACGTCATAGTTTTCATTTGTAAGTTACGTGCCTATAGGAAAATTTTTTTCTATTCTATATTTAATGGTTTAATTTTTTTAGCCTAAAATTCTGTATGCTGAATAGCAGCTATATAAAGCACAGTATCCTAGTGTGAAATACTTGTTAGTGTTTTAGATCTAATCACAGACTAGATTAAGTACTGAAGTCCAGGATCTCAGACTTGCTAATAATTCATACTTAGTTTTGTGCAAATGACTGTCCTCAATCTCTTGTTCCATTAAATGTGCATAATAATGAATTCACAATGTTAAAGAATAATAAAACTATATTAAGTACACCAAGGAAATATTAAACACAAATGACTTTCATACTGAATCAGTTTGTATATAGAGAGAATGCAAGAAACAGTACTTTTGTACTTCCTGTTCCGATAACCATTGATACTAAAGGTAAGAAGAGGAGTGACTTCACTGAAGTTTTTTTGGTGGTATATCAATACATTATTTTAGTTCTATACCAGACTAGTTCTTTAAGTAGATGTGCACAAAGGCCATTTAAAGATAAGCCAGAAATTCATGACCACATACCTACTTATTTTTAACATATACTTTGAGTTATCTTTTTGTTTCTACAGTTGTGACTGTATTTTAATAATTTTGCTATGTGTTTGGTCATTAAACAAGAGCTATTATAATATGGAAATTTGATTTAACAGAGCTACAATAGAAGAGGCGTACTCCAGGTCAATGACAAAACTAGCAAAATCTGCAAGCAATTATTCACAACTTGGGTGAGTTAATTTCTTTGAAGAACTCTTTCAGTGTTGATTTAGGCAAAGTTTATGGGAATAGTAGGTTCTCACTAAGGATAAAATGGTTCATAAATATAATAGTGTGTAATGTGTTTATTCAAAATGCGTCTATATGTGAATATATTCTCGACTTGATAGAAAGTATAATTGAATTTGCTGAATCAGTTAACACAAAGTAAATGAAACTTACTTTTTTCTCTTTGTTAAACTACACAATACAACTTCATTCTTCCTTCTTTTTTCCATATCTCTCCTCACTTTTCTGGCAGCCTCCTGTTTCTAACTCCTCCATGTAGACTTGCCTCTTCTAAAACATAATTTCTTCTTAATTGATCACAGTAGAAGGGCCAGAAAGTAACTGGAATAACAGAACCTAGCTTTAACCAATTGACCATGTTTTGTTGTTTTTCTTTTTAATAAATAATTTATTTTTCTCTCATATACTCATTCTTTTAGGTGTCCAGTATGATTGATACTTTAGAAATATTTATTTATTATTTTTAAAAACTTTTTATTGGAGTATAGCTGATTTACAATGTTGTATTAGTTTCAGGTGTACAGCAAAGTGAGTCAGTTATACATATACAAATATCCACTCTTTTTTTAGATTCTTTTCCCAAGTAGGCCATTACAGCGTATTGAGCAGAGTTTCCTGTGCTATACAATAGGTTCTTACTAGTTATCTATTTTAGATATACTAGTATGTATACGTCAACCCCAATCTCCCAGTTCTCCCCCCTCACCCCATCTCTTGGTAACCATAAGTTTGTTTTCTACATCTGTGACTCTACTTCTGTTTTTGTTTTTTTAAGATTCTTTTCCCATGTAGGCCATTACGAAGTAGTGAGTAGAGTTCCCTGTGCTGTTCAGCAGGCTATTGTTAGTTATCTGTTTTATATATAGTAGAGTGTATATGTCAGTCCCAGTCTCCCAATTTATCCCTCCCCCCATCCCTTGGGAACCGTAAGTTTGTTTTCTACATCCGTGACTCCATTTCTGATTTGTAAATAAGTTCATTTGTACCCCCCCTTTTTTTTTCAGATTCCACATATAAGCAATATCATATGATATTTGTCTTTCTGTGTCTGACTTATTTCACTCAGTATGAGGCCATGGTTTTAATATAGGAAATTCTTATTTTTAGTTACCAGGTGGGAGGTAGAAAAAAACATGTGTTTTCTAATAAAGTTACTGAAAACATTTCTGTCTTTGGAATATGTGTCTTTCATGAATAATAGGTGATATTTTATTTTTTGTTAGTGTTGTTACTTAAGATTATAAAGATTTTAAATATTAATGTTTTTGTTTACTGATACATATTTAGGCAAGAATTGAATTTTATCTTTCTGTATTTAGTTGCATTTAAACATATTTTGGATTGGTCAGTTTCCTTTCTTAGTGCTCATTGTACATTAACTTGTATTACCTGACCAGAAAAAAGTTGTGTATGTCAAACTTTAAAAAATGGAATGATACTTGGAATTCCTTAAAGAAACCTGTATTTAAAGAAATCTTATGTTGAACCTCCTTTCAGTGTAAATAATCCTTGGGTAAAGTAAAGGGACACTCTCATCTTACCTGTTTTGTAAAGTCTAGACTATCATGTATCAGGTTTACCTGAAGTGATGTACATGTATTTTGGTGCTGTAGTGAGTGGATACTTTTCAGGTGTCCTTTTTTCTCTCAAAATTTTCCATCTAACTACTTGCCACATTTAGTGCTGATTAGATTTAAAAGTGTGAGGTAAGATCTAATCAGAACAGTCCCATTTAAGTATTTTAATTATTCTCTTTGAACTTTTTGTTATTGCTTAAAATGATTGTTGTCAGTTAGCTTTCCTACTGGGTAGGAAATGCAGTAACTGGCACAGAGTACATATTAGGGTAAGTAATTTCTGTCTCTACCGTCTTACGTTAGTGATCATTGTTGCTATTTGTTTTTGTTTTATCATAGAGCAAAGCACGTGCTGTTGAAAATCTCTGAGGAAGTACCTGAGGAAAGCATAGGATAAAATTATTCTTATATCATTCCCTACTGACCAGATTAGTTTAAACTAACCTTTGGCATTCTAAGTATTATTCAAAATATTATAATGTAGTAACTCTTGGAAGTAGTTGAACCTGTTGAAAATATTAAATTCTCAATGTTGAGAAGAAGTGGTAGGAAAGTATGTCATACATTCTATACCAAGTGTAGTAGAAAGGGGACTCTCAGTGTTTGTTGAAGTACACGGGTAAAATCTGAAACAAAGTTTCAGATAACAGTTTTAAAGTCATTCTTCAATAAATTTTAATGATGAAGGCACTTAAAAAATCATGTACAAATTTGACTTTTGCATGTTTAAATTCAGAGGAGGTTTTATCTTCTTAATTTTATTTATTTGGTTTTTCTGGCCGTACTGCAGGCATGCGGGATCTTAGTTCCCTGACCAGGGATCGAACCTGTGACCCTGCATTGGAAGCACGGAGTCCTAACCACTGGACTGCCAGGGAATTCGCAGGAGCTTTTATTTTTGATGAAGCATTTTAAATGGAGCACTGAAGAGTCTAAAATTTAGATTTGATAATAAGTTAGTTTTAAACAGTAGACAGTGATTAGAAGGGCTTCTGATACAAATCAACTCAGAAAATGACACGTTATAATTAAGGGAGGGTCATGGCCAGACCTGTGATATGAGTTAACTCATTTCTCTGTATCTGAGGTATAAAAATATTTTAACTAATTAACCAAGGATTTTTAAAAAAATCAAGGTCAGGCTGTCAGTCGTTTCATTTGTGATTTAATTTAATTTCATCTTTTGACTAATTAAAATTACTGAATATAACATTATTTCCATTGGTTCTATTCTGGAGCCTTAAACTTTTCTTCCTGTTAGTAAATTATTCCCATGTTTTCTTTGCTTTAGAACATTTGCACCAGTGTGGGATGTGTTCAAAACATCTACAGAGAAATTAGCAAATTGTCACTTGGATCTTGTTAGAAAATTACAAGAATTAATAAAAGAAGTTCAGAAGTATGGAGAAGAACAAGTAAAATCGCATAAAAAGGTATCAGTTTTGTTAAAGGATTGATTGGTCAGATATTGAATGCTTTGTAGTTCTGCATTTTGATGAATCATTTCATACCAAACAGACTAAAGAAGAAGTTGCAGGAACTCTGGAAGCTGTTCAAACCATTCAGAGCATAACTCAGGCCCTCCAGAAATCCAAGGAAAATTACAATGCCAAATGTGTAGAACAGGAACGTTTGAAAAAGGAAGGAGCTACACAAAGAGAAATAGAAAAGGTAATTGTAATAAAAATAATACCTCTGTGGTTTCAAGCATTTTCAAATACAAGACTGCCTTTAATCTTTAAACACTCAAGAATGATCTCATATTAAAGATGAAGTCACTGTGCCTCTGAGTGTTAGTGATTTACCTAAGTGAAACAGAAGTAGGTTTACAAAATATTTTGTATCTGGTAGATAGATTAGCAAATACATAAAAAGGAATGATTTCTTTATATTGGTGACACATTTGCAGGATTTTTTTTTTTTTTTTTTGCGGTACGCGGGCCTCTCACTGTTGTGGCCTCTCCTGTTGCGGAGCACAGGCTCCGGACGCGCAGGCCCAGCGGCCATGGCTCACGGGCCCAGCCGCTCCGCGGCATGTGGGATCTTCCCAGACCGGGGCACGAACCCGTGTCCCCTGCATAGGCAGGCGGACTCTCAACCACTGTGCCACCAGGGAAGCCCTGCAGGATATTTTTATAAGATAATTGATGAGATGCTGCTTGGTGTAAGATTTAATAATGAGGTAAAAATTTTTTTGAAGCAAGACTTTGGTAGATTTAGCAAGGCAATAGTTACTTGAGATAAACTTTAAATATATGTTGTGGGTGATTTATTGCTGACTTTGATCCCATGTATGTAGTATTGTGGTAAACCACAACCTTTTCCCCCACTCTCATTTTGATTAAAAGTAGATATTTTTCCCCTTTCAAAACAGTTTAACTATCCACTTGTTTGATGTGGTATATATCATTTAGGAATCAGCCATAGGGAGTGATAATTTTGAAAGCTTTGTAGAATATTTGAAATAGCCATTAAAAAATAACAAAACTGTAATTATGTTGCAATTATAATAATTATAAAAGTGTATATACATGGGCAAAAACCAGAAGAGCATCTGGAAAAATCAAAACAGTCAATGGAATTTGGGGTAATATGTTTCCTTTAGTGTTTTGTGTGATAAATAAACATTGGGAGGGGGTAAAAACTGAGGCAGAGTAAGTTCATGATTTTAAAACGCTCTTCATTCCAGGCACAGCAGTTAAGAATAAAATATATGAAAAGGGAAAATAAAGCAAAATAACATGCTCCAAAAAGAAGAATATTATCTTCATAATGAACCAGAAATGGAACAAACTCAGAAGGGCATGTAGAGATTGATTATGCGGGGCTGTTGGACCCAAAGTCCTAAGTTAGGCAGTGGAATTTAGCTCTTGTGTGGTAAAGGGGACTAAATACTCCCCACTTGAGATGAAGCCCAAGGAACCCCACTCACTTGGTGAAACTATAAGTAGTGAAAAAAGACTGTTGAGCTGCTGAAGGCTAAAGCATTATTGGAAGTTGGGGTTTAAGGATGCAGTTCTGACTGGCAGTCAGGCCAAGGAACCAGTTCATGACTGTTTCGTTCATATCCCCTATATTCTTCCAGGGAATTAATTAAAAGCTACCTTTATAAGACTAATACTAAATTGGGGCCTTGGAGGGCTGGCAGGAGATAACCTGAAACTGCTAAATGGGGATGGGTGAGCATAAATGATAGAATATAACACAATTCTAGGAGGTGATGTTTACCTTGTATTCTATAGAGTTTTTCCAGCATCACTGATGGAGGGAGAGAGAGAAGAGAGAGGGGAAAAAACAAGAAACCTCCCACCTGAAATGAGCAAAAGCACATCTTAAGGAATCTGATATAGCTAATATAGCTTTCCCTGCTATACAACAGTAGAGTGTTCCTGTGAAACCTTTCATAAGCCAAAACGGCGTAAGCAGAGAAGCAAGTACCTTAGAATACATCTTGCTAATGCATGCACAAAATAAATTGAGATAAAGCACAGATGCTTACAGACACAGTTCAAAGCTTTGGAGACCGATGCTGAGTGTAGATCCTGGGAAGGAGCTTGTTGGTGCCACTTTCACTGCTTCTCAGGGTGTGCGCTGCCTCTGTAACGGCTCCTGCAAAGCAAACGCTGAATGCTACTTTTCTTTTCACCTGTTTTTGTAAAAGTGAAAATCCTCTTTGAATGTTTTTCAGTTCGTGAAAACAGGAACTAATATAATTCTTTTGTAAAAGCAAACAAACTTGTAAGACAAACTTTTGAAAAGCAGGGGATACCTCTGCTAAGACAGGTGGCAATAAATTTAACAATTAGAATAAGAATTCACTCCAAATAAAATTTAGATTTATAAAATAGATGATCAGAAACGTTCGTGTTTGTTGAGGATGTTCAGATATGCAAACGGATATAAATTTATATTAAAGAAATTAAGAGAGATAATGAAATAAGATCTAGTAGATGGGAAAACAGCTAACCAGAAAATTTGGCAATGAAATATATGGTTATTGAAATTTTAAAAAAAGCAACAGAGGAGACAAACTTTAGAGCTAATATAGTGAAAGATTGAATTTGGGCACTCACCCATAACATAGTACAGAGAATAAAGGTTACCAACATTCATCTGATGTGGATTTCAGAAGAAAAAAAAATGGAGAGGATGGTAGACAGGTAATATTTGAAGAGTTAACAGATCAGAATATTTCAGAATTAAAAAAACTCAGGAGTTCTTAGATCAAAAGTACATTCTTGGTATTAAGCAGGTTAAATAAAGATAAATTCAGAACGAGGCACCAGAGAAAAAGAGAATATTAAAAGCTACCGGGTATATCTTTTTCCTCACATCTCTGAAATCAGAATGCATCATCAAATGATAGTATCATATAATCACTGTTGGCATGGTGGCATTTGTGGTGTAGTTTCACTGCCTCTGTGAACTTGGTTGTTATATACCTGGTGGCATGATTGGACAACTGCAACACGTTGATGTTTCAATTAACAGACCACTTTAAGAGCATTGAGGAAGGATTAGTTCTGATTGTTGTCTGAAAACCTTTTGTTGGAACCTGGTAAGATCAAGAAAATGTGAGCACCAATGTTTGGAAGAAAATCTGGAGATGATAGTGGAACACTTTTAAGAAATGCTCTGTCAGTAATGCTTTTGGTGACATTGAAGATAATACTATGTGGGGAAAAAAGCAGACCTCAGCAGTCCCTGAATTGGAAGTAACTGAGAAGGGTCAGAATCTGACTGTGAAAAGAGATTCAGGAGTATCTCGAAAGTTCATTTTGCAAGCATGAACATTAAGCATAACTACTGAGAGAATAGAAGTATAGTCTAAATCTTCTCAATCAGCAAAAAGAAAAGAAGAGGAAGGGGTGCTTTTTTCTAATTGTTCTGCTCAGAGGTGATATCTTTGCTTGTGATACTAGATGTGTTAATGGGTCTCTGATTTATATATATTCAAATCCAAGCCTAAGTAAATGTATTTTGGCCTGTAATAAATAAGCTCTTTATTAACATGAATGTAGATTTTTTTAAACATAGATCTTTGAACTGTTTTTCCTTTGGTGAACTTGAAAACATAAACACTTATTGGCTATTATGACATAGTACGCTTCTCATCTTCATTCACAAACCCTTATTTTTATAAAGCACCATTTAGAAGTTACTCATATTTGTGGACTATGACAGAGTACTTATTTTATATGTATATATTTGATTCATAGGAGTTTACTATAAAAATTATAGACACTTAAACAGAAATATTTCTGGTAGTACATCAGTAAACTTATTTATAATGCTAAGGAAATGAATAAAATGTAGGATTTATTTTGTTATCAGTAGGTAATCTTTTAAGGCCAGTCTTTTGTTTATGAGAAGAAATGTAGCTATTGCTTTTAAAGCATAAGTTGCTATGCTCCAACATCCCTTTTAATAATCACTTTACAAAAGTGGTCAAGTTTGTTACTACTGGGGCATTTAGTTTCTATGAGTCTACCCTAAGAATTTATAGTTTTACTAAGCAAAGATACTATTTAGAAAGTCATTTTGACTTAACTGAGTGTTGCTGTATAGTCATTTCCTATGAGAGATGTTTCTTGCTTTCAAAAAATATATATATTCCCAATACGATTACATTCTTTTTTTTTTTTTTTTTGGCGGGACACGGGCCTCTCACTGTTGTGCCCTCTCCCGTTGCGGAGCACAGGCTCCGGACACACAGACTCAGTGGCCATGGCTCACGGGCCCAGCCGCTCCGTGGCATGTGGGATCTTCCCAGACCGGGGCACGAACCTGTGTCCCCTGCATCGGCAGGCGGACTCTCAACCACTGCGCCACCAGGGAAGCCCACGATTACATTCTTTTTAAAGATAAATTTATTTATTTATTTATTTGTTTAATTTTTGTCTGTGTTGGGTCTTTGTTGCTGTGCATGGGCTTTCTCTGTTTGCAGCGAGCGGGGTCTACTCTTCGTTGTGGTGCGCAGGCTTCTCATTGCAGTGGCTTCTCTTATTGCGGAGCACGGGCTCTAGGCTCATGGGCTTAAGTAGTTTCAGCACACAGGCTCGGTACTTGTGGCTCATGGACTCTAGAGCGCAGGCTCAGTAGTTGTGGCGCACGGGCTTAGTTGCTCCACGGCATGTGGGATCTTCCTGGACCAGGGCTCGAACCCGTGTCTCCTGCATTGGCAGGCAGATTCTTAACCACTGCACCACCAGGGAAGTCCAGAATATGATTACATTCTAAAGTGGCCTCTATATTCTTTTATAGGATACCCTTAGTTTTCTTTAAATTTTTTTGTCATTACTTAATATACCTTGTTAATCAATAAACTCTTTAAAGAAATTTATTCATTATTAAGTACTACTTTTGCCAGTTTTCTAAGGTGCTTCTTTAAGTTGGTATGTAATTTCCTTATTCTGACATATGATGTTTACCTTTGAAGAGTGAAAGCTGATGTAAAAAATATATTAGAACTTATAAAGGGTATCTTCTTTCTTTTTTTGTAAGTGAGAAACCATTATATTGTCTACAATGCAACATATGTGTCTACTAGGAAATATCATTATAGCAAAATATTATTTGAACTTTTCCTGTTTATTAATATAATTAAAATTAAGAGTTTACTTTAAATATAGGCTATAGACTCAGTTCTTCCCTTTTTAAATGGTTCATTCACATATTTTCTGATTGTTGGATTATGAATTTGTATTTCATAGTAAATAAATGTTTTAGTTTCTACCATGTGCCTGTCATCATGCTAGATGTTATGAAGGTTCTTAAAGGCTGAGTACATATTATCCCCTCTGTCTTCAAGAAGCTTCCTTCTTTTTGAGGAGCTAAGACTTATTGAATAGTACAGAACAAGAGGCTATTAGAGAAAGGTTTTAATGGTAAGTTTAGAAAGGGAGGTGTCTTATTTTGTGTAGAACCTGTAATGGAATAAATTACTTAAAAAAAAGTATGGACACAATCATTATAGTTATATTTTGAGGGACTTTTACATTGTTTATGAATTTCCTTTCAAATTTCAGATGCTCATGTATTTATCAACAGCCGACACATAAATTATAAGGCAATAACTTAATAGGCAGCAGAGGAAAAGAGTAGTGTTAGGATGAAGAAGAAGCAAAGAAGAAGGGGCTCCCAGTGAGAATATATCATTTTGCTAGACTATGTCATTAAAAATCACTCCATGGACTGTGGGTTGCTTGTTACTCTTGTATAGACTGAAAATTTAGGTAGCTGGAAGAAATTCTCTTCTTCCAAGTCTCTTGGCATAACAAAATCCAAAAGGAAACGCAGATAACCATGGCATTAAAATTGTTTTTAAAATAAATTCTAGCAAACTTGGTTATCTGGACTTCCCGTGAAGGTAGTTTGTAAACTCTAAATATCCATCTCATCTAATTGTTAAATGTTTGAAAGGGCAAGGATGTTAGAGGAAGTATATTAACGGTAGTATAAAATAATGTCATACGGCTAGACAATGGGAAGAGAGTTTAAAAAAAGGTCCATAGGAGCAAACTAGAAAATCATTGTAGGTTTTAGACACTTACTCTAGGGGTAGAGCTTAGAACAGCTCTTAGATATAATAACAGCAAAGTGTAACAGCAAAATATAATGATGTATGTTCCTGTTGATGTTTAATAGCAGATACGATTTATTTTGTAGTCCCTGTCCCAAGCATTTACATAAATTATATTTCATCTGTGCCAAAGCTCTAAAAAAAAATGTGGTATTTCCATTTTAGGAATGAGAGAACTATATAAAACTCAAAGTCAACTGGGTAGTAAATTGTAGAGCTAAAGGTTGAATCCAGTTTCTTTTGGCTCCAAAACCAGTTCTGATACAAGATACCGTTTTGATACACTACAAGATAAAGTGGCATCCTATATTCTTTATTTAAGAAGGCCCACAAGCATAAAGCATATATGTTTAATATAATATATGAAATTATATTTTAGAGAGAGTACAGAGTTGCCTTTTTAGAGAATAAGACTGTATGCATCGCTTGCCAACCCCAAACCTCCAGGTAAACCCAACTTTCTGTTTCTAATACTTATTCTAAGACTCCTGAACATAGCTGGAGATAATTACCTACTGGGTCTGATTGGCTCTGCACAAATTCCAAGTTTTGCAGCTTAGCCCTCAGTGGCTCTTTGCAAGACTTTTACTCCTGTAGTTATTACCAGTTGCATCCTCCACAACCATGGTTTGAAACTTTCTTTATTCTCCTGAAGTTCCCAACCCTACCCTACTCTTCTTCACTCGTAGCAGACCCCCTCTTACCTCATCAAGAAAGTGGAGATCTTTTATCTTGAAATCCTGTAGCTTTTCTTTTTTTGATCTTCTTTAAACTCTTATTTACTTCAACACCCCTTCCCTTCAAACTTCCTGTATCCAAATTGATCAATCCTTTGAGAATAATCAGATTTCTTGATAGCCACATGTCTGCCCCAACCTACAAGTGACACATAGTTTTTCTTCTTCCTTAATGTCCATCTTCCATAAAATTTGTTTTTACTTCTTTGTTTCTTTCCACCAGTTTCTAGCTGTTTATGTATACGGGTTATACTTCTTCTGTGAAGTCCCTGAAGAAAAGATCTCTATATAATTTGTATTCATATTTGTCACTGCCTAATATTTAACATATTATTAAGTTTTTATTGAGTAAGTAACTTTGATAAAATTAGAACTATAATAATGCAGTAACAATTTCTTGAAAAATAGGCAATGATTAAAAACAAATTTATAGATTTTCCGGAGCACAATGGAAACTGAGAAACCTCAAGGAAAATTGATTTTTTTTTCAACTTTTGAGCTAGCTTTATAGTCACTGATCAGACATTAAATGGAATATCTGTTGTGGAAGGAAGAAAGACTCACAGGTGTGTAAAGGAGTGTCAAGCATATTCTGAGGGTATTGTCACAGTATTGTTTTTTGAATTTTTAGTAACATTGTACTATTATGTGGTTGTGTGATCTTACTCTGGGTTATAAAATGAGAGTATTTTAACTTTTTAAAGCACGTTCCATCAGACAAGAGAATTAGCATTTAATTCATGCATTATTGTGTGACTGTAACAAAAAATACCACTAAGGAGGACTTAAGACAAGGTATTAGTTTTTGTCATCTTGAACTCAACATAGGCCTCATTTCTTAAAATGCACTTAAATTATTATTTCATATAAACTTATATCAGGAAATAAAAAATATTTTGTATAGTTCAAAATGTTTCTGTTTTGTTACAGGCAACTGTTAAATCTAAGAAAGCTACAGATACCTATAAACTCTATGTGGAAAAATATGCATTAGGAAAAGCTGATTTTGAACAGAAAATGACAGAAACAGCTCAGGTTGGTATTTTTAAGGCTTTAAATCTAAAACAGGATATTTGTGTTTATTGTTTGTAAATTATAATAAATTATATTAGTGATAAAAATAATACAATTTTTCTGTCATAAAATTTTTTAGTATTAAAAAATGTTAAAATGCACAATCTCAGTGTTTTAATAATGCTGTTTTAAAAATATACATCTTGTTTTGGAGATTGAAGACCAAGAATCAATAGTTATAATATCATAAGGGATTATTCAGATTGACTAGAATGTTTAAGGAGCATTGGAGAAAATGAGGACATTGGTAGATGATGAAGACAGTAATGATTATGTATGGGTTTTAAAATTGACTTATACTTAAGAAGAAAACTGGAAATGACTCAGTGCTGAGGATATAGTGGTTAACAAAACAGTCAAGAATCCCTGCTCTCATAGAACTTCCATTTTAGTAAGGGAAGACAGACAATCAGTTAAAAAACGTCTGTCTCGGGCTTCCCTGGTGGCGCAGTGGTTGAGAGTCCGCCTGTCAATGGAGGGGACACGGGTTTGTGCCCCGGTCCGGGAAGATCCCACATGCCGCGGAGCGGCTGGGCCCGTGAGCCATGGCCGCTGAGCCTGCGCGTCCGGAGCCTGTGCTCCGCAATGGGAGAGGCCACAACAGTGAGAGGCCCGCATACTGGAAAAAAAAAAAAAAATCTGTCTCCTATAACCTTGGGATAAATTATATTCAATTTGATGTTCTTAGAGCCTTAGTTAAAGCCCTAGATTTAAGATGGGTGCCTTTTATGAATTATACCCAAAACTTCTACCTTCACCTCTTGTCCTCTTTCCTTGTTTTGTTTTTCTCCTTAGCACCTGTCATCATCTGACACCATGCATTTAATTTACTGTCAGACAGGATAGGATGGTATGCTGCTGTGACAGAGAACCCCCAAAATCTCAGTGGCTTACAATAGCAAGTGTTTATTTTTTATCATGCTACTTGTTCCTCATGGCTTAGCTCTTCACTCTGGCCCTGAGGCTGGTGGAGGAACCTCTTCTTAGAACATTCTTAGTCATCATGTTTGAGGGGCTAGAAATATGGTGAGGCACACTGGCTCTTCTTCCCATATATTTTGTTGTCTGTCTTCCCCCACTAAAATATAAGCTCTGTAAGAGCAGGGATTGATTTGTTTACTGCTGTCTCCTCAGCACTTAAAACAGTTTTCAGCTCATGGTAGACACTCTGTAAGTGTGAAGAAGGACTTTATGAGTCTGACTTTTTAGATTCTAGGAAGTCTTCTTGCTTGGAGTGGTGAATGATTCACACCTCAGAAACAGACGGCTTGCATGCTTGTGTGCAGGCATCATGCATCCATCTCTACTGACCATGTTGTGGGCACTGTGCTAGATGCTGGGTGTATACAATATGTATGTAAATAAAACAAATTCTCTCTGCTCTGCATGGAGTATACAGTGTAGGGGAGGGAGACAGACATTAAATATATGCTTAAATATAAAGTTACAAATTACTATAAATGTTACAAAGGAAAAGAACAAGCTTCCATGGGATAAAATATGGGGTTGACCTAATTTGGATTAGGGAGTTAACGAAAGTCCATTTTGGAGAAGTAACATTTAAAACTGAGACTTGAAGCATCAGTAAGAGACTCATTCTAGGGCAGGAGTGTTCTAGGCATTGGAGACCATGGATGTGAAGACCCAGATGTGTAAAAGAGAGATCACATTCTAGAAAGTAAAAAATGCTTACTGAAACTGAGTAAGGAGAGATGGTGGTTAGAAATGAGGTTAAAGAGATAATCAAGGACCAGGCTTTAGTAAGGGTTTAGGTTTTCTTCCAAGAGCAGTTGGAATACATTGAAGAGCTGTATGCAGGGACGTGACATGATATGGTCTGCATTTTTAAAGCTAATTCTGACAGTTTCATGAAGAATGGATTATAGTGAGGCCAAAGGAGAATCAAGAGTCCAATTTGGGGCTTCCCTGGTGGCGCAGTGGTTGAGAGTCCGCCTGCCAATGCAGGGGACACGGGTTCGTGCCCCGGTCCGGGAAGATCCCACATGCCGCGGAGCGGCTGGGCCCGTGAGCCATGGCCACGCCTGTGAGCCTGCGCGTCTGGAGCCTGTGCTCTGCAACGGGAGAGGCCACAACAGTGAGAGGCCCGCGTACCACAAAAAAAAAAAAAAAAAAGAGTCCAATTTGGAAGGCAGTATCATAGTCCAGTGAGAAGGATGAGGGTCAGTGTGGTGGCCTTGTAGAAGGAGACAAGTGAATGCATTTGGAGATGGCAGGGGTAGGGTGAATGGGAGAATTCTAAAGGGATTCAAGATCTCTTCCAGGTTTTGGCTTGTAAGCCTATGTGTATAGAGATGAATGGCAAAGGCTAGATGAAGAGCTGTTAGTTTGAGGGGTCGGAAGAGCATGAGATGCTCAGTTTTGAACATGTTAATTTTGAGCTGTGTATACCTAAGTGGAGACATCAAATGGGCAGTTTTGGAGGCTGTAAGTAATCTTGCCTGGACATAATATTCACATCCCTTATCCACAATTCTGAATTCCAAAAGCTCTGAAAACCAAAAATCTTTTTCCTGGAACTCATTTGGCAGCAAAACTTGAACCGATGTGAGGCTAATTTGTAGTCTCTTTATCCTACTTAGACTGAATATACATGTTTTCCTTTAGTGTTTGATAAACAGATGCCACTGCAGATCCTGTTGGTAGTATTATGAGATATATGGTAACACCATGTTATCTTTATTTTTAAAAATCCAAAATATTTAAATTCCAAAACAGCTGGTCCCAAAGGTTTTGAATAAAGGATTGGGACTTTATAAAATAGGGGCTGGATGGTACACACAGCCATAATGACATCACCTTTGGATAGAGTGTGGGGAAATAATGGCCAAGCTCTGAGAGGTTCATCATTGTCAGTTTGAGAGAGGAAGAGATGCTGAAACCCAAGTAGGAGAAGCCAGAGAAGGAATAAAACTGGGAAATGTAATGTCATGGCAGCTCGGAAATGATAATGTTTCAAGAAGGGTTTAGTTGTGTTAAATGAGGCTCCATCTCTAGTGAGATAAAAAGTTTCAATTTCTATAGCAACTGAGGTCATTGTAGACTTCAGCAAGTTCTCTTTTATCTTTTAAATCATTAGGAACGCTCATTTATAAGGCAGTTATTATTGATTTGTTAATTTCCTATCAAAATGATTAATTTCTATCAGTGAAAATGTTTGCCTTTCAGTTATTTAATTTGAAAAAACAAATTAGAATTTGTTAGAGTCAGTGTTTTTGTTTTTTTTTTTGTTTCTTTCTTTCTGTGGTACGCGGGCCTCTCACTGCTGTAGCCTCTCCCGTTGCGGCCACGGCTCACGGGCCCAGCCGCTCCACGGCAAGTGGGATCTTCCCGGACCGGGGCACGAACCCATGTCCCCTGCATCGGCAGGTGGACTCTCAACCACTGCGCCACCAGGGAAGCCCAGAGTCAGTGTTTTTTGTTTGTATATATTACCTTATAAAGAATCTTCAGCACTCATCTTTCCCTCTCCTTATCTCTTTCTGCTTCCTCATTACATTTTTTCAAATTGCATTTTAACTGTTTATCTTGCCAGTTCCAAGATGGAAACATTAATTTGTTTGAGCAGATGTTTAACCATGGTGCTTTTAACGTTGATGGTATACTGTGCTGATGTGCATGTGTGTTCTTTCTCGTGTTCCCTCTTTGTCTCTCTCTGTCTGTCACACACGCACAACTGTAGGACAGGTTAACTTTTGTTTCTTGATAGACAGTAGACTTTATTTTGGGTTATTTAGAAGGGAAAATAATTCTTTTGCTTCTCTACTTTCCTTTTGTTCCAGGCCAAGCGGGTTGACTTAATCCTAGTGGGAAGGGGCATGTCAATCTAGTGAGACTGAAATTGGGTGGCAGGACATATATTTACCTGGGGTGAAAGAAGTTAGAATTTACTTGGAGTACTTGTGATGTAAGTTTTTGCATTTGAGTTGAGAATAAGCATGATTAAAATTGTGACTCTGTGCTTATGCTTTTCACCACTGTCGGTTAATGACACTTAAAAAACTTGAAACAATAGGGAGATTTTGTTTACTTTGAACAGTTAGATGGCTGGTTCAAGGAAATTTGAGATTTGCTTGAGCAACACCCTCAGATTAAGGAGTTTTAGTATTAGAGTGCTTTTCTATATCTCTCCTGGCTGACAAAATTGTACTTTTTAAAAAATCTAATATAACAGTACATATGAACACAGTGGATTTGAAATTGCAAGGAGGAAGAACTCTGATTTGTTCAAGAAGATTTATTCATTTATATTCAAACACTTGATACTATATTCCCATTGCTGAATAACTCTGAACTTATTTCGTAGTCACTAATTTTGAGGAATTCTGATATTTAGCAGTCCTCCCACCAAAAATAAAGCACAGTTTCAAGATTGTAGCTTTTAGTTTCTGTTTGGCTTCATGCTTCAAGATATTTCTGTTTGGCTTCATGCTTCAAGATATTTCTCAATTATTAAGGATCTGACTTATTCAATGTAGGTGTTTCAAAAGAGAATAAGAAGAAGGCACAAGTTTCCTTGGAATTAGGGATCATATGTTTGAAATTAGTGCCTGTTTGACCAAGCTTTCCTGGATTTGGGACTACCTGTCTATGAGAAAATATCTTGTTCATTAAATTGCAGAAATTTAAGCAGAGGGTGAATTCTTATAATATGAACGTAAAATAGGATCATGCTCCTCCTGAATGTTCCTCAGTTCTTAAGAGTAATTCAGGATCTTGCAGTATTGGTATTCTCATTGGACTTGGTCAGAATTAGTCAAGACAAGCACTCTATTTTAACTCATCATTCCTCATGAATAAAATGGATTTAAGTTTTTGGACTTTGTTGCATTACTGCCAAAACTAATTTCACCATAATTGATTTTTTTTAGAAATTCAGACCCTTTACACAAATATAGACATGATTATTTGGCTTAGTGATTTCTGATCACGTAACTCAGTGCTGAAGAAAATTGGACATTAAATATGGGGTGAGGGAATTTAATTTGATAAACTAGGGAAAAATAGCAAACATTTAGGCCTGCTCCTTAGAACTGATGTAATTTGGCAAGAAAGTGGGTAATCAGGTTTGTGCACTGGAAATGACAAATGTATTTTTGTTTGAAAATGACTAGTTCAACATTTCCCAAATCCTGTTTTGAGGAATATTATTGTTCTGTGAGATATTAATAGATCTCCAGAGAAGAAGAAAAAAGGGTTGTATGGTCAAAGAAATTTGGAACACACTGGGTTAAGCAGAGTGAAACAAGTTTTGTTACTTTAGTATTTCTCAGTTACTTCAGTTTTTAATACATTTATTGTGAAGCCAAGTCTAGCAGTGGTTTTCTTCCTGGGGAGTAAATATCAGAATAACCTGGGATTTTTTTTCCAAACAACATTCTTACCTCTTTCCAGCCCATTGCCTAAGTAGTCATGGAGGATCTATTTGTTTTATAGTTTGAAAACATTCTCCAGGTCATCTGAATCATCTCTACCTTCAGTTGAGAACTGCTGAGACAGAGTATACATACAGGCTTTCCCAGATTTCTTTGACCATAGACTGTCTCTTTTGGAGACTATGTATTAACATTTCCAGAATTAGACCTTTTTGAAAGTCTATGGGCTAGATTGTAAAGTCTTAAGAAGTAAACTGTAGTTTTAGCTCTGCAAACTAATTGTTTTTCAGTTTTTGAAATACTTCTCCCTTGGTTTTTTGACACTATTCTCTTCTGGGTCTCCTTCTAATTTTCTGACCGTGATTATAGATTTTAATTTGTGGTATCTTCTGATTCTGAAAAAGTCATATGTGCCTGAGAAATGATGTAACAAAAAGTTAACTTTTTTTGATGCTAACTTGACAAATTTGGTTAGCTGTATTAAGATGACTTCTAAAAAGTGTTTTGATTTCAGAATATATCTGTGTGTGTGTAATTTTTTATATTCACTACCCAGAAATTTCAAGATATTGAAGAAACTCATCTCATTCATATAAAAGAAATTATAGGATCCTTGTCAAATGCTATAAAGGAAATTCATTTACAAATAGGCCAGGTACGTTTTTACTTTTATTGAACTGATTCATGAGAATTTTATGTTCACTTCTGACTCTAAAAATCATAACTCATAACATGATACTGAATTATTTCAGGTAAAGAATATGTATTTACATGTATTAAATACAGAATAACCTGGATTTTACCATCCTATCAAGGATGATAATTTAAATTAATTATGGAGTTAAAATTCTGAAGTTAACAATTTTTGAATATTTCTTTATTACAAAGTTTTACTATTTTAAAATTTAGCATAGCAACTTCAATAAGTTATAGAGCTTGTGCTTAGAAAATTTCCAAAAATATAAAAGTGCCTTAACGATGACATTTGGGGTGCATTGAAATATAGTAGAGAAAGATGAATTCTGTTATTCTTGGTTACTAAAGTTCTAATACTATTTTCATTGCTGTATAAGTTTTATTTATCGTAAGATTTATGTCCCTAAAACACTCAAAGATAGGAACAGGACACTGCCTTGACTTCTAAGGCTGTGAGACCATACGTTAAGGGTTCATGTAAAATGTGGTTTGTATCCATAGATCTACTAACAGAGTTAGGTAACAGAGCATATTAGGCAAATGAAAGTTCTTAAACGCTCTGGGTCAAAATACATATATTTTGGTATAATGAATTTTAATTGTTTTGTGGAAGTTTTGTCTGAAATACAGTAAGAATATTTATGGAAAGTGAAAAAAATTTATCTTTATTTCATTTTAATAGGTCCATGAAGAATTTATGAATAACATGGCTAACACTACAGTTGAAAGCTTGATACAAAAATTTGCTGAGTCAAAAGGCACTGGGAAGGAAAGACCTGGTAAGATGACAAACTTTGCAAGGAAACATATTCACATTTCCCATCCAGTAACAAATGTGTTTGCCTTTAAATTCCAAAATTGCAAAATGGAGCTTGGGAGATACCTAAAAATCTGTGTGAAATCTCAGATATCATTTACTTTGTGTCTGATGGTATGTTAGGTTTTTGTTTTGACCTTCAGTAGTTAATAATTTAGTACTACTTAAAGTGGTTATCATACCTTTACTAAATTAATATATTACAGTTTATATTTTCAAAAGTAGAGTAAGCAACAGAAGCCCATTTTAATGAGACAAAGAGTGGGAGAGAATATTAAGCCCTCAGAGCATTGAGGCCAGTGGAGAACATTTCGTAAAATTTAATAACTTTTCTTTCCTCATTCACATATATATTCAACAAATTTATTTATTGGGTGCTAATAGTATTCTGGGTACCATTTTAGACACTGGGGAATATACCAGTGAGTATAGGCATCCTGGTTCCTATTTTATGAACAAATGATTATGGGTTTCCTTAATCTTACTTTTAATAAGCATGTTATGTTATATCAAATATAATAAGCACCATTCTCTTCTCCTGCTCAGCATACTTACAGTTTTCTAGATTTGTTTTGTTTTGTTTTGTTTTATTTATTTTTGGCTGCACTGGGTCTTCATTGCTGCGCACAGGCTTTTCTCTAGTTGTGGCGAGTGAGGTCTACTCTTTGTGGTGCACGGGCTTCTCACTGCGGTGGCTTCTCTTGTTGCTGAACGTGGGCTCTAGGCATGTGGGCTTCAGTAGTTGCAGCACGCGGACTCAGTAGTTGCAACACGTGGGCCATAGAGCATGCGGGCTTCAGTAGTTGCGGCACGTGGGCTCAGTAGTTGCGGCGCACAGGCTCTAGGGTGTGTAGGCTTCAGTAGTTGTGGTGCGCAGGCTCAGTAGTTGTGGCGCACAGGCTTAGTTACTCCACGGCATGTGGGATTTTCCCGGACCAGGGATCGAACCCAGGTCCTCTGTGTTGGCAGGCAGATTCTCAACCACTGTGCCACCAGGGAAGTCCCAAGTCTTCTAGATTTCTTGAATCTATTGGTTACTCTACCATATTCTTGCAAGATACTTGTTTTCATTCCACAGGTAAAAATTATTCAGCCCAGTAAAGAAGTTAAAGTATAGTTTAGAATTCAGAAAAATGAATATGTGATTTGTAGAGAAGTCTGGGAGCCATTTTTCTTCTGTGCAGTTCACAGCTAAGGCTTGAAACCTAAATCATCTTCACTTCCTTTTTCGCACGTTTCGTTAAGTTTCAAATTGTATTGTTTCAATTCCATTAGTATTTTTCCCTTCAGACCTTCCTTCTTACCTACCTCATTGAATACAGCAGCAGGTTTCTAAATACTCGCACAGTAGAGATTTCTCTAGTCTGTTTTACATGTTGTAGCACATTAATGGTTTGGGTATATAATTATGAACTCATAATGGCATTACTCATAAATCTTTGACTTTTCATTATAGACAGAATGAAATTTAGATTCTGGACTTAGATTCAAAGCTTTTTGGGATCTGCCCTTGCCCAATCTTTTTTTTTTTTTAATAGATTTATTTATTTATCTATTTATTTTTGGCTGTGTTGGGTCTTCATTGCTGCGTGCAGGCTTTCTCTAGTTGTGGCGAGCAGGGGCTACTCCTGGCTGCGGTGCGTGAGCTTCTCATTGCAGTGGCTTCTCTTGTTGCAGAGCACGGGCTCTAGGCGCGCGTGCTTTAGTTGCTGTGGCTCAAAGGCTCTAGAGCGCAGCCTTAGTAGTTGTGGCGCACGGACTTAGTTGCTCTGCGGCATGTGGGATCTTCCTGGACCAGGTCTCAAACCTATGTCTCCTGCATTGGCAGGCGGATTTTTAACCACTGCGCCAACAGGGAAGCCCCTGCCCTTGTCCAATCCTTAGTCTTACTTGCCATTTTTCTTTTCTGGCACCCTCCATTGCAGCCAACCTGAATCGCTTGCTGTTTCCTATCCATACCCCGCTTTTGCCCTTGGTACCTTAGTTGCCCTTACGTTTGCTCTAGAAAATGCTATATCCCACTCATTTTTCAAATGAATAAATTCTTAAAAAGCCAGGTCATGTGTTACTTCCACCATCAGACAGAGAACTTTGTACCTTTTTTTGGCATTGTTGTTGTCTACCTTAAATTTTAGTAATTGTGCTTTTATGAAGAAAAGTTCTGTTTTTGATTCATGTGTTTATCTTTATTATGTGTAAACAGTACATTTTTGTTGAATGAATGAACAGATGGGCATATAAGGTAAGGTTAGCATGTTAAAGAGGTTGGAATGGATGGATTTGCTATTAGATAAGTCTTGGTGAAGGAATAGTAAGTAATTATGGTTAAATTTAGTGAATACTTACTTTGTGCCATGTACTATGTCAACTGCTTTGCAGGCAAACTTTGATCTTCAGGAACTCTTTGAAGTAGGTACTGTTATTCCCATTTTACAGATGATGGAAATATTGAGAGGTTAAATTACTTGCCAAAGCTAAGTACATGCCAGAATACTGGGATTAAATTTCAGGATCCTTGACCTCAAGGCCCATGCTTTGGAGAAATTAGAAAAGAACTACCTAAATTTACATATGTAGGAGAATGAGGATGCTGAGATACATAACTACAAAATAGCGTGAAACCCTAAAATTCATTGTAAAGATTAAATTGTAAGTGAAAACCAGTTAAGAGAGGTAAAAACAATTGAAGAATTTTTATATAGAGCATTTAGAAGTATTGATAGAATAAAAGCAAATGTGTATTGGCTGGTTAAAAATGCCTTAGACAGAACTGAATAAGGTTGATAGATTGTATCATTATCAGTATCCTGTTTGTGACATTGTATTGTAGTTTTGCAAAATGTTATCATTGCAGGAAACTGGGCAAAGTATACAAGGAATCTTGCTGTATTTCTTTTCTTTTTTCTTTTTTTAGAACTGTACTGTGAATCTACAATTATCTCAAGAAAAAGTTCAGTTACTTTCTTATCTGTGGTGTAGCACACTACTTAGCCCTGTGGTTTGTGGTCTATTCTTTACTACCCGTGAGACCTATAAGCCTCAGTACCCTCATCTATAAAGTGAGGATAATAATAGTACCTACCTCATGGGGTGGTTGTGAGGTTTTTATTGAGTACTTAATAAATGGTATTTTCTAAAAATTAATACATACCTGATTAATAGTTAGCTACTCTTGGTTATTGTTTATAAATTTAAATTTAATGGCCTTAAGATATATGGCATGTAGAAAATTTCTGTAACTAAATGGTAAGAGGGAAGTGAAGATTGTGGTGACATGGGCTTTCCTAGAATTACTGAACCCAGAATTAGGTGACTGTTTCAGGCTGACTGTTGACATTGTGTATATGTCAGGCTGACTGTTGACATTGTGTATATGTGACTGATTTTCAAAATAAGTGATCCTAGAACTAATTTAAGGGGAAAAAAGGGAGTGGTGTGGGTGTGGAATGGAAAGAATAAGTATTACTTCTCCAGTTGACTTGTGGGTGAAGAGTTACAGCTCTTTCGTACATATTTGTTCTATTTATGTCACTAGAGGGGAGTCCATTACAGTGATGGAAATTTTGTGTTTCTCAGAAAAATAACACGTGATTGTGGATTTTGTTTTGTAAGAAGTATTCTAACCTTGAGTTGTATATACTATTTTACTGTTAACATTTTTTTCTCCTGTTTTGTAAGGGCTCCCTCTGGTGGATGAGTTCCTCTGTAAACTGGTTTTAGGCCTACGGGATACACATTTTAAAAAGAAAACAAGAGGCCCAGTTCTTTAAAAACTTTGTATAACTGAAAGTTAACCTATTTCTCTTGCACTGAAAAATTTCTTAGTTATCTGTTGAGATATATAACCTCTAACTTTATGTCTTCAGTTCTCCTATGTAAATCAAACACTTTGAGAGCATTAAATTTTTTTCCTATTCATTGAGACTATTTTATACTAATTATATGTAGTGTCATTTTTGTCATTACTTTTTTTTATTGAGATATAAGTGACGTATAACATTGTATTAGCTTTAAGGTATGTAACATAATGACTTGATATATGTATGTAATGCAAAATGATTACCAAAGTAAGTTTAGTTAACATCTATTCCCACACATAGTTAAAAATTTTTTTTTCTTGTGATAAGAACTTTTAAGGACTACAGTTGGCCCTGTCTGTCCGAGGATTCCACATCCACGGATATGGAGGGCTGACTGCGTTATGCCATGTAAGGGACTTGAGCGTCTTCGAAACTTAGTATCTGCAGGGATCCTAGAACCAATTGCCTTTGGATACTGAGGGATGACTGTACTCTTTTAGCGGCTTTCAAATACATAATATAGTATTGTTTACTAAAGTCACCATGCTGTGCATTACATCTGCAGGACTTACTTTGTCTTATAACTGGAAGTGTGTATGTTTTGACCACCTTTACCCGCTTTGCCTAGTGGGGGACACCCCCCATCTGTACTCTGTATCTATAAGTCCAGGTTTTTTTTAGATTCCACATGTAAGTGAGATCATACAATATTTGTCTTTCTCTGACTTATTTCACTTAGCATAATGCCCTCAAGGTCCATCTGTGCTGTCACAAACGGCAGGATTTCCTTCCTTTTTATGGCTGAATATTTTGTTTGTATGTGTGTGTGTATATATACACACACACATATATATATGTATATATAGACACACACTGTATTTTCTTTATCCATTCGTCTGTCAGTAGACAGGTTGTTTCCATGCCTTTGCTATTATAAATAATGCCACACTGAACATGGTAGTGCAGATATTTTTTTGAGATGGTGATTTTTCTTCAGATAAATATGCAGAAGTGGAATTGCTAGATCATATGGTAGTTCTATTTTTAATTTTTTGAGGAACCTCCAGACTGTTTTTGTCGTTACTTTTTCAGTGTTGTAGTGCCTTGCCTTCTGGAATTTGAGTCACTTTAAGTGTATGCTTTGAGTATATCAAAGCACCTGTGGTCTGAAACAGTCATGAATAAACAGGTGTTTTCTAATTTTGAATGTCTTGTTATGTTCTAACGACATTATCCTAGTATTTCTACCCATTCTCATATGTTTTAGTTGTAAAAGGAGATTAAAATCCATATTTTTGAAATTTCCTGTTTTACAGTCATTCCGCTAATTTCACTGTATACTTTTCATAAAAGTTAAGCAAGTTTCCATTTATAAGAAACAAGGATAGATAACTTAAAAAGTTGGTAGGCCATTGTCTAATATGTTTAAATAAAATATTTTTTTGCAGTTTATTTATATTTTCATTATATGATAATATAAGTTTATAGCTTCCATTTGAGGACTTCCAGGGACTATAATGTGTTTAAAGATACAAATAGAAAAAGCCCCAGAAAGGTAGACATAAAATATTGAAACAGCCAGCCACAAAGAGAAAGAGAAAAATGAGATTCTTGTGGTCAGACTGGCTAAATGTGAAATTAATTTATTAGTTTAGATATTTGGAATATTCTAGCTTCTACATTAGGTATATTATTTTAAAGTATGGGGGTGGTGGTGGCAGTGGGATGAATTGGGAGATTGGGGTTGGCATATATACACTAATATGTATAAAATAGATAACCAATAACCTGCTGTATAAAAAAAATAAAATTCAAAAAAAGTGAAAAGAGATTAGATCAGTGGTTACCAGTGTCAGGGGGACAGGGGGTGTGGGGCTGGGGAACTGAATGAAGGTGGTCAAAAGGTACGAACTTTCAGTTATAAGATAAATAAGTCTTGGGGATGTAATGCACAAGATGATGACTCTGGCTAACACTGCAGCATGGTGTATCTGTAAGTTGCTAAGGGAGTAACCCCTAAAAGGTCTCACCACAAGGGAAACAATTGGGGGGATTAACTGTATGAGGAGATGAATATTAACTAAATTTATTGTGGCAGTCATTTCACAGTATACGTATGTCAGGTCATTATGTGGTATAACAGACTTATACAGAGCTGTATGTCAATTACATCTCAATAAAAATGGGAAATAAAAGAAAAAAGAATAAAGTATAGGGTACAAGTATATAGATTAAAAAAAAAACTAGTGATCATCTTTCCAGACCCCTCAAGGATTAAGAGTAATGCCAAACCTATAAATGGAACCTCCTTCCACTCCCTCCATGAAATTTTTTTTTTTAATTCAGAGGAGTAGAAACCCTTTCGTAGAAAGCAAAATTTAAAATAGCCAAGAAGATCAAAGACCCACAAACCACACCAGATATTTTGTGATTACTTGGTTTTTCTATTTGATAGCAAGTGGGGATGACTAGAGAAAGAGAAAAGAAGAATGGATGATGATTAGTGAAGAGGATAATGTAGATTAGCCCACATAGAGTAAAAGAGGAGAACTCCCAAAGAAAATAACACAGAGAAGCTTCACTTTATGAAGGAGTACACCTTCACCTGTTGCGTCCTAACCACCTAGGACAGAGGCATAGAACTCTGCCCTGTGGGACGCATATGCCTCCTGATAGTGATTATCTTTTAGAGCAGGAGTCTGCAGACTGTGGCCACCGAGCCACATTGAGCTTTGCCTCTTTTTTGAGGCCTACAGCAAAGAATGATTGGCAGTGGGGTGGGGGCGGGGGCGGGGACGGGACAGTATTTTGTGATACATAAAATTGTAAAATTCAGATATCAGCGTCCATGAAAGTTTTTTTGAACACAGCCACACTTGTTTATGTACTGTCTGTGACTGCTTTCACACTACAACAGCAGAGGTCACTAGTTGTGACAGACTTTATGACCTACAATGTTCAAAATATTTACCATCTTGACTTTTTACAGAAGACTTTGCCTAACTCTTTGTTAGGGAATGTACTTCTTGTGTAGTATAGTAGCAGGTATGTCATAATACGTTAGAATTGTGAAGCTCATAACAATATGTAATCTTTTTTCAAAAGTTGATTCTGCTGTTCTTCTTGGATTCAGAAATCATTTAATCTGATATCCTGCACTAACTACATCTGCAGTCGTATCACAGCACAGTAACTGATCATCATAATAAGAATCCTAAATTGTGAAGTAAAGATTAAACTGTTTTGAGCAGGCTTTAAGGAAAGCTCAGTTCATTAACTTGAAGTATAAACACTGACAAAAAAATAGAAGTAAAAAAGTAAGCTGATTACAATTTTTACATATGCATAAGAATTAGGACAGAGTTTGAGGTTTTTGCAGTACGTAAAAGAAGTTAAATCAATCTGAACTTAAAAGGAAGTTTATGGGAAAGAAACTGAGGTATCCCAAGGATTCAAAATCAGGGATATAGCCAGGCTGCAGAAGGAAACCCACACCAGTAGGAACACTAGGTATCATTTTTCCTTTATTGAGTCTCTGCATTTTACTGCTTTATTTATTTATTTATTTTTTCTTTGCAGAATAGCTTTCTTTGCTTCTCCAGGTATATGATGTAAAGTGATCGCCTAGTAATTTCTGGGTATTTTCACTTGTTCCTTAATTGTAGCCACAGCTCAGAATTAACCCAGGTTTTTATCCCTCTTCTAGACCAGAAAGAAACTGGTCTAGGTAGTCTTGGATTGGGGTAACCTTCTTTCTAATCCAGTCTGTTCTGACTAGGTCATGGCTTCTGTACCACTCCTGAGGAAGGGGGAAGTTCCCAGAGAAAAGAGATTATAGTGAGCAGAGTATAAGCCTTAAAGGTTTCATCAGGATCACAGAAAGTGAAAACATGACTCAGTCTGGGGGTATGGAGGCAGTGTCAGATTTCCGATGTAGGAGGAGATTATATTTCACTGCCAAGATGCTGTGTTTGGAGAACTAGATGAAAATTTAGAAGGTTTAACAGTGACTGAAATTCCATGGTTAAAAACCCATTCCTTTGATTTAAGACCATGGTTCCTAAGTTTGTCTCATCACTGCTTCTCAAGCCTTGGATACCTGTGAGAATCATTCGTTGAAAATATTTTCCCTTTCCTTTTAATTTCTCTTTTTTTAAAAAAACGAACAGGGTCTTCCCTGGTGGCGCAGTGGTTAAGAATCCACCTGCCAGATTTTGCCAGTTCTCCAAAGTCTACACAATTTTCTTCCTAACTGCACCTGCCAGAATTAGTTTCTCTTTTCTCTGCTTCCAAGGAGCTGTGCATTTATTACATCACTTGTAACACAACTTGTATCATAGTCTTTTCTATAATTGTATCCCATGTCTCCTTCACTACTGATATGCTGCTTGAAATTGGGGCAAACATGAAATTGATCTTTGTTCCCCCTTGCATCATGCTTCACACACAGTTGTCAAGCTATGAACATTTAATTAAATTTATGTTGAGAGAAGTCATTAGATCATAATGGATTAAACATAGATAATTGCAAACACCACTGCCAAAGAATTAAGCCTGATACTGTGAGAAATAAATAGAATAATGTTATGGTGTCCACTTAACTCAGAATTGCTTGAATGTTTAATGAAATAGAATGTGTATGTTGTGATAAAAAACTTGAAAGAGACCTGAATATGCAACACAGATATGTTTCTCTCCACCATAAGGCAAGTGGATGAGGGAAAAATAAAGGCCAAAAAACAAAGTATTGGTTGAGTTGGATAACAGTAAAGCTGGAATACACTCTATGGTCTAATACAAGAAGAAAAAGAATGAAGATGAGACATCGGGTTTTAAAAATCTGTCTGAAATAAAAACTTTATTTGTCAGACTAAAAAAAACAAAAACAAACAAAAAAAACAAAACAAACAAAAAAAGAATCCACCTGCCAAAGCAGGGGACATGGGTTTGAGCCCTGGTCTGGGAAGATCCCACATGCCATGGAGCAACTAAGCCTGTGTGCCATAACTACTGAGCCTGCGCTCTAGAGCCCGTGAGCCACAACTGCTGAGGCTGTGTGCCACAACTACTGAAGCCCGTGTGCCTAGAGCCCGTGCTCCGCAAAAAGTGAAGCCACTGCAGTGAGAAGCCTGTGCACCGCAACGAAGAGTAGCCCCTGCTCACCACAACTAGAGAAAGCCCACGCACAGCAATGAAGACCCAACACAGCCAAAAATAAATAAATAAATAAATATATATATATTTTTAAATGCTTTATAAAAAAATAATAATAAAAATTTAAAAACGAACAGCCAGTGCACTATCCCAGAAATTTTGATGTCATTGGTTTAGGGTGGGTCCTTGGTATCACTATATTTTAAAACTCGTCTGACTCTAACATGCAGCCATTGTTGAGAACCTGTAGCATTACATCAGTGGATGCTTGTTATAAGTGTAGACTCTCAAGCCCTACCCCAGACCTACTGAATTAGAAGCTGCACTTCAGTGAGATCCCTAGGCAGTTTGTATGTGCAGTAAAATTGGAGAAGCACTGTCTAGACTTACTGAATATCTGGCAGTGGACCCAGGGAATCCCTAGGACTGTAGTTCTCAAAGTGTGATCCTAGGACCATCCACATCACCTGGGAGTTTGTTTAAAATGCAAATTCCTGAGCGCCAACCTAGACCTTCTGTAAAGGACACTCTGCAGGTGGGGCCCAACAATTCGTGGTTTAACAAGCCCTCCTGGTGTTTCTGATACAGGAAGCATTGCTCTAGAAGATTCAGCTAGGACTTGGGATTTGGAACCACTGGACTGAGGAAATTGTTGTTACAAGCCCGCTATTAAAATAAATACTCCTGAAATGAAGTAGCATTGATGTTGCAACTTACTTTCAAATGATTTAACAAGTGAAAGAAAAAAAAAAACTACAAGTATGAGTATGTATAGAGGGAGAAAGAGAGAGCAAATATAACAAAAAGTATTATTATCACCCCCCATAACATTCATAAAAATGGTAAGACCTAGGTTCAAAAGGGTAACTAGGCCAAGGTAATCAGCCAAAAAGCAAGTGGCAAAACCAGGACTTGAACTTCCGTGCCCTTTGCACACCACCACAAGTTAGACTTTGATGTTCTTTTTCATGTTAGCTTGCCCGGTTCATCATCCCAGGTACCTAGCAATGTGCCTGTGTTCTGTTCCATAGGCCCAGGAGCAAGCTTGAAAATGTCACTGACTCCCATTGTTGGAGTCACCCTCCCCCCACCCTCTTTCTCTTTGTCCCTTCCTCTCCCTCCTCTCTCCCCCTCCCCTCCCCCATTATCATCACTTTTTGTTAGACTTTGTTAGATCTGGTCATGTTTGTATGTTTTACTTTGGCTTTTAATTAGAACTGGTGTTCTGTGGTTTTAGTTGGATATATGCAGAAATATACTTGATTTGGGTAGCCCAGACTTCTTATTTGAGTTCTGAGGCCAGTTTATAGCTAGACAAAGTTGCAGATTTTATTGATGACCTGAGATTTGGAATTGATTCCAAAACAATGGAAACTATTAATTAAATATTTAATTTTTGGCTCACAGGCCCAGCCGCTCCGCGGCATGTGGGATCTTCCCGGACCGGGGCACGAACCCGTGTCCCCTGCATCGGCAGGCGGACTCTCAACCACTGCGCCACCGGGGAAGCCCAGTATTTAACATTTTTTAATACTCTACCTCATTCATGTAGTGATTAAAGACATGCAGTGATTAAAGATTACTGTTAAATAAATTCTTTCCTTCTGTAACATTTCTTAAAAATTTTGATCCAAATTAGGTTTGGATGAATTGTTTAGGTTATTGACTTTCTCTTTTTCTTTTGCTAGCAATAATTTATTCCTACATATGATTAAAGCATCATGTGTAAGAATTGTCTTGCTTTGGATCGTTGCCCTCTTTGAGGTCTGCTTTTAATTTCTTCTGCTTTTAATTGAACTCATGATGGCATTTTTAGATAATGTATGAAAGAGCATCGGAGACAGAGCCAAAATGGTCTTATTTGCTTTTATACAAACTAAATTGCCCTTGCAGCCCAGCATAAAATCTAAGCACTAAGAACACTTATTTATTTTGACAACAGAATTAATTGAGCCTAAAACAGTTGAAATTCCAGTGGTAGCAAACTATTCTTTCTGACTCTCACTCTGGCTTTGGTACTTTCAAAAAAAGTAACTTGTCTTATGATTAAATAGCAGAATGATGGGCGGTGTACTGCATTTGGGGGAAATGGTGAATAAACTTTCTACTTGTGAAACAGTTCAGAAGTGACATGCTACAAGGGGGGTCAGAATGTGCATTGATATCCAGCTGAGCTGTCAGCTGGCACTGAGCCAGGCACGCAGAGCTTTGCCATGTGAAGCAGCATGTGGAGCGTATGCCATTTGAAAAACAAAATCTTTTTCATGCATGATTTAATGGTTTTTTTAAGAGTATATATTTAGTTTTATTTTTCTAGAAACTGTTAGTGTTTCTGTTTTTAATAGAAAAGCTTATGTGTGGATGGAACTCAGTTAAAATGTTTTAATATATATTTTACAATTTGAAAGGATTTGGCACCTTATATTTCAAAAATGTCATTTTGAATAGCTTATTTTTATTGGATATTTTTCTGTTTCAAATGGATTTTAAGAGGATGTTTTTAAAAGATAAAGAGAACAGTGATCAAGATATCTGGTATAGGAGAGATGTTTTGTGAGGAAAAAATGTAGAATTTTGTTTGAAGGGACTGATGTTTATAGAGTTAATGGACGCCTTTACTATTTTCATATATATGATAACATCCAAAGATCTTAATATATACTATATATTTTTTTGATGGGTGGTTATATTTTCTCAAGCTTTGTTAGTAAGTGATAAAACTAATAACACATAATAAGCTGTTGGTAATTTAAGTAGAAATTTTTCATTCTTAATAATTCTTACACCAAGCAAAAAGTTGCTGTTTATCAGATGCACATACTACTAAAATTCTTTATCTTTATTGATCTTTCAGTTCTCATCTCTTTGTAAACTGTTAATGTAGGCCTTTAAAGGATTCTAAGAACAAGCTCATTACCCTTTCATTTAAAGAATTCTTAGCTTAAAGATTTACAGAGTGGACTTGAAGTTCCTTGAAATTTTAATTGGGCTGTTTTCTGACTCTAAGAATTTTTTGGATGGAAGTAGTGAGTGTTTTTTTTTTTTAGTCATATGATATATGTCATAAGAATGCCCCAGTAGGGAAGGTATTGCCAGTTAATTGATTAAGACCTTGTTTATCAACTCACATTTATGACTTTTATTCTGTTTATCACTAAATGTTAATCTACTCTTTTTGAATAAAAACTGGAACTGAGGAAGTAAATCTTTGATTTGGGGGTAAGAAGCAGGACACTTTAGCCAATACTTTAAATGCTCCTACTTAATAGAGAAATTTTTCTTGTTCATTAGTGGTTTTCTTTCATAATGGAATGATCAATGAGAACTCTGATCGTGAATTTGCACATAGTTATAGTTAAGCTTAACATCTCAGAAGGACCAGTAGTGAAATCCTCTATTATCCACTGTTTGGGTTTTTTTAAAATAAATTTATTTATTTATTATTTTTGGCTGCGTTGGGTCTTTGTTGCTGTGTGCGGATTTTCTCTAGTTGTGGCGAGCGGGGGCTATTCTTCATTGCTGTGCACGGGCTTCTCATTGCGGTGGCTTCTCTTGCTGCGGAGCACAGGCCCTAGGCACGCGGGCTCTAGAGCAAAGGCTCAGTAGTTGTGGCACACGGGCTTAGTTGCTCTGCAGCATATGGGATCTTCCCGGACCAGGGCTCAAACCCGTGTCCCCTGCATCAGCAGGCGGATTCTTAACCACTGCACCACCAGGGAAGTCCCTATTATCCACTCGTTACTTCAGGCTCTGTTTTTAAATTTCTTGATGTAGCAGGTTGTACCAGTTACCATTTAATCAGGCAGGGCTAAAGTGACCATTTAGTGGAACATACATTTTTAGTCGGATATTTATTGAAAACAGAAACTACATGTTAAATCTCTGTGTCTCCAGTTCTGTGGTATCATATATAAAGGGGTGTCAGTAAATTGTGTTCATGATATAGGCTAGTCTCGGTCTTTTTTCAGTGTTAGGCTTATTTGATTTTTAAATTATTGCTGATATTTTAATTAACACTATCAGGTAACGCTGGAACATGTTTCAGAACAATTAAAAAGATGTAATGGGATCTGATGTGATTGTTTTCTACCAGCCTTTTTTTTTTTTTTTTTTTAAACCAGTACTTGTTCATGTTTTTTCTTTTTTAGGCCTTATTGAATTTGAAGAATGTGACCCTGCTAGTGCAGTTGAAGGTAAATTGACTAGTTGTAATGTGTGGGAGCTAGCTAATAGCTTCTGTTTACTGAATAGAGGGGCTGCTATCCATTGGTGTTAGCATGTCTATGGAGTGATGTAAAAAATGTGAATGTGGTTTGAAGACCTGCAGATATTAATGTTTACTTAATAAAAATAGGTTTGCCCAAAGGAATATTAGTGTGTTAGAATATAGATTTTTTTAAAGATTAAATATAACATGTATTTGTTTGCAGATATGCATTGAGATTGTTTTCTCCACTGATATCAATCTTTAAACATTCTAATGTCATAAATATGAAACTTATCACTACATATTGATGTATACCGCTTATTCTACAATGGGTAACATTTCAGTAATTAATAAGGTTATGTATTAATGCTTATGTTACTGTCATTCAAAATAGGCGATGATTTGACTTAGAGCAAGGATCCACAACCCTTCCTATTTAAATTGATGTTTTTCATAGTCTGAAACCCAAGAGATGTCTGCAATTTTTGTTATGTTTTATAGTGTTACTTTGTGAGCTGCTAGAAATAATTTGAAAGCAGTCTTCTGTTTTTTTCCAAGACCTGTGTGAGAATATGGAGAAATGGTTTGCTGTTGTGTGTAAGGTTATTAACTGAGCAGTCAACGAGCTCTGGGGCCTAGACTTTTTATAATTACCATCTGTTTGACTAAGAGCAGTACTTATTTAAGTTCTGTGTACTCAGACTTTAAAAGTTCTTCAGAAGTTTAAAAGAATTTTAAAAGTTCTTTAAAAATGTTTATAATAACACTCTGTGAGAATAAAAATGTATTTATTTTTAAAATATTATAACATGCTTTGCAAATAAATGGTTCAGGGAGTTAGTTTTGCATGAAAGCAAGTACATTATTCTAAGACATCTGGATTATAATCCTGACTGTAGTGTTAACTAGTTGTATAACACTGAGTTAAAAAAACAAAAATAATACTCTGAGTTTCCTCATCTATAAGGTGAGAGGTTAGCTTAGGTGTACTCTAGTTCTCAAAGAGTTAAGTAGTTAAGCTTTAAGTGCTGAATTCTGTTAATGATTGATAGCATGACTGACATTTAAAAAATAATTTGTCATGCAAGAAGAAGAGGAAGAACTGCCATATTTGGCAAAATAGAGATGGTATTTGTTCCTCATTTATGGTTGGATCCATTTATAACGTTATTTGTATTAGAGATAACATACGGACAAAAGAATGCCGTATTATAAGTTTCCCATGTCGTACTGGTAATGGATCTGTTGTCAACTTTTCATTTAAAACAACACATTTATATTTTGTGACCCTTTATACCGGGAACATGATTTGACCTGCATTTATAACAAAATCTAATACAGTGAATAATGTACTTTCTTTGAAGTCTTAAGATATCTGCAAGTGCTTATTTTGCCTGAGGTGATTTAGGGGAAGAGAGAATTTCACTGATCAAATCAATGTTCTATGTATAACCTTTTGGTGAATAAAAGGCTATATTATATCAACATAAGAAAAATTTAAACAGACTATGACTTACTTAAATATTAGGGTTTAGCAGTTGATACTTTCTTTCATCCAAATTTAGTATCAACAGTTATGAGCAAATTGTGTGTCAAGATACAAGATGCATTCATAAGTTTAATATATTTATCAGGAACAGTTATGTTTCTGTAACAATATATATTTATTTTAAGGTATAAGACCAAGGAAAAGAAAGACTTTTGGTTTACCAGGAATAATTAAAAAGGAAAAGGATACAGAGTCTGTGTAAGTATATTAAATATTGTCAAAATCCTTTCTATGGTTATAAATAATTAAGAATAAGACTATTGTTATGAATTTGAAAAGAAAAAATTCTTTTGGAAATAACCCGAAGTACATATGGCTAAGATGTGAAAAATACAAACTTTTCTAAGAACATTTGCCAGCTCCTCTAGTTTTAGTTAAAAGTGTTAACTTTTCTTATTATTTTAAAATTTCAAGATGAACGCTTTAGCGTTTTGAAATTGAAACTTTAAAGATACTCTTATTTTATAAAGTGATACGTGCATATTTTTAAAAATCAAGCAAAAGTACAGAGAGAACTAAAAATTGTTCTAAGTCTTAATAACCTAAGAAAAACACCATGGTCAGCAATTTGATGAAAATCTTTCAAGACAACTCTAACCATATAGTAAATTAGTGATATATGTGTACATAAATGGAAAATGTTAAGTGAGGGAGAAAAAAGTCCTAACATATTTTAAACATTTATACTAATTCGTCATTTTTAGATGGAAGATGGAGTATAAATGTCATTTACCTTTTTAAAAAAATAAATTGGTATACAAAGAAATATAATTAGCATATAAGAATTAAACTAGTATTAGCTAAGTCAAGTTTTCTGCCTTGGCTATACATTAGAACTACCTGAGAAATTAAATATATCTATGCCAGGCCCTGCTTCAGACCCATTAAATCAGATTCTTGGGGTGGGAGGCCCCAGCATAGTTTTTGTTTTGTTCTAAGCAGCCTGTGTGATTCTTTTTTTTTTTTTTTAACATCTTTATTGGAGTATAATTGCTTTACAATGGTATGTTAGTTTCAGCATCACAACAAAATGAATCAGTTATATATATACATATATTCCCATATCTCTTCCCGCTTGCGTCTCCCTCCCTCCCACCCTCCTTATCCCACCCCTCCAGGCGGTCACAAAGCACCGAGCTGATCTCCCTGTGCTATGCGGCTGCTTCCCACTAGCTAGCTACCTTACTTTTGGTAGTGTATATATGTCCATGCCTCTTTATCGCTTTGTCACCGTTTACCCTTCCCCCTCCCCATAGCCTCAAGTCCATTCTCTAGTAAGTCTGTGTCTTTATTCCTGTTTCACCCCTAGGTTTTTCATGACATTTTTTTTTTAATTCCATATATATGTGTTAGCATACGGTATTTGTCTCTCTCTTTCTGACTTACTTCACTCTGTATGACAGACTCTAGGTCTATCCACCTCATTACAAATAGCTCAATTTCGTCTCTTTTTATGGCTGAGTAATATTCCATTGTATATATGTGCCACATCTTCTTTATCCATTCATCCGATGATGGACACTTAGGTTGTTTCCATCTCTGGGCTATTGTAAATAGAGCTGCAATGAACATTTTGGTACATGACTCTTTTTGAATTATGGTTTTCTCAGGGTATATGCCCAGTAGTGGGATTGCTGGGTCATATGGTAGTTCTATTTGTAGCTTTTTAAGGAACCTCCATACTGTTCTCCACAGTGGCTGTATCAATTTACATTCCCACCAACAGTGTAAGAGGGTTCCCTTTTCTCCACACCCTCTCCAGCATTTATTGTTTCTAGATTTTTTGATGATGGCCATTCTGACTGGTGTGAGATGATATCTCATTGTAGTTTTGATTTGCATTTCTCTAATGATTAGTGATGTTGAGCATTCTTTCATGTGTTTGTTGGCACTCTGTATATCTTCTTTGGAGAAATGTCTGTTTAGGTCTTCTGCCCATTTTTGGATTGGGTTGTTTGTTTTTTTGTTATTAAGCTGCATGAGCTGCTTATAAATTTTGGAGATTAATCCTTTGTCCGTTGCTTCATTTGCAAATATTTTCTCCCATTCTGAGGGTTGTCTTTTGGTCTTCTTTATGGTTTCCTTTGCTGTGCAAAAGCTTTTAAGTTTCATTAGGTCCCATTTGTTTACTTTTGTTTTTATTTCCATTTCTCTAGGAGGTGGGTCAAAAAGGACCTTGCTGTGATTTATGTCATAGAGTGTTCTGCCTATGTTTTCCTCTAAGAGTTTGATAGTTTCTGGCCTTACATTTAGGTCTTTAATCCATTTTGAGCTTATTTTTGTGTATGGTGTGATTCTTAATATACACCTGGGGTTGAGAATCATTGAACTCTGTGATTAACTGGAGACAAATTGGAAATAAAGGAACTTTTCTTTGCTTAATTATTCAACCCATTTACAATGAAGAGGCACTAATCAAAAGTCTTGAGTGATTTGTTGACCCAGTAACATTGACTGAAAATTTGTTTCAAGTCCCTACTTCTCTAGCATAATCAGCAGAACTCTCACGAGGTTTAATATTTTGATGGCCATTCATATTTTCAATATAAGAGAACAATTTGTGCTTTGGGTGGTCTTGCCTCCTCCCTGGTTATACGCTTATCATCTGAGTTTCTTGGAGTTTCTGCCATTCTGAATGTCTGTTTCTTTCCTCCTCCCTAGTTGTATTGATACTTGGTTTAACAAATTAAGACTATTTGCAAAGTGATTTATGCCTATAGCTACTGTCTCTTCTGCAGATGTCTTTTTTGAGCATTGTGAAGAGTGGTATTTTGCTAAGGGAGTGGAACCTAATAGCTCTTTTATAACATTGGAAATTGAAGTCTGAACAATTGATTTGTAAGTAAATTTTTAAAATGTAGCCAGTTTATCTGTTAGTGGCTACATTATAAAGAGTTAAGATGTTTTTATAATTGATGGTTTTCACAGCTGTTCATTTAGGGAGCTTATAATATTTTTGTATATTCCATGTTTTTAAAATAGCTTTTCATGATCAGTAATTTCCCAGTATGATCATTAGGGCACTTGGATATTGGAATATTTTAACCAATAAGAATACTAGGTCAGAAAACTAATGCCTAAATCACTGCATCATTATTGCCTTCTTTCAACACTCCCTGGCAGGAAAAATGTTAGAATTCACTTTGCTTGAAATGTCCGAGGTTCTTGGCATGCTTCTTCTCATAGCCTGAAGGTTTTTGAAATGCCAGCAATTGTGGACAAGGGGTCCTGCTCAGAGCTTGGTCTTCCTGGGGCTTCATCTGCAGGTCTCATACTGCGCACTGTGAAGGCAAACAGATGAGTGCTTTACCACAAAGACTGGAGAGTTCTGGCTTAAAACCAGAGAATAAATGGTTTGGAACTCTTATACTTACTTTTATATTTAAACTTTATCTTTTAAAAAAAGAAGAAAGAAATGTTCAAACATCTTAATTGATTTGATTCTGTACAGGGATTGAATATTATTACAGTAGCTTTTCTGGATCATTTCCTCAGAGTATGAGTAGGTTTTTTTGATATAATATTCCTTATAAGGAAGCTCTTTTTCAAAATTTGCAATTTTAAGTAGCTATAAAGACATGTGGGGTTTGCATTTACCCTGGTGCTCCCATTTGAATTAAGGGCAGAATAGTCATCTCCCTCTTTTTTCATTTTTTCAGTCTATTCCATCCTATATTTAACAAAGTTCTTTAATTTATAGATTTCCCTATATCTGGATTGATACAGATTACCTGTTTATCTTATATAATTTAGTATTAATTTAGTATTTTTTATTTTGTTCATTTGGCTCTTAAGGTGTACCTAATATGTGTGTTTTCAGGCTGTTATTAAAGTGGCAGAATTTGATACTATATGTAATAACTGTCTCAAGCCAAAGAGTATACCTAATCCAATGCCTTTTAAATATGCTAATTTTTGTTTGTGAACTTCTTTTAGAATGTATACATATATATTCTTCTAAGCTTGTTCCTCATGGCTTCAATGCCTTTAATTTTATATATCTAGTGCTTTATTTGGTTAGTTGAGAAGGCTGGTCTTCTTTATGTTTTAGTTTTACATTTAAAATAATAGTTTTCAATAGATTATGTCCAAATTTGTATTTGCTTATCAGTGAAATGATAAAGTATCAGTGCTCAACTGTATATTACATTAGACTAACAACTATTCCAGCTGGAAGTCTAGCTACTCACCTAACATATTTGGAAAAAAGTGGTTTCACTTCTATATATACTAGCTTATGGAAAGTACCTCAAAGGAAATACGTTAAAATTTTTTTTAACTTTCTCTACCTGAAGGATTAAAAGGCACTAGAAATCGTAGGACTGACAGCTTCCTTGACATGACACATGTATATTCATGGAAAAGAACTATTTTTGAAAGTAGTTTTACAAATATTTATAAGCTGTTTGTTTTATTTTGTCTTGCAGTATCAGTATAGGGGAATGTTTGAATTTTAAAATCATTTGGTATATTTTAATATTCATGATTTGATTTCTCTAAATATTTTTATAGAGTTTAAATGAAAGTTATGTTTAAATACCAAGGCAAACACTTTTGATATAGTATATTTACCAGATAGTTCTAATAGTTGAATATGTCTGATATTTTGTTTGTTTTAATAGGGAATGCCCTGATGCAGATTCACTTGTAAGTAGATTTTACTTTGGTATAAACAGTTTAGCTATTTTCATTAGGAAATACCCAGCATATTTGGGTCGAGTTTGTTTACAAATCTTTCCAAGAAAAATACTAACCATGTTATTAGAAATTCCCTATTAAAATTATTTTACAAATGTATTTTTGGCTTTACATTGCCAGATGCTTTCCTATTAAATAGAAGGTATTTCTAACTACTTTTGAAAAGTGGACATTTTACTTTTAAAATTGGAGTGGAGCCATAGCATATTGCTTTTTTCTTGGGAAATATGTCAGATTTCAAACCTGCCAACTTTATTTTAAAATGTGCTCTTACTAATTGATTCTTAGATCTATTAAAATACTACTATAACTGTTCATGTGTTTAAGGTTTGTTTAGGGGACTGTCATTTTAGAAAAAGTAGCAACAACCATGGTTAGTACTTTTCTGTGCTTTTTATTTTGTTTTGTTTTAAAGAAAGTTTGTTTATATTTCTTGTTTAAATCTATTTCTTCATATATAATTAAAGAAGACATCAAATGGAGCTCCCTGTGGTTACAGTGAGAGAGTAGATTTACCAAATGATGGAAGTAGTGTGTAGACAGATATGTTTTACAGATTGGTCATTAAACACTGATCATGTTGGTAAGTGTAGTAGAGTCAGGCTGTCTGTTTTATTGTTCTTACTTGTGTAACTATTGTTTCTTTTGGCTCCAAAACATTATGGTCTTTTACAGCATATTGGTGTACCAAAATAAAGAACTACATATTTTGTAAAACATTATGTTTTATGTTAATTAAGATAAAACTAGTATTGTTTTTCATATTTCAGCTTTAAAGTAAGAAAATTACTATTCATTAATAAATTTATAGTGAAAATAAGGAAATAGACTTCTGATGAGTTCTAGGCTTAAAATCATCAGTGTTTTTGGAGTTGTAACGTTTACCTTACCACTTGCATGTTTTGATACCCTTGGTTTACTAATTAATGAAAAAGTCAGCAGATGTGTTTGGGATTTACTTTAGTGTTCATCATGCATTTTATTTCTGAATTATTTATAGCATTTATTTGATTGCAAAATTGAATAAAAATTTTAATACTTCATGTTTTATATGTACTCCTTTAAATAAAATATTTTAAATTTTCTCAGTTAATTGATACTATTCTATAATGATCAATATTAAACAATTTTGAACTTCAGCCAGTATTTATCTGGAATTAGAAAAGGACTTTTAAAGAGGACACGAAATTCTACTGCTGTATAAGAAATGATTGATAAATTTGACTGTATAGAAATGAAAAACTTACAGAATTAGAAAAAATACACCATAGAAGGAGTTGAATCACTAAAGATAGTTGGGCAGAGTGTATTTGCAAGATGTTTAACAAGGGGCTAATTATTTTCCTTTGTAAAGTTTTGATACAAATTAGTTTAAAAGGTAAGCAAGCATCCTAGTAGGAAAAGGGCATTAAGATAAAGACAGGCAATTTTCATACGAAGAAATAAAAGGTTGTAGTGAATAATCATAAATGTTGTTCAAAATAGTAGCCTAATTCTGATGCAGATTAGAATGAAATTACTATATTCACCTGTCATATTGGCAAAAGTTTTGATACACTCATACTGTTGGTAGGAATGTAAATTGGTATAATCTGTCTTGTGGATAGTTGGCAGTATCTCCCAAATAAGAAATGTATATTCTTTTTGACTCTGCAATCCTGCTGCTAGGGCTTTACTGTTACTGCTATATTCACAAACTTTATGTGTGTGTGTGTATGCTTGACCAAGATATATGCTTATATAGAGGGGGAGGGAGAAAAGGTGGATAGGGATAGATGTTCATTTCAACATTGTCTATGTTAGCAAAAAATTGGAAACACTAAAGCATCCATTAAAATGGGGATTGGTTAAATTATTATACATTCACTTGATGAAGAAAATAGATGTTATAGATCTAGGTTGCGCGTGTCTGTTGAAATGGGAAGAACTTACTAAATAAAAGCAAGTGTGATCTTTTAAGTAATTGTTTTTTAAAATAAATAAATGTGTGTCTATTATATGTATTCTCTTTTTTTAAAAGAACGAGTTACAAGACACTGAATTGTGGTTACCTTTGAGGAGAAGGATTACAGTGGGGTCAGCAGGGAAAAGAGGCTTTCATTTTTTGTTGTTTCCTTTTATTTATGGCCTGTTTATGGCTAGTCTTACTATTGCTTAAACATCAACAGGCTACTTTGGTAGGGAAATTATCCATCATTTTCTGTTCCTTTTTTAAAAAGTCTATGTATGTAATTTAAAAAAATTATTTTGAGTGACTGCATCTTTTGAAAGTTGACCAAGGAAGTGTAAATCGCTCTCTTAGTTTTAACCAATTTCCTCTCTCCAAACTGAGACTGAGAGACATACCATTGATTTGCAAGCTCTATCCCAATATTTTGTTAAAGTTACTACCACCACTATCCACCAAAACTGCCTTTAAGATTGTTGGCTGAAGTTACATGCTCTTTTCTTCTTCTTGTACTGCTTTTGACTTAATGCTTTGCTCCAGCAGTATGGGGCCCTAATATAGAAACCATGGATTGAATGGACAAAGATGTAAACAGGTAATGTGTAAGTTTTTATTAATATCATGAATAGTTCTAGCATTGAAAACCTGGTACAGTGAGAATCATTGCTTTTTTTTTTTTTAAACACACACCGAAAAAGCGTTTTATTTTGAAATAATTGTCAATTTACAGAACATTACAGAGAGAGTACAGAGCAGTCCCGTATACCTTTCATCTCGTTTCTCTTGATGGTAACATCTTGCAAAACTTTGGTACAGTATTGTAACTAGGATATTGATACTCATACAGTCAAAATAGAACATTTTCATTAACCAAGGATCTTTTTTTTCTTTTTTTCCTTTCACCTATTTAACCCTCTCCCAGCGCTCAAATCCCTGGAAGTCACTGATCTGTTTATCACCTCTATATGTTTGCCCTTTCCAGAATGTCGTATAAATGGGATCATACAGGATATAGCCTTTTCAGACTGGATTCCTTTACCAGGAATATTAAATATGCATTTAAGATTTATTCATATTGTTGCATGACTTGATTGTTCATTCCTTTTTTATCACTGAAGAGTATCCCATTGTATAGATGTATCATAGTTTACTTATCCATTCACTTATTGAAGGATGTTTTGGTTGCTTCTTCTTTTAGGTGATTATGAATAAAGCAGCTTAATAACATTTGTGTGCAGGTTTTGTGCGAAAATAAGTTTTCAGATCAACTGGGTAAATACCTAGGACTGTGATTGCTGGAAGGATCTTTCATTTTGATTGCTCCTTTTCAGTCACTTTTGTTCTGTTCCGCCCCCTCCCTACACACACACACACACACACACACACACACACACACACACGCACACACACACACACGCACACACACACACACACACACACACACACACACACCCGGCAACCACTAATCTTTTCTCAATTTCCATATGTTTGTCATTTCAGGAATGTTATTTAAGTGGAATCATGCTGTATGAAACCTTTTGAGATTGGCTTTTTTCGCTCAGCACCCTTTTCTAGAGATTATTCCAGGTTGTTGCATACATGAATAGTTCATTCCTTTTTATTGCTGAATAGTATTCCACGATGTAGGTATACCAAAATTTGTTCACCTATTGTGGGACGTTTAGTTGTTTCCAATTTTTGGCTGTTAGAAATAAGTTACTTTGAACAGTTGTGTACAGGTTTTTGTGTGGGCATAAGGTCACTCGCGACACTGGTCACTTTCTTTCTGAAGTCTGTTTTATCTAATAATAAGGTAGTCACTGTCTTTTATTTTTTAAATTAATGTTTGCATGGTATATTTTTTCTATCATTTTCCTTTCAACCTACATATGTTGTTATGTTTGAAATGAGTTTTTCACGCGTAGCATATGGCTGGGTCATGTTTTTTTAATTCATTCTGCCAATCTGTCTTTTGTTATACATAGACCATTTATATTTAATGTAATTATTGACATGTTGGGGTTTGTCTGCCATTTAATTTTTTGTTCTCTATTTGTTCCTCTCTCTTTCTTTCCCTCTCAGAATATTGTTTTATTTTTCCTGCCTTTCTGTGGGTTATTTGAACCTTTTTTAGAATTTGATTTATTTATAGGTTTTTTTTTTTTGTTTTTTTGAGTATATATCTTTGTATATCTTTTTAGATAGTCACGGTGGGTCACTCTCCAGTAACTTCAGATAGTTGTTTATGTTTATTTTGACCAGAGTTTATAGATGTAATCTGCAGGAGGTTGATTCAAAAGCAGTTTATTTGGTCTTACAGAAAACAGCTCAGTATTATTTTAAATTAGTACAACATATAGTATAGTGTACTGTAAACAAATTTAAAAATAGTGTCAGTAGCAGATCCCAGATAGAATCTCTAGGAGAGGGACTTCCCTGGTGGTCCAGTGGTTAAGACACTGTGCTTCCACTGCACGGGGCGTGGGTTCGATCCCTGGTCAGGGAACTAATACCCTGCATACTACTTGGTGTGGCCAAAATGAAAAGAACCTCTAGGAGATTAAATATCTGGTATGTTCTAGGGTACCAGGAATAGGAAGAAAATATTTTGAAAAAAACTTTTTTTATTCTGATTTCTAATGGTTTCTTTATTTTTTAATTAATTTATTTTTGGCTGCACTGGGTCTTCGTTGCTGTGGGCAGGCTTTCTCTAGTTGTGAGTGGGGGCTACTCTTTGTTGCGGTGCGAGGGCTTCTCACTGAGGTGGCTTCTCTTGTTGTGCAGCACGGGCTCTAGGCGCATGGGCTCATTAGTTGTGGCACGTGGGCTCAGTAGTTGTGGCTCACGGGCTCTAGAGCACAGGCTCAGTAGTTGTGGCACACAGGCTTAGTTGCTCCGCGGCATGTGGGCTCTTCCCAGACCAGGGCTCAAACCCGTGTCCCCTGCATTGGCAGGCGGATTCTTAAGCACTGCACCACCAGGGAAGTCCCCAGTTTCTTTATTTTTTAAGTATTTTAAAGTATTATTTGCATATTAGTAAGCAGCATATAGAACTCAAAGAAAGTGCTCTACTTCTAGGGTCATAACTACATCACTTGTCATCTTTTTATCTATGGAATCTGTTCTTTACCCTATATTAGATATTTCACTTCTAAACTTTAACCCAGTCTGTTAACTCACTGCTAACTACGTTAGACTGTTTATTCAGCTTGGAAACTATAACTATGTAAACCTTGTGCTGTGCCTGTCAGGTTAGCATTCCTTCATATTTCTCTTGCTGAGCTTTAGCAAGTGATTGGAGGAAGAATGGGAAACTCTAGGAGTAGAATGATACTAGCTGCCCAGTTGTATCCAACTGGTACACCCTGTCTTTTCTTGGCAGTCTTTTTCTCTCCCATTTAAAAAATGTTTTTATTTAGAAATATGTTGTAACCTACAAAGAAATACAAGAATAAAATAGTATAAAGAACACTTGTATACCTTTAACTTTTTACTACATTTGCTTTAACAGTTCCATTCTCCCTGCGTATGTGCATGTGTTTGTGTGTATATTTTTTTCTGATCCATTTGAGCATAAATTTTATATTCTCTTACTTAACCACAAAAGCATTTTTAGAGAAGTGTCCCTTCTATATCCCTTCTGCTCCACCACCCTTCCTTCTTAGGTAACCAGCTTTATTGTGTTCTGATTTATCTTTGCAGTGTTTTTTTGTTTTTAATTTTTTTTCATAAAGATAGCAGATATCTATATGGTTTTTAAACTTCCCCTTCTTTCTTACTTAAAAGGTAGTATACTATATATATTCTTTTGTACTTGGCTTTTTTCAGTTAGCAGTATTTTCTGGAAGTCACTCCATTATCAGTTCATGGAAACTTTTCTTTTTTTTTTTTTAAATAGCTGCATAGTACTTCACTTTGTGTATGCACCATAGTTTATTCAGCTATGCTTGGATATTTAGTATTTCCCAATAATTTTGAGTTACAAATAATCTCTGGTGAATAACCTTGTTGCTTGCATATGTATTTTTTAATTCTTGGGGGCATATCTTCAGAGTAAATTCCTAGAAAAGGAACTTCTGGGTAGAAGGGTAAACACGTAAATTTTTTGTTAGATATTGCTAAATTTATCTCTGTAGGAATTGTACTATTTTGTATGTATACCAATAAAGTATAACAGTACATTTCCTCACAGCTTTGCCAACAGAGTATATTTTTTAACTTGAGTTTTTGCCAGTCTCATGGAAAAGAGGTGGTATTTTAGTATAGTTTAAATTTTCTTGGTAGTCTTTTTGTTTTGTTTTGTTCTTTATTTGTTTGTTTTTTGCTGTACGCGGGCCTCTCACTGTTGTGGCCTCTCCCGTTGCGGAGCACAGGCTCCAAACGCGCAGGCTCAGCGGCCATGGCTCATGGGCCCAGCCGCTCCGCGGCATGTGGGATCTTCCCGGACCAGGACATGAACCCGTGTCCCCTGCATCAGCAGGCGGACTCTCAACCACTGCGCCACCAGGGAAGCCCCTTGGTAGTCTTTTATTTCTGTTTTTTTGTTCTCTCTATATATATTTTTAAATTAATTTATTTATTTTTGGCTGTGTTGGGTCTTTGTTCCTGCGCATGGGCTTTCTCTAGTTGCAGCAAGCAGGGCTACTCTTTCACACTGTGGTGGCTTCTCTTGCTGCGGAGAACGGGCTCTAGGCGTGTGGGCTTCAGTAGTTGCAGCATGTGGGCTCAGTAGTTGTGGCATGCAGGCTCTAGAGCGCAGGCTCAGTCGTTGTGGCGCACGGGCTTAGTTGCTCCGCAGCGTGTGGGATCTTCCAGGACCAGGGCTCAAACCCGTGTCCCCTGCATTGGCAGGTGGATTCTTAACCCCTGCATCACCAGAGAAGTCCCTGTTCTATATTTTTTTTGTTTTTTGTTTTTGTTTTTGCGGTACACGGGCCTCTCACTGTTGTGGCCTCTCCTGTTGCGGAGCACAGGCTCCGGACGCGCAGGCTCAGCAGCCATGGCTCACAGGCCCAGCCGCTCCGCGGCATGTGGGATCTTCCCGGACCAGGGCACGAAAGCGTGTCCCCTGCATCGGCAGGCGGACTCTCAACCACTGCGCCACCAGGGAAGCCCTGTCCTATATTTTTGATATGTTTTTCCATTTACTTAAGCTGTCAGTCCTCTGATTTTACCACCTCTCTTCCGTGGATGCATACAATCTTTTGCTTTTATTTCTTCACTTTGAAGATTTAGGTAAAAATTTGGTTATTCACAGAACTGCTGGCATGCCTAGCCAAACACCTATTCTCTTCCTTTCAGTGTTTATCCTGTTTGTTTTGCAGTGCTTTTCTCTTTCAGACGTCTGAAGCGTGGAGTGTCATTTGAAGCTAATTATCTAAAAACACATAATTTCCCAGTGTTAATAATTTTGTTAATCTATGATATTTGATAAATGATAAAGCTCCTCAGTAATAGTTAAGGCTGTTTTGCTAACCTTTAATGTTTTTGCAGTTGGAGGCACTGTTACAGTAAAGTTTTTCTTCTTCCCCATAGAACATTCCTGATGTGGATGAAGAAGGCTATAGTATAAAACCAGAAGCAAATCAGAATGATATCCTTTCATCATCTGGATAGTCTTATGGATTGTGTTGGCATATATAAGTAGACAGTTAAAATAATCTATTATTTAATAAAGACTCTTCAAATTTTTAATTAATTGTAATAAAATGTGCCTCTGTGATCTTTATTTGACATGCTATGAATAAAAGTTAGTAGTTACATTTCTGATAAAGTCCATCTTATCTCAGAGTTTTTTTGTTCCTTTTTATAAATGTGTGAAAAACTGGTTGTGCATTAAGATAATTTAAAAACTCAGTTCTTTAACTGATACTCACATACCAAAGAGAACCATTTCTACTCATCTAGTGATTCTGATTCTGAAGATGAAGAACCAAAGAAGTATCGGATAGAAATCAAACCTATGCATCCGAATAACTCACATCACACAATGGCTTCCTTGGATGAATTAAAAGTATCTATAGGAAATATAACGCTCTCCCCAGCAATATCTGTAAGTAAGAAAATAAGCAAGTTTGCAGTCATTATACAGAAGCCTTTGGGGTTTTGTTTTTTGGTTTTTTAACCTCATCTACCTGCATCTGATTAATTTTAGGACTAACGAAAATTAAAACATCACATAGTAAATAGTTAAGCATGTTGGCTGAGGAAATATTTATAATTTTTTCAGCTTTATTGAGGTACACAGTTTATAATTTTTATACAGGCAGATGAATTTTTGAGTTTGGTTTAGTTTTGCTTCCTTTTGAATGTGTTTTAAACAAAAATGTGGAAAATGCACTATTTCTGCCATTTGATGTATTTTATAAATAGTGCTATATGTCTCAGGCAGAGTTTTGTGAACTACAGTATTAACCTTTTCCTCATCTAATGTTAAAGTTTTTCATCCATTTTTTTGGTGAACTTTATGTAAAAGGAATTCCATAAAAATCAATTTCAAGTGAAATTAAATTATATCTTTTTTTTTTTCTGTCACTGTAATTAATGGTTGTTTTTCCATACTTTTCATACAGGAAAAGGCAAATAAGAATTCTTAGTGGTATTGGTTAATTCCTCAATTCTGAGATACTAAACTTGATAGCTTTTGAGGGAGAAAAAAATCACCATAATCTTTCTATCGATGTCATACTCTTAAATTTAGAAATGTTAAATTATGGGAAAAAAGCATGTCTTAGAATGTCAGTTTAGTTTATCTGCACATACTTATTGTAGCTGATGGAGAATAAAAGTTCTCACCATTTTGTATTTTATTTAATTACATATTTTAAGTAGACTTTATGTATTTGTTTAGAAAAAGTGTTTTTCTCCCAGTCATACACTTGTTGAATTTAATTTGAGAACTTTTTTCCACCAAATTTCTGAAGTGAGGTTTTATTCTACCATTACTATTTAACATTAATGCCAAGATTAAATTATGGTTTATATTTGAAGTAGGAAGTTGTGAAGCCATTAAACATTTTTTATTGTGTAAAGAGCATAACTAATTTAAAATATATATGTAAATAAATAAAAGCCTAGAGGACATATATATATCAAAATGTTAAGCATCTGTCTTTGGGTAGTAAGATAATTGATGCTTTGTGCTCTTTTCTATTTTTTTTTAAAAAGTAAACGTGTTAACTTCATACTCAGAAAATAAATAATAATCAGAAAATTTTTAATTGTTAATATTTGAAAAGAGGGGTCTTGAGAGTATATTTTGTTGCCCAGTTTGCTTATCTAGCTTAAGTTGTTTTTCCCTCCAACAGTGTATGTGTTTTAAGGTATATAGATTTTATCAATAGACATGATTAAGACATGATTATTAGAGCAAGGAAATATATTTTAAATTCTAAAGCAAATACTATGTTTTTCTTTTTCCTTTTTTTTAAACACTATGTTTTTCTTTTTCCTTCCATGTACTACTAGAGACACAGCCCAGTAAGTGCAAGATTTTATATTTTTACCTATTGACTTAAAAAGAAATTGTATATTTGAACATTGGTTTTCAAAATATTTGTGTTTTTAAATTAGCAAGTCATAGTATGTTGCTGTAGATACTGGTATTTTAAAGCATTTTATTGAATGATTTAAAGGTACATGTATTATTTTTTGACTACAAAAAAGTTTTTTCTGTAATCTTTTTATGTAAATACGGTTTATAATTGAGCAGGTATATTAAAAACTTAAAATTATGTTCCCAGCATTAACATTTTATCAAATATTTTAGTACCGCATTAAATTATTTGTTTAATGATACTTAGTTTTTGCATTTCTATTTTAGGTGCAGATGAATCGGAATTCATCTAGTAAGTTTGACATTTAAATTGGTTATTTAAGTCTATTAAAATTTATCAGGGAATTTGCTAAGCTTGTAGCCTAACATATGTAGTTGTAGAAATGGTTTTTTTTCATCATGAGCCATAACGACAGACTAGAAGGATACTTGTTTTGCAACAGAAGACAACTTATCTATACTATTTCTTTTAGTTTTGAGATATGCTTTAAACTTGAATACGTGGCTACAACGTTTTTCAGAAATCAACAAAGCCAAAGAGCAGCTTCTGATTAAGCACGTAAAACTGTTTAATTAGCATAACTCATCCTCATGAGCCAGAAGGCACTTATTTTTTTTTTAATATTTATTTATTTATTTGGCTGCGCCAGGTCTTAGTTGCGGCATGCGGGGTCTTCGTTGTGTCGTGCGGGATCTTTAGTTGTGGCATACAAACCCTTAGTTGTGGCATGTGGGATATAGTTCCCTGACCAGGGATTGAACCTGGGCCCCCTGCATTGGGAGCACAGAGTCTTAGTCACTGGACCACCAGGGAAGTCCCCAGAAAGATGAGTTTTAACTTGATCTATTTTTAAGTCGTATCACAATTGCAACTTCTAGTATAAGATTTTTAGTACAGTAACTCAAATTATACTAAAAATGTTTTTGGTGTGTTAACACCATTTGCAGAATCATGTATTAAACATAACAAGAGTTGTGGGGAAAATAGAGTTGAGGCAGCCCACACAAAAGCTATGCAATTTTGTGAACACAGTGCTTAATAAAAACCATGACATCAATTGTAATTAAAAATTCTAGCACAATTAAAAAGACCTGTTAAATTCATAATAAATACCAAACTAAAAGTAGGCTTTTACTTTCAAAACATAAATGGTAAGTAGCTTGATGATAAGGGAATGTGAGGAAAATGAGTGTAAAAGGGGGCTACTGAGTTATCAAGATGAGGGCAAAATGCAAAAAGATGACAAACACCACAGTAAGCACCATGAGGCAAAACAAACAGCTGAAATGAGCCAAATGGGAGAATGTGATGTGAATGGGCATTATGTACACTGTTGTATTCCTCATAGTTCGCTGTAATTACCCATGTTGATGTATTTTGCATTCATCAGCTATTGCTTGGTGATGCAAAACATTAAGGTGCAATGAAAATTGCTTACTAACCAGCAGGACTTTTGTATTACTGATGCTGTTCCTCCATGTACCAATTGCTTATGAAATGATTCATGTTATAAATGCAGAAGGTAGCAAAATAGACTACCTTATAAAGAGACCTTTGTTGTTATAAAAATTTTATTTTTCAAAATAGAGTGTCCTTCAAGAATTAATAACTACTTTTGGTCAATAAAATAATCATTAATAATATCATCAGAACTTGAAAAATGCTTTCATGATTCATCAGTTAAAATTCTTGAGTTATTACATACATTATTTAAATACATAAGTATTTAAACATTTGTTCTGATTTTTAAAGTTGTAGCCCTGTTTTTTTTAATGAACAGCAGTTTAATGAATAGTTGACTATTCATTAGTTTAGTTGACTTAAGTTGTTTCTTATCAAAGATATTAGAAGAAATGAATATTTAACAGAAATTCAGCTATTTTTTTTTTATTTTTTTTTTTGCGGTATGCGGGCTTCTCACTGTTGTGGCCTCTCCCGTGGCGGAGCACAGGCTCCGGACGCGCAGGCTCACGGCCATGGCTCACGGGCCCAGCCGCTCCACGGCATGTGGGATCCTCCCGGACCGGGGCACGAACCCGTGTCCCCTGCATCGGCAGGATGACTCTCAACCACTGTGCCACCAGGGAAGCCCTATTTTTATATTTTTAAGCATGGTAGAAGACTTGTTAAAGGCTTATTTTCCTTTTCTTCATAATTGTTTGTATATGTTATTAATGCTAGAATTTAAAAATTGATGTATGTGTAGTAGTTCTCCTTACATTAAAATGTTTTATTACTCAGATTATTAATTTTTTCATAATATTTCAACTTTTTAATTAGGTGAAGAGTTAACAAAATCAAAGCCATCTGCTGCATCCAATGAGTAAGTTCCACGTTAAAAATTTTTTTTAAATAGACTTTATTTTTTAGGGAAATTTAAGTTCACAGCAAAACTGAGTGGAAGGTATGGAGATTTTTACATATACATTTAGCCTCTACATATGCCAAACCTTCCCCACTATCAGAATCCCCCACCAGAGTAGCACATTTGCTACACTGACACATCATTGTCACCCAAAGTCCATGTTTTACATTAGGATTAACCCTTGGTGTTGTATATCCTGTGAGTTTTGACAAACGGATATTGATATGTGTCCACCATTATAGTATCATACAGAATAATTTCACTGCCCTAAAAATCCTGTGTCCTCCACCTATTTATTATTCCCTCCCCACTACATTTAAATTTTAAGTATCCTTCGTTGTATTATCTCTGTAGTTTTAATTACAGTACACTGTTTTTAATCATCCTGTTTCCTAAGCTGTGAAACATCATATAGAGTTTTTAGAAGTTTTAAATTATTTTCTCATTTGACAGCATTTCTTTCTATGATAATTTGTAAAAAATCCATTCAGCTGTATTTGGCCTTGGTGTCCTCACTGCTTCTAAATAAATGATAGTATCCCAAATTCATGTCTATATTTCAACTAGTTATTCACATGGAAATTCTCTCACTGTTTTCCTTCAATTTTGTCTGTGACCTTGTAAAATAGACTGTATACTTTATGAACCTTTTCAACTTAATTGAAAAAGGAGAGGTCTAGAAGACATGTTGTCAGTTCTTCTTAAAAAGAGAAAAATATTTTAAGCCAGTGTTTGCATGGGTCCTTTTTCACTTCTGTATTTATTAACAAGAATACTTTATTTTAATGTTTTTTGTATGAGTAAAAGTAGCCTTAACTAAATGACTAGTTTAAAATGGAAACTTTGAAAGCTAAGCACTAATCGAGCAGAGTGGAGGTATTCATTTGATTTATCATTTTTAAAGATAAGTTTAGTGTTTTAAGACTTTGTTTTTAGGAATCATTTATACAGTTGTGATTCTATACTTTATCGTAAGTGTGCTTCCATGTGGGTGCATGTTGAGATACTAGATATGTGCTTATAGGTAATTGTAATATTTTCATTATAGTGGGCCTGTTTTCTAGGATTTCTAAAAAATATTTTAAATAATGGTAGTTTGATACATTAGATTATTTTTAAATGGGAATTTTCTTTTTTTATACCATAAATATATACAATTTTTATTTGTCAATAAAGTTGGGGCAGTTAACTTGAAAAAAAGACGGGGTGGCAAAGGTCAGGTCCTCAAGATCCTAGAGACTAAGCATCCTAAAAGGGTATATGACTAAGATGGAAAAGAGAAACATTTATGTTTGCATTAAAGAGCCAAGAGTTGAATCCTGAGAGTAACTAGTTTGAAGGATTCCAAGAGGTCAGTGGAAGAAAATCTTTGGTTATGCAGCACATTGAGTTTTTTGAAATGAGAATGTTCATGCTCTTGATTTTGTCCATAGTCTTGGTAACCTCTCATAAAGAGACATGTATGACCCATACATTTTGCGAGCCAACCTTAGTAGCCCACGTAGTGGGTTACCTAGGGAGAATTCCTCCTAGGCATGATCTACTGCAGTGATCAGATCTTTGAAGTTTGTATAGAGTCGTTTATATACATGGAGCTTAAGCCACCATCCTGTACTTAAAAAGTACTTTGAAAAAAATCCTTTACCCTTTTTCTTCATCTTTGATAATAAGTATGGCCTTATAAAAATTCTATCTGATTTCATATCACTTCAGAAATTATCTGTCCAAGACTGGGCTCCAGATGTGAATTAGCACATCTGATAGTGCCACAGAATTAATTAGCTGTGTGTCCTTAGGCAGCTCATATAGACTCTCCATGCTGCTTTTCATTTGTAAAACTGAAATTATTTCTATTCTGACAGCCCCTACGTTTATTAGAATATAACTAGGTTTAATCAGTGGGGATTAATCTACTCTCCTTTGCGAACTTAATGTTATTGTGGGTTCTGCTTATAGCAGTTAACAAATATCAGTTTATTAAACCTGCTAATTAAGTTCTTCACATATTCAATCATATGTGAAGCACAATGTCCAACTCTTTTTTTTTTCCAACTCTTTAATCATATATATTGAGCTTTCTATGAGATAAAGATAAGTTACTATATTTTATACTAATAAAATACTCATTTGCTAAAATCCTTATTTTTAAAATGTTATGGTAGGAAAGGGACCAGTGATTTACTTGCTTGGGACCCCCTGTTTGGACCATCTCTTGATTCATCTTCTTCAACTTCACTAACTTCATCATCATCATCAGGTAAACATATATATATATATATATTTTTTTTTTTTTTTTTGGTAACTGTAAAGGAATGCAGTAGTTACTCTTTTCTAATTGATTTATCCATTACTTGTATGTTGTACTTAATGATCAAAAATTTAACTTGTCCTCTGATCATATTTTCATATAAAAGTGATTTTATACTGATTTTGTTAACTTACTTTAAAGACCATATGGCTTTAACAATAAAAATTCATCAAACACCAACTTTTTTTCCCTTAATATATTTATTTCTAGGCATCATTCCTATATCAATGCCCAAATAATAATTTTTATTATTCAACTTCATAGATGTGCGTTAATACAACCAGTCCATTCTTGATGGACATTCAGTTGCATCTAGTTTTTAGTATTATGGACATCCATAGATACAGCAGATTTTGTGGACATCTCATATCCTTATAATAATTTATTAATACAAGATTTATGAGTCACAAGATATGCCCATTGTTACTTTTTGCCAAACTGCTTTCCAGAAAGGCTTTAGCACTTCCCAACATGAAATAACTTTATGAATGTGTTTTAGTTGTTCTTTTGGCAAGAATATATTAAATTTTTATTTTCTTCACAATATGAAATCCCACTAGTCAACCATCAAAGCATGTTTAATAAAACTGCTTGTTCAAAAAACGAAAATAAAATCACTTTAAGTTGATCTTAGCCGCCTTGGGGATTTCAGAAATGCCGTGCAGTACTTGGGGTTAAGGGAATGCTTGAATGTTGGGGAGAGAACTTGAATTGAGTTCTTGCTGTGTCTTTGCTGGGATATATGCACGTTCTGTTTGATTTCATCTCATTAACTGCTGCATGAAGTCCTTTTTATTGTCCCTGTTTTATGAATAGAAAAAGTAAAGCTGAGAGAGATCAGGAACTTCTCTAACACCACATAACTAGGAAATGAAGCATAGATTCAAACCTGGATCTTACTAATTCCAAAATCTTTGTTCAATTCGTCATACTCTGGCAGATTAACAAAAAAAATAAGCCATGTTGAAACATTTTACTGTTAATAATAAAATAAACACTAGTATTTAAAATTGGACTGTTTAGAAACTAATGTTTTAAAAAGAAATTATAAGTGGATTTTAGACAACCTTAACCTGAAACAATTGGGAGTTTTGAACAGCAAGAAGCAGTCATTAGGTAATTGCACATATTCTGAAGTGGCATTATAGCCTTTCTCAATTGGCATTTGTTTACTATTTAGTTTTAGGAAACTAATCTTACTAATAGATTTTATAAGTAAAATAATTGTATAGGAAAAACTGAAGTTGTATTAAGGTCTCTTTTTTTGTTTAGTAAAAATGTTAGAATACTGTTTTGTTCTGTTTTTAGAATGGAGAAGGTCCTAATTTTAATTTTGATAATTAAATTGGTTTTATTGAATTGGTTTTATTAATCTTTAGTAAAAATTTTCACTTTGTTATCACAGAAGTTTTAGTTATATAGAAATTTCTTCATAACTCCACCCTTTGTTTCTATTTTCTTTAGCACAATCTCCTTTTCAAAAAAGTGCTCTCTTTCCTCTTGCTACCTATCTAAAGAATGTTTTGCCCATATCACTTTCAACTTCAGGTAAAAAAATGATAGTTTCATTTAGTTGTCATTTGATGTTTAGTAGGTAGGGAATGATAAAACTTTCTCTTTTTTTTTTGCTTATTTTAAAATTTATTTTGCTATGCCTTTTAAAAACTTCCTATTAAGTCTAAAAATGTCAGATTATTTTGCCCTTCAAAGAATGTTAGTGATGTTGAAAAGAGACATTCTGCTGTGTGGTAATTATTATTAAGTCTTCACTTGGACAGAATATATTTATTGATAAAACTGATGAATACATTATGATGATTCTCCTGTTTTGTAAGACTGGCCCTAAGTGAAATTGTGAAATAGGCATTTTGTCTTAAATTTTCTTCCACTGCTTTTTACAGTGCATGTCTCCCTTAACATCGTCTACACTGGTACCATTTTCACATTTTAGAAATGGCCAGGTTGTCAGATTATTCCCTGCTCTCCTTTGTCCCTTTCAGAATCTTAATTCATTAATCACTCCATCTCAGCTAAACCAGTCTAAGAAAATAATTCCTATCAGTTAGTAACTAATATGTTAAACCTTTCAGTGTTGTTATATGTTTAAGAAGCATGCTTAAAGTTTGGTACAGAAGTATTTTCAGTTGCTTCTTAAAATAAACATATATGTACAATTTACATATACATAAATTATATGTGATAAAGTATATGTATATAAAATTTAATATAAATAGCTCATATCTTCCTTCCCTTTGATAAGTGCTAGTATAGACCATTTCTTCTCTACCCATGGGTTAATTGAGCACTTGTGCTCTGTAAAACCCCTGTAAAATTATCTTTTGAAAAATATTAGGCTGGTTTTTTATATTAACTCCAACACTGATTTAGCTGTCTTACTTCCTATGACATTTTTAAGTTTTATCACTAGTCAGGCACTTTGTTAAGGAACACATGTACCCAGCAGCATCACTTTGACACCTTGTCAAACCTCTTTAGACTTTTACTGACTGTTAGCATTACCTTTTGCTCCTCTGAAAATCAGGAATAATTCTGGCCTTATATATTTTTGGGCCTTAAATTTTACTCATACATATTTTAAGTTTCTTATTTTCATAATTATTTTCCTCAGTTAATATAAAGTTTGAGCTCATGCTCTTGTTCCATGTATTATTAAATTTTTCTAGTTTTGAGTAATTGAAATAATATTAACCTGAAATAAGAACTATTTGGCTCTGCAGATTTATATTTTAGTTTTAGAATTTTCCTGTTGCTTCTAGTTTTCAGTTTCTTTATTCTTCTTCCGCTGACCTTAGTGAACAGAATAGGAACTCTGCTTTTCTCTCCCAAACTGATTTGTCTGGGGGTGTGATAATTGGTTCTTTACTTGAAACCAGGTCAGATTTTAGGTCTAGAAAACCCATTACCAGACTTTTCCACCAACCCTCTCTGCTATCCTGCTGTAACGACACCACCAGCGAGCACAATAAGTGTCCTTTTGCTTCATGGTTGCAGAGTCAGTGGATTTCCCTTACTGATGAACTTGTTAAAATTACTGACTCCAGTGGAGCTCAGAAGGCATTCCAGAGATTGCATTGTAAAGCTGAAAATACCTTTGGGTTCCCTGGTGCTTTGGATGAGAGATTTTTCCAACAGCTGCATCTCTGAGGATCAGCGTGACCTTTGCCATAATATTAAATGTTTTGAAAAGCTACTGACAGAAGAAGCTAGCAATGCTGCTCGTTTTTCTTCTGCATCATCATCATTGCTTCTGTATCCTAGATTAGTCTGTGCCTTTATTCAGATGAAGGGTGGTATGGGAAACATGCTTTATCTGTTCCCCTTAGGTAGTGTCAGAGAGCAGATGTAGGTTAGCTCTTTTTTTTTTTTTTTTTTGCAGTACGTGGGCCTCTCACTGTTGTGGCCTCTCCCGTTGCGGAGCACAGGCTCCGGATGCGCAGGCTCAGCGGCCATGGCTCACGGGCCTAGCCGCTCTGCGGCATGTGGGATCTTCCCGGACCGGGGCACGAACCTGTGTCCCCTGCATCAGCAGGCGGACTCCCAACCACTGTGCCACCAGGGGAGCCCGGTTAGCTCTTTTTGCCTGTGTTTTATACTTTACCAGTCACTTCATGTTCTTGAAATACTGCATCTAGTGGACATTTATTTGAAGTGAGCACCACCACCACCACAAAACACAATTAAGATACTTAAACCTGTGAACAGTTGTAGTCATCTCCTTCAGAAGCTTCTAGAAGCAGTATCTAATTGGCGTGTGGAGATGGATTTGTTTATAATTTATAAATTTATTACTATAATTAATAGATTCATTTATAAACAGTGATATTAATGAGCATTTTTATTACTTTTTCTCAAAAAGCAAATTCTGATTATTTGTAGAAGGTGAACTTAACAGTTCTACCAGGCTTGGATTGAGTCAATCTAAATGCCATTTGGACAGGCCACTTGATTAGTAATGAAGCTTCAGGTGTAAACGTCTCTACCATGTTAAGCCCCCTCAGAAGCTTGAAATAACTTGAGTATTGGTCAGTGCTGGTTTCATTGATAATGAACTATCGTTAAAGTAAATATGTCATAGCACAGGGAAGTGTAACAGTCTTCAGGTTAGTGCGCATTTCTTCCAATGTACAGCTTAAAATAGGGGCGCAGCATGAAAGAACTGGTGCTGACTGGAAGAAGGCAGCAGGCTTAGAATCTAAACTTGATTTCTTACCAGGTTTTTACTGTTTTCTTCAAGCAACCTGAATGGTGCTTGCATCTTCTATCTCTTCATATGATCTGCTTTCTAGATGATTCCATACCCCCATGCATTTGCTTTCACTCCAGTGTGACTACCTTTTACTTTAGGTCTCTTGCTACCACCTCCGTGCTCCTTCCTTTCACTCCTCCATTGCTGGCCAAGGGTCCTCAGCTTTACTGTTTGTTTCCCCATGTACATACTTAGGCCCATTCTTATATTTTTAACTTTGCACATCTGTAAACTTATAGAACTTACTGAAACATATTTCTTCACACCCATATTATATTCTTCAATCTGAATTATAGACTTATCTTTTAGAATGGACCAAAAGAATTTGAGGATCATTTTAATTAATTTAAAGGTCATTTAAATGTATTTGCTTCTACACTCTTGCTTTGATTATGTTAATACATGTGTGACTTTTGATGATATACACTTGAATTTCACTGATTAATTTCTACCATGCTGAGGTTTTTTTTTTTGGCTGCGTTGGTTATTTGTTGCTGTGTGTGGGCTTTCTCTAGTTGTGGCAGGCGGGGGCTACTCTTCGTTGCAGCGCGTGGGCTTCTCATTGTGGTGGCTTCTCTTGTTGCGGAGCATGGGCCCTAGGCGCGTGGGCTTCAGTAGTTGTGGCACGCGGGCTCAGTAGTTGTGGCTCGCAGACTTTGTTGCACCGTGGCATGTGGGCTCTTCCTGGACCAGGGCTTGAACCCGTGTCCCCTGTATTGGCAGGCGGATTCCTAACCACTGCACCACCAGGGAAGTCCCTGGAGAGTTATTTTTAATTAGGAATACTGAGGTTAGTATTTCTGGTTTTAAAATTGCAACATTTGCAAATAGTGTTGAAAAACATTGAACACTAAATTTATGTAGGATTTATGAAGTCAATATATGATTTTCTATATTTACCAAAAATTAATTATAGTGATTTGTGGAAATTTTTTTTGTAAACTATAAAGATATGTTTGATTGTCACTAAAAAATGGCACAGTGTGTTTCAACTTAACAGTGAGATTACAAGTTTAATTAAGGTAAATGTTTTTATTTAGAGTTCATGTTATTATTTTGAAGATGTTGCTTCAAAGGCTTGGTCTTGCAAATAACTGTAAAGTAGAAGTATTGCCAGTAAACTAAAGACCTTAGGCCCTAAACTGGTTTTCACCAGCTTACTTATTAGATTTAATTTTTATATGTATAAATAATTGAAACAGGAATACAATTTATGTCAGTTTTATTGAAAAGTTAATTTTTTTTTCAGGAATATTATTGGTAGCTTCGAAAAAAGCATGCTTGATACATTCCTAGCATTTCACAAATAGCTATAATTACATTTTAAAGAAAAAGAACTTCTGAAAAATTAGCTTTGAATCCTAATAGTTTCTCTGTAATAGAATGTTTTTATCTAGGGATTGGTACATACTAATGATTTTCTTCAAATTCTCTTTTTCCACCCACCAGCCAGGCCCACAACTCCTCTTTCTGTAGGTACCATTGTCCCACCTCCAAGGCCTGCTTCCAGACCAAAGCTTACTTCAGGAAAACTCAGTGGGATTAATGAAATAGTATGTACTCAGGTGTTTTTTTTAAATTATAACTGTTTTGATTTAATATGCAAATGATATTTCTCTGTATGTCCCTTTACTGCTAAATGCTTGGAATTTTCTACTCAAGTCTTCAAAGTACAGAAAAGTTTTCCCTGCTGATACTTCCTTCACTTCCCCATATTATCTCAGTGATCATACCTGTGGAGCAAGACCGTTGTTCAGGAGGAAAGAGATTTCAAATCTGAGAAAGTTAGCACATTATAAAAATACAATTCAGTACCCATTGTTTCATAATTAAGAAGCAATTTTCATATAATTTTGCTTAAAGTCAAATATTAAGGAAAAAATGGTGGCCTGTTCTTAGACCTAGAAGTATACTGCCAGGGGAGTCCTGGTGGGCATCTAGTCCAGCTTGCTTTATTTTATACATAAGCAGTCTGGAGTTCACATCACTTAATTGACTTGTAAAAGTACACATTGCTTAAAAAAAGAAAAAGGCATTGGTCTTCGAAAGTTGTCAGATAACGAAAGAAAATATATGGGTTCTGTTGAGAGTCAGGCTCTCCCAAACCAGTCTTCTTTCCTTCAGTCTGTTCTGGTTTACTTTCATCTTTCACTTGCCAGTTTAATTGCCAGAATTAAATTTCTAAATGTCAAGCTTAATCTTTTTCTCCTGATATACATCTACAGTGGTACACCTATAATCCACGTGGTTGAATATTTTAGCTGAATCTACAAGACTCTTCATAAAGTTGACTCAGCAACCTGCATTACCATACTAACTGTCCAGTTTTCTCCTCTTTGCAACCTAGGTTCCAGCCACTTGAAACTTTCCACTGTTCCCCAGACACATCATGCTCTTTTACATATCCATGTCTCTATTGTACTCCCTCTTGTCTGAAATACCCCTCAGTTTTCTATGTAGGAAACTGCTCACTTTAAGACCCTGCTACATATCACCACCTAGGTGAAGCCCTCTTTGATGGTTACTCCTCCTCTCCACCCCACAGTGGACTTAATCATCCTCTGTCATTCTCTTCCTTATATCCATACACTTGCTCGTGTTTCTTTTAGTGCATCAATCACATTGTATATAAAGTTGACCCACAGTCAGTTCTCCGTATCTATGGGTTCCACATCCACAGATTAAAAATATTGGGGGGGCATCCAGAAAGTTCCAAAAAGAAAACTTGAATTTGCCACACACTAGCAACTGTTTACATAGTATTTGCATTGCATGTACAACTTTTTACATAGAATTTACATTGTATTAGGTATTGTAAGTAATCTAGAGATGATTTAAAGTGTAAGGGATGACTATACTGTTTTTGTGTGTGCTTTCTTCACTGGACTATGCTTTAGCCAATGTCATATCCTTAATACTTTGCTAATGCCTAATAGTTTACATAATGCCTGTCACCTCATGTCCTGTACCACCTCCATCTGTATATTTCCACAGCCACATTTTACACCTTGCTGTGTTTTTTCAACCTGCTGTCCGTAATAATGAGTCATCCAAAAGCCATTCTCTGGAACTAATACTTTAAAAATAATTAATTGGGGGCACAAGGGTTTACTAAATGTAAAATATTTTGGGCAGTATAATCTAATTTTTATAAGAGTGTATATCTATAAATTTATATTCATGCGAGTAGAGTTGAATAATTTTAGTGTATGAATGCTTATAGGGTTTTGTTGGTTGTTTCTCGCCTTCTGTTTTTCATGTTCCTCAAATAGATGGGGACAGAAACAGTGTCTAATTCACTGCTTTGTATCTAGTACCCAAGACCTGACACACAGTATAGGCACTAAATAAATACTGCATTTACTTATAACTTTTATAAGCAGGAAAAGGTTGTCTTTAATTAAGCTCAATATTCCATATTTTAAAAATGAAACACCTCAGGAAGTGTTGCTAATGTATTATTGGAACAATTAGGAATTTGGAAGGAAAAAAAACATTCACCAAAGTAAAAGATAAATGAATTGGAATCATATTTTTCATATTTGTTTTTACTTTTAACCAGAAAAGTGGGAAGACAGTAGAATTAAGATTTTCTCAAACCTCTGAATGGGGTAAACTTTCTCAATGAGGAAGCATTACAATGAATTATAAGGAAAATGTGCACAGATTTGTAAATGCCAAAAGTAAAGCAATATTTAGGAAGAAAATATTTGCATCAAATAAAGAAAAGCGTTAGTGAAAGCTCAGATAATACTAAGACCTCCCCAAACTAAATCAGGCAAAGCTAACAGACAACTCATAAAAGAGAAATGCCAATTTTATTTTTATCTACGGAATTAGCTAAAAGGTTTTAAATTTTATTATTTTTCCTTCTTCTAAGGCTCATCTGTTCATTGCTGGCAAGAGTGCAGAGAAATATTCTCATATATTTACAGGCAGTAGGGTAAAGTGAGTTACCCAAATGGGAAGCAGTTTGGCACTATGTATGAAAAGCCTTCATAATGTTTAACAGTTTAACTTCTGAGAATCTATCTTGAGCATACTTTTTGAAATACGGAAAAAAGAAAAAGTTTTATATACAAAGATTCTCTTGACGGCATTATTTTAAAATAGCCTTTTCAGCTTTTAATATATTCTTGAAAATGATTTGACCTAGGCATCTCTAACTGTGAGTTTTAAGAAACACAATAAATTTGGTTTAGTATTTTAAAATTAATATTCCTGATACCTAAAAATCTTTTCTGATAACTGGGGAATTGTTTTAGCATTTTGGTAAATGACATTTTGTTTTTAAGCCCAGGCCATTCAGCCCACCTATAACTTCCAATACCAGCCCACCTCCTGCTGCTCCGTTAGCCCGGGCAGAAAGTTCTTCCTCTATCTCATCTTCTGCGTCACTAAGTGCTGCCAATACTCCAGTAGGTAAGTGGTTATCATAAATTACATGCAAAATTTAACATCCAAAATATGATCAGGCTGAGGGTAGTGAAGAATTAAGCATTAGACATTTTGGTTTTCTGGAAACACACCTGGCATTATCAAACTAGCCACATTTTCCTTTTCTCTTTCACATTTTATATTATCTGAATAGAGAATTTTAACCATGATTAGCACTGTTAAGAATGCATCAAATTTATAAACTACTGACCAGTATAAATAGTTGAAGGCAGAATATGATGCAGTACTATCTACTGTGAATTGGTACTTACATTCCTAAGAAAATTTGTTTTAAAAGCAACTGATTCAGTGAAAGGAAGGGGTTTTGTGCTTGCAGTGTGGTCCTGGGACCTGCAGCATCTGTCTGTATCACCTGGAACTTACTAGAAATGCAGACCTTTTAAATCAGAAACTCTGGAGTGGGGCTAGCAATCTTTGAACAGGCTTTCTAGGCAATTCTGATGCATGTTGAGTTTAAGAATCCCAGCCCTAATTAAGCTGATTTAATTATACTTAATTTGATTTGTCAAAACTCACGCAGGAGAAATGGGCCTTCTGTATGTAGCCATTGTAAAAATGGCATGAGTGGTATAGGCTAAAATGAGATAAATGATTTTATTTCTAAATGTCTGAACATGATGTTACCATCTTATTTTATATACTTTTGTGAACATACTGTTTTTCCCATCTTCTGACTTTATGTAAACAATATATTCAATAAGTCTTTTTGTTTGCTGTAACAAGCACCTTATTCTTACATTTTGTTTGTATATGTGGTTTTGTTACCTTTTTTGTTTCCACAGAATCTGTATTTTAATCATAAAGAACATAGATGGGTCCTGTTAGAAATCAGGCACGTCCTGGTAACCAGAATTGCTTTAGTCGTTTCCCATTATCTCCAGATTATTCAGAACGTTTTCTATTTGTGATGGAAACTTTAATTTTGATTAAGTTGGTACATATTTGTTTGTAGTTTGGGCCAGTGCTGGCAATAGGAGAACGACAAGTAGGTGACGGTGATGATACAGGCAGGCAGGATGTGATGTAATGTGGATTTTATAGGACAAAGTTTCTTTAAATCTTCCTAAAAATTTCTTTCTTTATTGTGATGTTTATTCAGCTCCCTGTTTAGATTTAAGTTTTTGATTCTTCTTGTTCTTGAAAGTATTTTCTTTTCCTGCAATATTTTGTTTTATTTAAATATGATAGAAGATGATAATTTGATTGGGACACTCTCTGAAATTGAAAAGCACTGTGAGACTTCACAAGGTATTGTATTGAAAGCAGATGTATGTGTTAACTAATGACCCTAAAGTGTATCTAAAATACTCTGTTATCTAATTTTTCCTTTTCCAGCAATTTATGGTGTCTCAGAAATCAAGAATAACTCTAAGGTTTAACTATCTCAATTTTGTACTAATTATGTCCAGTTTCTATACAGGATCCATTGATAGCAGTGGATAAATTATAAAAACATACATTATTTTTGCATTATCTTCCATCTCCCTCCTGCTCTTCTCTCCTTAACATTAAGAAATATCAACAGATCTTACCTCTAAAGCTATTAGAAGCAGAGAAAAAGTGATTAGGAAAGAACCAGAAAGAATATGTCAGTTAAAAAAAAGAAACTATAATATAAAAACCACAAAGCAAAGGCTATCAATCATACGAAAACCATTCATACAGTGAGCTGAAGTTAGTTAGAAGCAAAGAGGTAGGAAATAGTTGGGGGTGAGTCCCTGTTTTTTACTCCGGAGCTGAAAGGAATTCCACAAAAATATGCACTGATTGTTACAAAGGTAGGTACCCTTTATTTCAGCTTTATGTCTCTGCATTTTCAAAACATACACAATTGTAAATATGCAACAATTAAACCAAAATTAGAATGCATGCATACTATCCTTATAAAGAAGAACATCCAAGGAATTTATTTTTTCCAAAAAATGAGTTATTCTGAATAATATAGTACACACTTAGACTTTTCTAGGGACTTAAGCACATATTTCCTGTGTCAAACATTTTTTTGAAGGATGCATATACAATATGATCTTGGAAACAAAAATGGAATATACAAAAGGGGATATGCCAAAATGTTAAGTGGATTTTGAGTTTTTTTCCTAACTCTCCAGTACTTTTTTCTTCTTGCCAATATTTCAGTAACAGGCTTAGCAATTTACAGGGAAACTATTTCAAGAATTCTCATTTTATATGCCCAAATTGGATAATTGAAAAGAATAACTTTGTAGGTTTCTTTTGATTTTTAATGTCAAAGTCCTAGCAGGCATTAATGTTACCCATGACTGTGTGTAGATATCCACTTGTGTAGGTTACCTAAGGGAAAAGATTAATTTCAGATTTAAGAGCATAGAATTTTTTCTAATAAAAGATTATTATAGCCTTCATCTTTCTCTGAAAATATGCTTTCCTGAATTTCTAGTGACCCTAGTATAGAATATATTTTTTTAAAAATTGAACTAATTTAGATTTATAGTGAAATTTTCCCACTGCACAAACATGTATTTGCATAGTTGTAATCACATATCCTAGAAACTACTGCCTCTTGATCAAGCCCTTAGCTTTCATTTAATTCTCTCTCACCTGATCCAAACTTGAATCCCTGCCAAGTCATTTTTCTTTTCAATCCAGGATTCACTCTGTGTTCAGTGATCTTACAAAATGAAAAACACAATCTTGTTTCTTTTAAACATTTTCAGTGGCTTTTAGTGCCAATAGGATAAAACTAAAGGTCTTCCATGTCCTGATCTGGGTTATAAACACTTCTCCAGACACATTTTCATGTCCTTTCATTGTTGCAGCCCATCACCTACAAAGTATGTTCCTGCTTTGCAGAAAAAAACTACTTGTGGTTCAGAAAGGCACCATTTCTTTCATGCCTCTTTGGCAAAGTGTCTGGCATATATTGGTGGTTAGTAGATAGTAGCTGTTGTGATTTTGTGAATACATTTTATTATTGAGTTTATTTTCATATGAAATTTTAAGTTGTCTTGTTTGGGAGAGTTTACTTTTCCCAGTGGCCTAGAAACAGCAGTTCCTGTTTCCATGTATTTTTAATCACTGAGTCATTTTTTTTTAAACTATGAAGAACCTTCCAAATCAGAATTCTTCAAAATCTTGAACAGTACAGAATCTTCCTGGCCTGTAAAGGTAACAAAAGCTCTTTCTCACTATTTGTAGGAGCCCAGGTTTAGTTGTGAGGCAAAGAAAGCTAGTACTGATTTTTGTTAGAATTAACAATACTCTAGGTATCTCAAAAGTAGCTCACATCTGAAATAAAAATATCTGATGGCTATGAACATGGTGTAACATTTATGTAACAAAAAACATACATTCAGATTTCAGAGATAAATGAATAACCTAGGTCAACATATTTTTCTTTAAGAATGAATAATCATCATTAACTACCCAATTGACTTATTTTTACAAAATTTCATCATACATTGTATATTAAATGAAATGCTCCACTTTCCAATCGATAACAATGGTAAGGCATAAATGGAGAGAGTACATTTGTAAAGAAAAAAAAGGCAATGCACTGTTTTAAGGGATTTGTCTGTTATGAAATAAACCAGATTTTAGGTTTTAAAAAACACCTGAACATATACATTAAATTTGTTTACATTTATTACATTTTATTACATTTTATTTATTACATTTTATTGCTCTTTCTATGATTTGACTCTAAAGGTATCTTACTGAGTTAACTTTATGTCAGGAATGTTACCTCAAAATGATGTTATTAGTCATGTTTATTGAGGAAAGGTAATATGGGAATATAATACAAGCATAAGACAAAGAAGAGGTAAAGGAGAATTACAGTAATAATGAGTAGTGCATGATTACATTACACTGCTCATTTAGAAATAGCTAATGTGTAGAAATACCTTAAATAGAAAAATCCAGTTTAATGATCTTACATATGTGAATTAGTAGAACCTGAAAGAATTTAGTATCTGAATGGTTTTGAAGCCATATTTCAGTAATTTTAGCTCTTCAGGTGAAGGGCTTTTTCCTTCTGACATTCCTTAACCCAACCCTTCTTTGTCATTCTATTTAAAATTGAAGTCACTGTGACATGTTTTCCTGTCATATTTTATTTGTCCAACTTGTTTTATGCTCCATTTTTTAACCAGATTTATACTTGGGGCATCTTTGAAACCAGTAATAGAGTCACTTGTGACAAGCTAATATTTTGAGTCTACTCTGTCTTGGTATTTAATAAATATCTTTCTATAGGATTTAACAAATGAATTGTATTTATTCTAGGTGTGTCACGAGGTCCCAGTCCTGTCAGCCTTGGAAATCAGGACACCTTACCTGTGGCAGTCGCCCTTACAGAATCTGTTAATGCCTACTTTAAAGGGGCAGATCCCACCAAGTTAGTTTTTAAAAGATACATGTATATGTGTGTGTGTGTTTCAGGGGCAGGGGGTTTGGTGGTAAATTTTAAGAGTTACATTTTGATTCTCTATTAGAGTTTTCTATTACTTGTTTACCTGCTTTTTGCTATCAATTATAGTCATTTAGATATTGTCTTTCGAATTTAAGAAGTCACTATAATCAGTAGTGATGGCTTTTTTCTAAGTTTATGTACGTTTTTGCCCAGGCTTTATGACCAGTATGACGAATCTGTTGTTTGACATGTCTGTAGAACAGGATTGTGGCAGCTGACGTAGATGGGGATAGAACTCTGAATCTTGGCCTAATGTATATCTTTGGTGAAAGTGTGATGTTTGCAAGAGAGACGTAGAGTGCATGTCTATTTACAGGAGACTCTTGAAGGATTGGTTTAACCTCCTTCTATTAAGAAAATGATCTTTGGGTGAATGACCACCCTTAATTTTTCTTTTTTTTTTGAATTTTATTTTATTTTCTCATACAGCATGTTCTTATTAGTTATTTATCTTATACATATTAGTGTATATATGTCAATCCCAATCTCCCAATTCATCCCACCACCATCACCCCACCCTTATTTTTCATGTATAACATTATTCATTCATTAAATATTTGAGTGCTTAATATGTGTAAGACTGTTATAAGCTTGCATTGTTGTGAAAGTTTCTTAGTTTTCACTTGAGATAATGCAAGCTCTGTAGAGAAGAACTTTTGTTTACTAAAGTACCTTCAGCACTTACAACAGAGTCTTACACATAGTAAGCGCTCAAATATTTGATGAATGAATAATGTTACTTAGGAAAAGGAGAGGTATTGATATATGCTATGAAGAAAAATAAACCAGGGTAAGGGGATAGACAGTTACAACAGAGGGCTACTATTTTAGATAGAATGATCAGTGAAAACCTTTTTGAGGTTGTTTTTGAAAGACATTGAGGGAGGAGCAAGCCATGCAGATAGGTGAGTGAAGAGCATTCCAGTAAGTGTAAGGGACTGACGTAGAAGCATGCTTGGCATAGTCACGAAATAGCAAAGAGAACCATGTCACTGAGTAGGAGTAAACAAGGAAGAAAGTAGTCAAAGATAAGTCCACAGAGGGAACAGATCAGGCTGGGCATTGTAGACCATGGTAAGGAGTTTGGAATTTATTGTGGGTGAGGTGGGAAGCAAGTAGAGGCTTTTGAGTAGAGGAGTGATGAGGTTACTTATGTTTTTGAAGTAGCACTCTGCCTGCTATATGGAGAATAAACTAGAAGGAGCCAGAGTAGATGCAGAGAGAAAGGGTTAACCACTGAAGTCCAGGTGAGAGATGATGGTGACTTGTATAAGGGTATTAGCAGAAGAGATGGTGAGTAGTAATGAGATTCTGAATGTATTTTGAAAACAGATTTGTCAAGATTTGTTGAGGGAGTAGATTGTTAAATTTGAAGTACTTATTAACACAATTTAGTGGGGATGTTGAGTTGATGATAGTTGAATACATGATTCTGGAGTTCAGAGATAGGTGCAGGCTAAAATATTTGGTAGTCATTAATTTGTACATGATACTTAAAGCCTGGGGCATTAGGGTGTAGAGAAGAGATCTGATGAGAACCTAAGTCCTGGCCCCCTTCAGTGTTTAAAAACAGGAGGATGAGAATCATCCAGCAATGGAGTTTGGGACAGCAAGCAACAAGAGAGGTGAGAAGAGAACCAGTAGAGCAGAGTCCCAGAAACTAAGTGAATAAACCCTTCCATGAAAGAAGGTGTGAAGCTGTATCTGATGCTATCCGTCAGGTCAAGAAAAATTGATCATTAACAACGTGAAGATCATTAACAACGTGAAGGTCATTAATGACCTTCACAAGAGCAGCTCTAGTAGACTGCTTCGAGGGCGCTCAGGAGCAGGAGATGATGCAAATACAGACAACTGTATTTGAAGAGCGCAAATGTTAGGCAATTCTTTTAGGATATTTTGCTCTAAGTAGAAGCAGAGAAACAGGGTGGTAGCAGGAGAGAGATGGGAGAATCAGAGGAGGCCTTTATTCATTTTAGTTTTTGGGTTTTTTAAAGATGATATACATTTCAATATGCTAATGGGAAAAATCCAATATTTATGGAAAAAACAATCTACAGGAAAGGAGACAATTGCGTGAGTGAAGTCCTTCAGTATGTAAGAGGAGATGTGCTTCAGTACAGTTAACCTTAGGGGCATAGACTGATTATCTGTTGAAACAGGAGGGAAGGCAGAAGGTATGGATGCCTTTAGAGTCAGGGAGATTAGGATTTTAGTAGTGAGAGTATGAGGAAGTTCTTTTCTGATTTTATTTCATCCGTAAAATTTAAAGGAAAGTCGTTGACTGCAGGTGGGGGAGGGAATTTTGCAGGTTAGAGTTAGAGGAGAAAGGAGAAGGTATGAAAAGAGCTAGGGGATGTAGAATTTCCAGGTAATACTAAGGGGACCCAACTGAGAGTTTTGGCTATATCATTATATGTTTTTCTCTAGTCATGTTCGGCCATATAGATGTAGGTGAGGAGCTGGATTTAGCTAAGACTGTGTTTTGCCAAACAAGCATAGTCAAGTGAGGGAGAACCAAGGGGAGGGTTTATGCAAAGGAGTATGTATATTGATGGACCATGAAGTCCCAAGATAGGGGGAAGTGAGGATATGAAGGAAGAGTGAAAATTCGTGAAAAAGGTGGTAGGAACAATGGATTATGGAGGTTTTTGATGAGATTGGAGATGCAGTACTGGACAGAATGAGTTGGAGAAGTAGGAAGAGACTATCCGATGAGTGGGGAATCAGGCTGAGATGATGGAGGGGCTGAAGTATGGCTGAGGTAGGCTGGAAGGCAGGATCATTGAAGGCAAGGGGCTGAAGGACTAGGTGACCAAGGTGTTGAAAGGATTATCTGTGTGGATATTGAAATCACTAAAAATTTATGATAGGAGTAGTTGTGCAGAGACAGACTGACAGTGGGCCAGGAGCTATAATTTTCAGAAAATGAAAGGGAATGTTGAAGATGACTTGAAGGGTTGGGATAGCGAGTAGTGTAATCTGATGGTGTGAGTTTCAAATGAAGCTGGTGGTTTTTCAGAAGGAAGAAGGAATATAGAGTTGTAAGAGGCAATGAGAAGCAAGGAGGACATCTACCACTGCCACCATCAGGCTCAGTGCTTTGTGGGGTTTGGAGGAAAAATAGCTACAGCTGGGGATAGTGTTACCAGGGAAACAGTGTCCTTATGAGACAGCCAGGGATGGTTTTAGCAAACAAGTGAAGGAGTATTATCAGTGTGCATCCATTTGTGTTTGGAATTTAATTCTAGGAAAAACTGGTGTTAGATGAATATATCATTTCACATAGAATCATTTTTTATAATTGAAAAAATAATTCATGGTAATTATGATAAAAGGTTATATATATAAATAAAGCCCTTTTAAAACTAAATATGCTTTAAATGGAGGTTAAAATGCCTTATTTAAACTATTTAAATTTTTCAAAATGCCTACTTCCAGGTGTATTGTGAAGATCACTGGTGACATGACAATATCATTTCCAAGCGGAGTTATTAAAGTCTTCACTAGTAATCCATCCCCAGCTGTGCTCTGCTTCAGGGTGAAAAATATCAACAGACTAGAACAAATTCTTCCAAATGCACAACTTGTGTTCAGGTTTGTGTACTTTTCAGTTTTTTTTAAATTTTTTGGCCACACTGTGTGGCAAATGTGGAATTGTAGTTCCCTGACTAGGGATCGAACCTGTGTCCCCTGTGGTGGAAGTTCAGAGTCTTAACCACTGGACCACCAGGGAAATCCCCAGGCTTGTGTACTTTTGTTTTGAAGGTGAAATTTCTTTTTAAGAAATTTTTTCTTTCTTCTTCAAAGCAACAGTGATTCAATTTGAAGACTATCAAAATTATTTATTATGATTAAATAGGATTCTGCTGTCTTTGTTTTGTTTGTGCTGGTGGGTGGTAGTAGTCGTTGTTAAATCCTTCCCTACTGTACATCTTCTCATCTTTTAGGCAACTTTCTGCTATGTTCCATTCTTTATCCCCTAAGTTTAGTTTTACCTCATCCCATCTTTTGGTTCATTTCTACTGGTCTTTGCCAGGTCACCAAATTACTACAGAGAGGCAGAGGATAAAGATAAATAAATAAATAAATATGAAATAATAATAAATAATAATGAAAATATTTCTTATACAGTGATCCATCACAATGTGATTCTAACACAAAAGATTTTTGGATGAACATGCAAGCTCTTACTATCTACCTCAAGAAGCTATCAGAGCAGAATCCAGCTGCTTCTTATTATAATGTAGATGTATTAAAGTATCAGGTGAGTGTCATCTTATAAAAATCCTTAATTAAAATATTAACAGTCTTGCATATCATTAAATGAATAATATGTCATGGCCAAGTGAAGTTCATTCGAGCAATGCAAGGATGTTTCAAAATCAAAAAAATCTCTTAATAAGCCTCTGGAGATTTTGGCCAATTTGATCAAATTCACCGTCTGTCTATTACCAATTAAAAGACTGAGGAAATATAAATATATGAATGTCCTTCACCTGAAAAGACCAGCATATCAGTCTTAATAATGAAATACCTAAAGCATTGAAAGTCAGGACAGTCATTATTCCTGTTAGTGTATAAGATTTTTCTGGATGTGTTAGTAGAGTTAGACAGGAGAATAAAATAAGTGGTGATAAATATTGGAAAGGAAGATATAAAAATAATATTAATTACAGGTGATATATTTCTGGAAAACTCAAGAGAATCAACTGAAAAACTGATGCAGGAGAATTTAGCAAAGTGGTCATTTAAAAAATTAATACAAAAATTAATGGCTTTCAAAACAACCAGTTAGGAAAACTAATGGAGAAAGATATTCACAATAAAAAAACTAATTAGATCTGGAGAGGTAGTCCAAGATGGTATAGGAAGATCCTGAACTCACCTTCTCCCATGGATACATCAACATGGTGTATATACAGATACATGTGGAACAATTCCCTCTGAAAGGGACCTGAAAGATAGCTAAACAGCTCCTTCACATCAGCCAGTGAGAAAAGGGCCACACTGAGGCGAGTAGGAGAGGCTGAGACACGGTCTCACCATAAGCTTCAGCCCCATCATGGCAACCCACCATCTGGATGGAACTCACAAATCTGGAGCTTCTCCCTGAGGAACAAAGAGTTTGTAACCCGCATGGACACCCCATCTTTTGAGACCTGCACTTGATAGACGAGTCCCTAAAACATCTGGCTTTGAAAACCAGTGGAGCTCGTATCCACAGGAACCCGAGGGCTGTAGAGATCTGAGAAACGGGTTTAAAGGGCTTGCGTGCAAACTCAAGCACCCTAGGTCCCAGCATGCAAGCGGCCATTTTAGAAGTGCACAGGCTACATGTGAAAGAGATTCATTAGCTGATCTTAAAGCATGGGCTTGAGGGGCCGGGGCGTGTTGAGATACTCTCCAGGGAGTGAGGTGCTGGAGGGCACCTCTTTTACTTGCTCCATCTACTTTGCTAAAGCCAGCAAGCACCACTTTATTTATTTTTTTACTATAGACTTTTTCTCTTGGTGGATGCCATCTTTACACTCCAACCAGTGGGCTCTCCCTCTCTCATGCTAAAACTGGCTTTTTATTCAAGACCTCTTTCCCCCTTCCTCAGTGCGTGTCATCTTTGCACTCTCTTCTGTGACACCAGTATCTCCAAGAGGGGAGTTTTTATAGATGTCTGGTGCCCCAGTTTTTGCAGCTGCAGCCCAGGGGACACCCTTGATCTCCTGGCTCTGGAGGCCAGGGGAGCTTGCATTTCTGGGTCCCACAGGACTATAACAATCAGTGAGACAGTTTTTGGCAGGCTACTGCCCCCAGGGCGATGCACAGAAAGCAGACTGAAAAACACCCGTACTGTTTCTGTGAAAGAGACCCATTTGCTTGGCCTGGGGCAGCAGCCTAAGGGGCAGGCTTCTGGTCTGACACACATCTAGGGATCTCCAGATATGCTCTTAGGGAACATAGCCTGGGGGAATGCAGTCAATTCACTCTCCCTCTGCTTTGCTACAGCTCATCAGTATCTCCCAGAAAGGAACTTACACACTCGTCTAGAGCCCTGATTTTTATGACTGTCACCCAGGGGACACCACCAGATCACCTGATCTGGTGGCCAGCAGGGCTAACATTTGTATTCAGTCTCACAGAACTATATGTATTTGCATACTTTAAAAGCTGCTGCCTGAGGGTCTAGCTTCCTAGTCAGTCTGAATCTATGTGCTGGCAGATTTCCTGCTTTGAAACACTGCCAGGTCTTGGCACACCCTTGACAATTAGGAGCTATTAAATATAAAATAGTCTGCTTGGACAATCACAGAGGTTTGAGAGGCAACCAAGAGCTAAGGCGAGGTTGAACAATAAGGTTCATCTCCTACACGAGGTTACTCTTTCAAGACTGGAAGGGGTGGCTATTTCATCTAATACAAAGAAGTGCAGAAAATCAAGTAAAATGAGGAAACAGGAATATATTCTAAAAGAAAGAACAAGACAAAACTTTAGAAAAACACCTTAACAAAACAGAGGTAAGTAATTTACCTTATAAAGAGTTCTAAGCAATGGTCATAAAATGCTCACCTCACTTGGGAAAAGAATGGATAAACACAGTGAGAACTTCAACAAAGAAATAGAAAACCTAAGAAAGTAACAAATAGAAGTCACTGGGCTGAAGAATACAATAACTGATCTGAAATATATACTGGAGGGGTTCAACAGCAGACTAGATGAAGCAAAGAAAGGATCAGTGAACTCAAAGACAGGGCAGTGGAACTCACCTAATCCGAACAGCAAAAAGAAAAAAGAATTTTAAAAAGCGGAGATAGCTTACAGGACTTATGGGACAACATCAAGCAAATTAACATACACATTATAACGGTCCCAGAAGGAGAATAGAGATAAAGGGACTGAAAACTTACTTGAAGAAATAATGGCTGAGAACTTCCCTAACCTGGGGAAGGAAACAAACATTCAGATCCAGGAAGCCCAGAGAGACCCACACCAAGACACATTATAATTAAAATGTCAAAAGTTTAGGGCTTCCCTGGTGGCGCAGTGGTTGAGAATCTGCCTGCTAATGCAGGGGGCACAGGTTAGAGCCCTGGTCTGGGAAGATCCCACATGCCGCAGAGCAACTAGGCCCCTGAGCCACAACTACTGAGCCTGCGCGTCTGGAGCCTGTGCTTCTCAACAACAGAGGCCATGACAGTGAGAGGCCCCTGCTTGCCACAACTAGAGAAAACCCTTGCACAGAAACGAAGACCCAACACAGTCAAAAATTAAAAAAATAATAATGAATTAAAAGAAGGCTCAACATTAAAAAAAAAATGTCAAAAGTTTAAAAAAAGAATCTTAAAAGCAGCAAGAGAAAAACCAAGGGAGCTCTCATAAGACCATCAGCAGACTTTTCAGCAGAAACTTTGCAAGCCAGAAGGGATATATTCAAAGTAAACTTCTAACCACGGATACTCTACCTGGCAGAGTTATTGCTCAGAGTTGAAAGAAAGATAAGGAGTTTCCCAGGCAAGCAACACCTAAAGGAGTTCATCACCAATAAACCAGCCTTACAAGAAATGTTAAAGGGACTTCTTTGCTGAAAAGGGCACCAATTAGTAACAAAAGTATGAAAGTATAAATCTCACTGGTAAAGGTAAATATATAGTAGAGGTAGTGGATTAATCACGTAGAGTGAAAATAGTAAAAGGAAAAAGACAAAAATACTAAAAATAACTCCAATAATTAGTGAAGGGATACACAAGATAAAAAGATGTAAAATGTGACATCAAAAACAGAAAATAGAGGGGGAGTAAAAATGCAGACCTTTAAAATGCATTCAAACTTAAGTTGTTTGCAGCTTAAAATGGACTGTTATGTAGGTTGTTATATGTAAGCCTCATGGTAACAACCAAGCAAAAACTATAGCAGATACACAAAAGATAATGAGAAAGAAATTAACCATTCCACTAAAGTCATCAAACCACAAAGAAAGAGAACAGAACAGCCAGAAAATAATTAACAATATGCAGTGAATACATACCTGTCAATAATTATTTTAATTGTAAATGGACTAAATTCTCCAATCAAAAGACATAGAGTGGCTGAATGGATTAAAAAAATAAGACCTATTTATATACTGCCTATAAGATGCTCCCTTCAGATGTAAGGACACACACAGAATGAAAGTTGAAGGGATGGAAAAAGATGTTCCGTGCAAACAGAAACCAAATGAAAGCTTGGGTAGCTATACTTATATCAGAAAAACATAGACTAAAACAGAGACTGTAATAAGAGACAAAGAAGGGCATTACATATTGATAAAGGTGTCAATTCAACAAGAAGATGTTTAACATTTATTAATTATGCACCCCCCCAAAATAATAATAATAATTATGCACCCTACATAGGAGCAACTAAATATATAGAGCAAATATTAAGAGACCTAAAGGGAGAAATAGAAAGCAATACAGTAATAGTAGGGGACCTTAATACTCACTTTTATTAATAGATAAGTTATCCCAACAGAAATCAGTAAGGAAACATCAGCCTTATATGACATGTTAGACCAGATGGACTTAACAGATATACAGAAAACATTCCATCCAAAAGCAGCAGAGTGCACATTCTTTTCAACTGCAGAGGGAACATTCTCCAGGATCATATATTAGGTAAAAAAAAAGTCATAATAAATTTTTTTTTTTTTTTTTTTGCGGTACGTGGGCCTCTGACTGCCGTGGCCTCTCCCATTGCGGAGCACAGGCTCCGGACACGCAGCCTCAGTGGCCATGGCTCATGGGCCCAGCCGCTCCGCGGCATGTGGGATCTTCCCGGACTGGGGCACGAACCCGTGTCCCCTGCATCAGCAGGCGGACTCTCAACCACTGCGCCACCAGGGAAGCCCAGTCATAATAAATTTAACATTGGAGTCATATCAAGCATCTCTTTTAGGACCACAGTGGTATGAAACTAGAAATCAGTTACAAGAAGACGACTGCAAAAATCACAAATATGGATAGATTAAACAGTATGCTACTGAGTAACCAATGGGTCAATGAAGAAATCAAAGGAGAAATCAAAAAATACTTTGAAAAAAATGAAAATGGGAATACAACATACCAAAAATTCATGGGATGCAGCAGAAGCATTTCTAAGAGGGAAGTTCATAGTGATACATGCCTACCTCAAGAAACAAGAATAATCTCAAACAACTTAACTTTACACCTCAAGTAACTAGAAAAAGAAGAGCAAACGGAGCCCAAAGTTAGTTGAAGGAAGGTAATAACAAAGATAAGAGCAGAAATAATTAGAGACTAAAAAGATCAATGAAACTAAGAGCTGGTTCTTTGAAAAGGTAAACAAAATTGACAAACCTTTATCTAGACTCACCAAGAAAAAAGGAGGGCTCAAATAAAATCAGAAATGAAGGAGGAGCTGTTATAACTAATACCACTGAAATACAGAGATTCATAAGATACTACCATGAACAATTATATGCCAACAAATTGCCAACAACCTACAAGAAATGGATACATTTCTAGGAACATACAGCCAGCTTTCCAATACTGAATCATGAAGAAGTAGAAAATATGAATAGATTACTAGTAAGGAGATATGAATCCATAATCAGAAACCTTCCAAAAACAAAAGTCCGGGATCAAACGGTTTAACTACCAAAGTCTACCAGACATTAAAAGAATTATAGCAATTCTTCTCAAACCCTTCCCAAAAAACAGAAAAGGAGGGAACACTTCCAAACTCATTTTATGAGGCCAGCATTACCCCGATAAGCCAGAGAAGGACACTACAAGAAAAAATTACGGGCTGATATCCCTGATGAACCTAGATGCAAAAATCCTCAACAAAATATTAGCGAACAAACTGCAACAATACATTAAAAGGGTCATACACCATGATCAAGTGGGATTTATTCCAGGGATGCAAGGATGGTTTGACATCCAGAAATCAAGCAACATGATACACCACATTAACAAATGAAGATGAAAATCGTATGATCTCAGTGGATTACAGAAAAAGCATTTGACAAAATTTAAACATCCATTTATGATTAAAAACTCCCAACACAGTGGGTATAGAGGGAACATACCTCAACATAATAAATGCCATATATGACAAGCTATAGCTTAATATGCTCAGTGGTGAAAATCTGAAAGATTTTCTTCTAAGATCAGGAACAAGACACGGATGCCTACTCTCACCACTTTTATTCAACATAGTATTAAAGTTCTAGCCAGATAAATTAGGCAAGAAAAAGAAAAGGCATCCAAATTAGAAAGGAAGAAGTAAAATTATCACTCTTTGCAGATGACATATTATATGTAGAAAACCATTAGACTCCATAAGAAAAAAAACTTAGAATACTGAATAATGAATAAACTGAATAATAAATGAATTCAGTAATGTTGCAAAATACAAAATATATAAAAATCTGTTGTGTTTCTATACACTAATAATGAACTAGCAGAGGAAATTAAGAAAATAATCCCATTTACAATTGCATCAAAAAGAATAAAATACTTAGGAATATTCAACCACAGGAAATTCAACCACAGAGGTGAAAGACCTGTACACTGAAAACTATAAGACGGTGATGAAATAAAGGCAAAACTAAATGAAAAGATACTCCATGCTCATCGATAGAATTAAAATTGTTAAGATATCCATACTACCCAAAGCAGTCACAGGTTTAATGCAATAACTGTTAAAATTCCACTGGCAATTTTTCACAGAAATAAACTATCCTAAAATTTGTATGGAATCACGAAAGACCCCCAAATAGCCAAAGCAATCTTGAGAAAGAACAAAAAGCTAGAGGCATCACACTCCCTGATTTCAAATCATATGACATAGGTATAGTAATCAAAAGATGGTATTGGCAAAAAAATAGACAAATAGATCAATGGAACAGAATAGAGAGTTCAGAAATAAACCCACACATACATGCTCAATTAATTTATGACAAAAGGAGCCAAGAATAAATAAACATTGGGGAAAGGACAATCTCTTCAATAAACAGTATTGGGAAGATGTTAAAAAAAATAGTATTGGGAAAACTAAATAGCCACGTGCAAAAGAATGAAACTAGACTACTGTCTTACACCATACACAAAAATTGACTCAAAGTGAATTAAAGACTTGAATGCAAGACCTGAAACCCTGAAACTCATAGAAGAAAACATAGGTGGTAAGGTTCTTAACATCAGCCTTGGTGATCATTTTCTGGATTTGACTTCAGAAGCAAAGGCAACAAAAGCAAAATTAAACAAGCAGGACTACATTAAACTAAAAAGCTTCTGCACAGCAAAGAACATCATCAACAAAACGGAAAGGCAGTGTACTGAATGGGAGAAGATTATTTGCAAACAATATATCTGATAAGGGGTTAATATCCAAAATATATAAAGAACATACAACTCAATAGCAAAACAAACAATCTGATTTTAAAAGTGGACAGAGGATCTGAATAGACATTTTTCCAAAGAAGACACACAGATGGCCAAAAGATACATGAAAAGTTGCTCAACATCACTGATGATCAGGAAATGCAAACCAAAACCACAATAAGCTGTCATCTCACACCTGTGAGAATGGCTGTCATCAAAAAGACAAGGATGTAGAGAAAAGGGAGCCCTTGTGCACTGTTGGTGGGATTGTAAATTGACGTAGCCACTATGGAAGACAGTTTGGAGGTTCCTCAAAAATTAAAAATAGAACTACCATATGATCCAGCAATTCCGCTTCTGGGTATTTATCCGAGGAAAATGAAAATACTAACTTGAAAAGATTTTTGGACCCCAGTGTTCATTGCAGTGTTATTTACGGTAGCCAAGATATGGAAAAACCCAAGGGTTCATCAATAAATAAATGGATAAATAAGATTTGCTGTATATATACAATGGAATACTATTCAGCCATTAAAAAAGAATGAAACCTTCCGTTTGCAACCACATGGATGGACCTTGAGGGCATTATGCTAAATGAAATGAGTCAGAAAGGGAAGACAGAGATCGGTATGATCTCACTTATGTGTGGAATCTAAAAAACAAACAAACCAGACCAAGTTCATAGATACAGAGAACAGATTGGTGGTTGCTAGAGGCACAGGGGGTTAGGGGTGGGTGAAATGGATGAAGGGGGTCAAAAGTTACAGACTAATGGTTATAAAATAAATAAGTGATGGGGATGTAATGTACAGCATGGTGTCCAAAGTTAATAATATTGTATTGCATATTTCAAAGTTGCTGAGAGTATATTTTAAAAGTTCTCACCACAGGAAAAAAATACTTTGTATGTATGGTGACAGAGGGTAACTAGACTTACTGTGGTGATCATTTCACAATGTATATAAATATCAAATTACTACACTGTACACCTGAAACTAATATAGTGTTACGTGTCAATTATACTTCAATTAAAAAAAATCTTTTTAAAGATCTATTGCAGCATCCTTCCCTGTAGCTACAATGAAGACACAAAAATTTTTTTAAACTGGTTAAGAAACGTAACATCATCTCTGCTGCCTTGAATATAGTTAGAATGGTATACTTTATTTAAAGGAAGACTCATATTCTAGAAAGCTTAGCTGTTTCTAAATTAGCTTATAAATTTAATGTGATCCTGATCAGAAACTCAGTGGAGGTGTTTATATATTTGTGTCTGGAGACTTGACAGTATTTTCAAGTTCTCAGAAGAATAAAGCTCAGAAAATTAAGTTAAGAAATGTTTTAAACAGCAATGTGGAGTAATGTTTTAGTTTTAATGGGAAAACTTTGTAAGCCAACAGTATTTAAAATAGTTTGGAACAATAGATGGCCAGATGAATGAAACAGATTAGAGTATCCAGAAATAGATCTAAGAATAAATGGAAAATTCTTGCTATGACAAAGTAGCATTTCAAGACAATGTGGAAATGATGAATTTTTCAGTAAATGATACTGGGGCAGCAGGCTGGAGATTTGGGGGAAAAAATTCAGCTGAATCCCTAGCTTATACCTTTAACCAAAATAAAATCTGCATGTATCAAAGGTTTAATAATAATAAATGAAGCCGTAAAGATACGAAAATAAAGCATGGATGAATATATATATATATGTCTGTGGGTATGTATGCATGTGTGTTGTATATGTGTTATAAATACTTATTACATATTTTAATCTTGAAGTGTGGAAGACCTTTCTGAATACAGTACAAAACCCAGAAGTCATGCAATAAGAGAATGAGATACTTGAGACAAAAAGAAAGAAATACGTGTGTTTATAAGATGTTTGGTTAAAACACACAAACCCTTAAACAGAATCAGTATTTAACCTGAGGGAAAAGCATGTGTAATATTGCAAGATAGACCAAAGAGCCCTTATAAATTAGAAATAGAAGATGAATAACTCAGTAGTAACTTATGGAAAGATGCTCCATGTCAGTAGTAATCAGAACAATGAATGTTAAGACAACAGTGAGATACAAGTTTTAGTCCTCATTAGATGGACAAAAATGAAAAAGACTGCTCTATTAGGAGAGTGTGACCGCTTGTTGATAGGAGTACGAATTAATAGAACCTCTTAGAAGGCAACTCTGTTAGATCATTGAGTATATGTAACCTTTAACTCAACAATTCCAGTTCCAGAAATCTGTTCTTTGGAAATCACACAAATTAGAGGGCGGAGGTGGTGGGGGGAAGGTAGAAAGGATATTCACTGCAGCATTGCTTGGAAACCACCTAAGTACACATCCACAGAGGAAGAGATTGATTAAATTAATTATTGTGGCCATTTAAAAGAATGAGACAGATCTATGTTTGCATCCCTAGAAAGTTTGGAAGTATATGTACCATGATGTTAACAGTGGGGAGTAAGATTAACACCACACACAAAAAGAAACTCAAAATGGATTCGAGACCTAAATGCAAGACTGGACACTATCAAACTCTTAGAGGAAAACATAGGAAGAACACTCTTTGACATAAATCACAGCAAGATCTTTTTTGATCCACCTCCTAGAGTAATGGAAATAAAAACAAAAATAAACAAATGGGACCTAATGAAACTTCAAAGCTTTTGCACAGCAAAGGAAACCATAAACAAGGTGAAAAGACAACCCTCAAAATGGGAGAAAATATTTGCAAACGAATCAATGGACAAAGGATTAATTTCCAAAATATATAAACAGCTCATGCAGCTCAATATTAAAAAAACAAACAACCCAATCCAAAAATGGGCAGAAGACCTAAATAGACATTTCTCCAAAGAAGACATACAGATGGCCAAGAAGCACATGAAAAGCTGCTCAACATCACTAATTATTAGAGAAATGCAAATCAAAACTACAATGAGGTATCACCTCACACCAGTTAGAATGGGCATCATCAGAAAATCTACAAACAACCAATGCTGGAGAGGGTGTGGAGAAAAGGGAACCTTCTTGCACTGTTGGTGGGAATGTAAATTGATACAGCCACTATGGAGAACAGTATGGAGGTTCCTTAAAAGAACTAAAAATAGAATTACCACATGACCCAGCAATCCCACTACTGGGCATATACCCAGAGAAAACCATAATTCAAAGAGACACATGCACCCCAATGTTCATTGCAGCACTATTTACAATAGCCAGGTCATGGAAGCAACCTAAATGCCCATCAACAGACAAATGGATAAAGAAGATGTGGTACATGTATACAATGGAATATTACTCAGCCATAAAAAGGAACGAAATTGAGTCATTTGTTGAGATGTGCGTGGATGGATCTAGAGACTGTCATACAGAGTGAAGTAAGTCAGAAAGAGAAAAATACTGTATATTAACATACATATGTGGAACCTAGAAAAATGGTACAGATGAACCAGTTTGCAGGGCAGAAATTGAGACACAGATGTAGAGAACAAACGTATGGACACCAAGAGGGGGAAGTGGTGGTGGGATGAATTGGGAGATTGGGATTGACATGTATACACTGATGTGCATAAAATGGATGACTAATAAGAACCTGCTGTGTAAAAATAAAATTTAAAAAAAAACAGTGGGGAGTAAGAATGCCAAGAGAAGAATTTCCTATTTCATATATTTATGTCTTATTTGAATTTTTAATAGGGTAATTGTATTAAAATGGCTTATGTTTCTAGTAAATAAATACTTTAATGGATAAAAAAGTGCTGCCACTTAACGTTGGCTTAAAGTTTATTCCAAGTATTTATCATTCATTCAGCAAATATTTATTATTCAGTGCTTGCTAATTGCTGTGAGTAGCATAGGGAAATAGACAGTAAACATAGTAAGTAAATAATGTATGTTGTGCTATGGAGAAAGGAAAGTCTGTAGAGTAAGGTAAGGAAGAGTGAAAATACAGTTTTCAATATAATAAATCTCATTGAAAAGGAGTAAGTCATTTGAGCAAGGAACTGAAGAATTGGAAGGAATTGCACCATTTACTGTGGTTCATGTGATTAAAATTAAACATTTCAAGTTGGAAGTATTCTAACTCCAGGCTTGCAGAACTGCATGGCGATCCAGTTTTTCTGACTGTTTTAAATCTGAATTCTTATAAAGAATCTTAGAATTCTATGTTGAATGTTGAGAGGTTCTCAAACATTACATGCATAAATAAGAATCACATAACACGCTGATTTCTGTGCCCTGTACCTAAGCAGTTGAATCAGATCTTCTGCCTTTGGAAGGCAGCTATACTAACCCCTATATCACCAGTGCCTCCAGATTTTCTGCATTTGGAGCCAGTGGAATGTGCATTTTAAACAAGCACCACAGAAATTCTGATGTAAATAGTCCCAGGTCCACACTTACGCCTGTGAGATGAGCCTGCTTCACTCCGCCTAGCAAAAGACAGCTCCCTCATTATTATTTTTGAATGTGTGAGCTCTTGTGTTCAGGTATATGTCATTAACATGACTTGTTTACTTTTTTAGGTCAAAGGCAATTGTTTGTTTTTTTCTCTCTTTAAAGGTATCATCAAATGGTATTCAGTCCACTCCTCTAAATCTCGCAACATATTGGAAATGTAGTGCCGGCACCACAGATCTTAGAGTGGATTATAAGTACAACCCAGAAGCTATGGTGACACCAAGTGTGCTTTCCAACGTACAGGTGGTGGTACCAGTGGATGGAGGAGTCACAAACATGCAGTCCCTTCCCCCTGCAATATGGTAAATTAAGTAGATTTCTGAATTCCTACTAAGTTTCTGTTGCAATCCCTCAGTCTTAGAACCTAAGTTCTGAAAGTTGTCTTATAAGTTAGTGTACTTTCCCAAAGAAACCATGCTATAAAAGGTACTGTACATTTTAGTAGTCACGCTACGGTAGCCGCAACCCAAAATAAACTAGTCTTGCTGTCCCCACCCAGACTCGAATGATTCAATACAACTTTACCCTTAGGCAAAGTATGTAGTTTCTCTAAACTTTCTTTTTTTTCATTTTAAAAATAAAGATAATTATTATTTTATAGGATTAAATATAGCATCTAGCATATCTATAGGAATACCTATCTGGTTAGTCTTTAGTATTATTTTTTACATCTCTTAACTACCTCTCTTGTTCCCTCCATTAATATTAGTATAGACTCTAACCACTCTTCTTTTATATTTGCTTCACCGTTTAGTAATAAAACTGTGTTTTCCGTGAGCAATGAAGGTACTGGGTCACCTATGCATTGTTTTCCTTTCTCTGATCAGTAGAAATGAAAAGAATTTACATAATTTGGTAAATATCCATTTATAAAGATAATACTATATTTATATTACTCATAAACACATTTTCACCAGGTGATACTATTCAAAGTAAATCTAGCACCATAGTTCTAGTGAAATATTTAAAATGTATTTATTGAGTGTTCACTTATCTACAAGGTACTATACTAGGCACATTATCTGAAAACATTTGTTCTTACAGGAATGCAGAACAGATGAAAGCCTTTTGGAAACTCTCTGGTATTTCAGAAAAATCAGAAAATAGAGGTAAGTGTGTGCATGGTTTTTTTGTTGTTTATAATGTGATGTCACATGGATTTTTTTAGGCATGTTTATGGAAAATTTTCTCCTGGAATTTCATGCCTTCAGTTCTAAAACTGACCACTAGGTGGAAGTTAATACCTTATAATAAGAGTGGACCAGTTGAGATTCAGAACACATTTTTTTTCTTCTAGATTGAATATGCTTTCTCTGAGAAAAATAATGTTTTGCTATAGCTTTATAAATATTATATAAATGCTTCTTATGTTCACATTGCTACCATTAAGAGAAGATACCTAATAAAGTAAATTTATAGAAGTCTAGGTAACCTGATAATTGAAACTGAAAACTAATTGATACTAATTAACACACTCTTTAGCTCATTCTTGGAGTCCTCCTGGCCTCCCAGAAATCATGCAGAAGCTTCCCAGCCTTAAAAAGCCCCTCTGTCTTTTCTTTCTCAGGACAACCTTACCTTGGTCATTTCCCCTTATTAAAACTAACCATCAACAGCCTTTAATTCTGTGATCATTATTTTAAGGAGAAGCAAGTTAATCGCCTCCTCCCACCATGTCTGCATCTATGTTCCCAATGCAAAGAAAAAGTCTCTGCGAGTTAGTTGATCACTCCTAGTATATCCCCTAACTCAGTTTAGAATGCAATTCCCAGGACAGTCAAGACTTTAACTTTTTTTCAAAATTTATTTATTTTTGGCTGTGTTAGGTCTTTGTTGCTGCGCACGGGCTTTCTCTAGTTGCCGCGAGTGGGGTATACTCTTCGTTGCGGTGCGCGGGCTTCTCATTGCGGTGGCTTCTCTTGTTGTGGAGCACGGGCTCTAGGCGCGCAGGCTTCAGTAGTTGCAGCACGTGGGCTTAGTAGTTGTGGCTTGTGGGCTCTAGAGTGCAGGCTCAGTAGTTGTGGCGCACTGGCTTAGTTGCTCCACAGCATGTGGGATCTCCCCGGACCAGGGCTTGTCCCCCCTGCATTGGCCGGCAGATTCTTAACCAGTGTGCCACCAGGGAAGCCCAAGTCTTTAACATTTTATTTGTAGTTTCTCTTAATCAAAGGAGAGTTCTCCTGCCCTCTTTTGAATACCTAATTAATCTCCAGTTACTTTTCCTATTAAGTAGGGTTTTTTGGCGTTTCAAGTTTTGCTCAGCTTTTCCTTTTAAACGTTTTAAGCATAATGTGATCAAAATGTAAAACATATCATCAGTAGTTTTTCTCATAGGTATTTCTGCATAGAAGTCCAGGAACATACCTCATATTGTCTGTTCATTCAGACCTGCTGTGCTGAACCAGACTTTTACTACTAGAGAACACATTGTATGAAATAACCTAGCTAATCTCTAGTTCCTTTTTTCCTGTTTGGTACTTAAAGGTTGCCTGTTTTCAGGTGGTAAACTGTACTGATTTTTACTCTAACTGTATGGCTATGGGAGACAAAACTGAAATTCCTAGTTGAAACTGGAAGTAAACCAGAAATGCTACTTGAATTGAGGGTTTACAACCAGTTAGCAAGGAAGAAAGGGTATATTTTCCCCATATTTGATGAAACAGTATTATTGTAAATATTTACCAAGAAAGGAGTTTGTTCTCTTAAAAATAAGACACAAATTTTCTCACCAGATATATTAATAGTTTCCCTCTGCTGTTCAGGTATCAGAGTGTCTGTGTGAGGAAATGGAAACATCTTATAAATGTGGTTCTGATTTGGTTAGTCAGCCTTTTAAAAAAAATCTCCAAATTAGAATACTGTAAAACAGAAATCTATTTCTATTTTGCCTTTATGCCCAGAAGAGGGACAGGAAATAATTCTAAAGTTTAAGGATTGCCAAGGTGGCTGCTCTTGGCCTGTGGTGGAACTTTCACAGAATTGAATTTTGCATATCAAGAACTGTAAAAGTTTAAGGAGGGCTTGAGCAAGCGTTAAGAATTATACAGCAATTAATCTTCCCAATTGATCTGTGCCACCAGGTACAATAGTATAGGATGGGTCATTGTTATATTTTCTTAGATTTCTCTCTGTAGTGTTGAGCTTCTATGCGGGGAATCACAGAATGTCACTCCTACTGTCCAGCAGTTCTCCTTTCCCCAGCCAGAAACCCGGGAATCCTCCTAGGCTCCTCCTCCTTTTCACCCCTTGATTTCAACTCTTAAATATCTTTCAAATTCATTCCTTTCTTTCCTTTCCCTTAGCCTAGTTCAGATCCCCTTTTCCTGTCACCTAGAGTCCTAGACTATTTTATTGACCTCCAGGTGGTTTCCCTACGTTGCATCTTGTACCTTTCTGCCCTTCTAAGAGACTTACCTGAAATGTTTGTCTTCCATATCTTAGGTGGTTCCTTATGGTTATTTCTTCCGGTGGTTTGTAAAGATATTTAGAGCTCGTTCCTTGCTGCCAGTCTAGTCTCCTCTTCTGCCACTCTCTTCCACCTGCACCCTCTTCTCCAGCTCTTCTGGTGTAGATGTAGCTCCCTTAAATGCGTCGTGCTCTGTCAGGTCTGCCATCTCTGTACCTGTAGTCACCTTTGCCTGAGATACAGGCCTGTCATCCCCACACCATTTACCTGTAGTCACCTTTGCCTGAGATACAGGCCTGTCATCCCCACACCATTTTATGTGCCCATAGCTTTTTTTTTTCTTAACAGCGTTTGTAATATTCATAATTATTTACTATTTCTGCCACACTTTTAGACTGAGTTATGTTGAATAAATGGTTATATTGAAAAGAAAGCCCCTCAGACATAATTGGCATGTTAGACCAGTTAAATTTTAAAACGAAGGGTGTTAGCATATGCTATTCGTTTTTCTCTTTCTGACTTACTTCACTCTGTATGACAGACTCTAGGTCCATCCGCCTCACTACAAATAACTCAATTTCATTTCTTTTTATGACTAATATTCCATTGTATATATGTGCCACATCTTCTTTATCCATTTATACACTACCAAACGTAAAACAGATAGCTAGTGGGAAGCAGCTGCATAGCACAGGGAGATCAGCTCCGTGCTTTGTGTCCACCTAGAGGGATGGGATAGGGAGGGTGGGAGGGAGACACAAGAGGGAGGGGATATGGGGATATATGTATATGTATAGCTGATTCACTTCGTCATAAAGCAGAAACACACCATTGTAAAGCACTTATACTCCAATAAAGATGTTAAAATATATATATATAGGCGGGGGAAAAAAAAGAAGGGTGAATACAAAATAGTAATGTTGATACAGCTCTTCCCAATCTTAGCTGTCTTAGCTTCTTTACCTCTCCCGCCCATGATATGGTACTCAGCAGTCCTTTCCTTTTGACTTTATTCCCACTCATCCCTTCTAGGGCTTCCTTCTGTGCTGCCCTCAGACTTGTCTTTTGACTCATTTCAACATTCATATAGCATAGGAATCTCAATAGTAAATGCCTCTGAAGATTATTATTAATTAAGTCAAAGAGAAGCATGGATGAAGATTACTTAACGAAAATTCAGATTCACTGAATAAAGTCTGATTTGGAAACAGGACATTGATTTGTTTGCTGTACACATTTCACGAATTTGGCATAGGACACAGTTCAGCTTACTTGCTCATTTGCCTTTTTTGGTGTGAAATATATTATCCTGTATAAGTTCTTTGTTCTTTTCCTTGTAGGTTCTGGGTCCCTCAGAGCAAAATTTGATCTTTCAGAAGGACCCAGTAAACCCACAACACTTGCAGTGCAATTCCTCAGCGAGGGAAGTACCCTCTCAGGAGTAGATACTGAACTTGTAGGCACTGGCTATAGGCTTTCCTTAGTAAAGAAGCGGTTTGCCACTGGTAAGTTGGGAGATTTCAAGCTTTATAATGTACATGGGAAACATTTGTATTCTAACATTTACTAAACGACTGTCAAGTAGTTTATAGTCTAAAGGCATGGAAATTTTTTCTTTGACCTTTGGTACCAGGTGCCAGATAGAGACACACCTGGGAGAGAGAGTACTCATGGTCAGTATAGCTGAACACCTGTGATCTGATTCTAATGTATTGTAAACAGCAGATGGGAACTGGGGTTTGTATCTGTAACCACAGTGAAAATATTCTCCTTCGAGTTCATTTGAAATTATAATTGCAAAGGTCTGCTTGGTGTTTTTCAGGACGATACTTGGCAGATTGTTGATGGACCTGGGAAAGTGGTTGGCTCAAAGGAGTAGTACAGACCTGCCATTCTGCATTATCTGTTCTTTCCAAACACTATTCTAACTTGTATTATGTCTTTAAGAGCTGACTACAAACATTAAATTGCACTTTTGAAGTGAGTCATCGACAGAAATAGCACTGAAATGATTTTCAACGCTGTAAATGATAAACTGCAATATTCAGGAAACACATTTATTCAGATTGTCAGTAAAGTGAAGTTTTTATAGGCTGAAATTTTAAATTATCTTCAGTGTCTGTGGTTATAGTGTAATATCAGGCCTGAAATTTCAGGAGAGCAAGCACAAAATAATTTAGCTTTCCATAAGTTTTTAGAGTCAGAGATAATTTTGAAATTTTATAAGTTTTGATATTGAATGGATACAGACAGAACGTGAATTCTAAGTTTGGGATAATGTTCATTTATAACACTCAATCAAATTGAGTTTTGTGCCATAAAGTAATCAGACCAGAGTCCAAGGTGTTTGCAAAATCTATAATTTGATTCTCATATAAACATATTAATAAAGTGTAAATGGTGTTTTATATGATTTTTTTTAATCCTCAAGTGCAATGTGTTTTAAAATAAGCTTGCAAAAGACAGCAGAGAAATTTACTTCTGCAGTTAACTTTATAGAAGTTGTGATTGTTTTGATAAATTAATGCTGTAGATTTAATTTATTTTTATATGGATTGCATAATGTGTGCCTTGTAAAACAATAACAAAACCCAGAAATGTGCCTATCTAGTTTGTGTTCATTAATGTGCCTCACTTTCTTCCTAACAGCCTGGATCTTCTATTCGGAATCTTAGAGTAGTCAAGGATTTTTACAAGATAATTGCAATTTTCAGAAATACCTTTGGCCGCAATTGGGAAGGGAGTTCAGAATAACTAAAGGACAATTTATACTTAAGAACCCTGGCTCGCTTCTTTAGTGATACACTGTAGCCACTAGAGAAATAACTAATGGCATATGTTTACAGGGGGAAAAAATCACCTTCAGATATTCCACCTTAACCTCATCAGAAAGTTCTGCAAAACTGTAATGATAAATTGGTAACTGGTATTTTAACTCTCCATTTAACATTTCCCTTCACTCTATTATTGGAAATCTGTACATTTATTTCCTGAATGTGTTGTGAGCATGAATTTTGTAGTAGTTTGTGAGGAACACTTTAGAAAAGATTAGTTTTGGCATTTTCAACAATTGGAAAAATTTACCAATTTGTATGTTCTTGTTCTTACTTAATTGCTACCTGCTAAAAATAGGAAAATTATTTGAAATGATGGATTGGGTTAAGCATTTCTTAATATTACTAATATTAAATAGTAAAAATCCTAACTTTATAGCAAATCCTGATTAATTGAAGGAATTAAATATTTTGGACACAGTTTCATAATTTACAAATGGGAAATTTATTTGTAAGTACCAGTGTCCTGCATTTTGCATAGAAGCAATAAAATGTGTTATATATGATAATTTATATAAAACCACTAATTGTCCTGTTAAGCTTTACAGAAAATAAAAACCCTCCTACTAGACATTTATGTAACATCTTGCTATATTAAATACAGCAGAAAATCTACTCATTTAGTAATATATATAACACAATAATGTGCTTTTTAATATATCCATGTTAGCCCAATTCTAAATTTAGATTTGACTAAAGCAGTACATAAGAGAATTTGCTAAAATTTTCATCTTTACTAAATAGTGGACAAAAATTAGAATTTCTAACTTACATTGTACTCTTTTAAAGCCAATTACAGTCCCTTACTGGAATCTTAACTGTAACTGCTTTGCAGTCAAACTGCTTTTATTGGGCAGTTAATACTTTATTGTTGGAATTCAGACACCATTATACTCACCATGTTTGTTTTTAATCAAGTATTACCTTACAATGTACAAACTAGTGAAATGGTTAAACTTCTGCACTTTCCTAATTACCACTGTCTTCATACCAAGTGCTGATACATAAATTTGTATTGGGTGCAGGTTACAATTTTGAAGCCATATGAGTTTATATTGATTTTTTCATTTAAAAATCCACTAATGATGTAAAAAAGACCAATAGATTTTCAATCGGAAATGTATTTAGCAAGCTGGTTCTTGCTTATGTATAGTGATAAACTTTGTAGCTGCCTCTTTAACCAAGAACTTGTAAACACAGAACTCTAACAAATGTGAGTTTTTAAGAATTGTTATTTACTACTTTGAATTGTAATTAGAACAAGGCAAATCTTACAAAATTTTGTAAATATTTTTGATTTTTTCATAAAAATGTAAATTTTACATAAAAGTTGTGCCCTTAATAAACATGTAATATATAATTTATCAGTTGGTTTGTGTGTTTTTGTACTCTTGTTTATAGTAATAATAGCTATATCATAGACTTTAGGACAAGGCAAGCTAGGTAAGCAAAGAATAATTGGTGTTGAACTTTGTTATCACCATTTAGACAGACATACAGATTGGTCTCTTATTTAGTTTTAACTGATCATATAGGAAAACTTCATTTGGACTATAACCCAAAGTATATAAATTGTTTAATAAGGATTATTTTTATTTGTTTCTAAATATACTTAAATTGATGTTAAGCTTTAGCAAAGACTTTCCTCCTGACAAGTTGCTTAGGAACACAGCATCACACAGTTTTAAAACCATACTCTTTCAAGGAGGTAATCAGGAACATCAAGCCTCTCAAAAACCAGCAGATTGAGAAAGGAGCAAAAAAAAGGAATTGGAAAAAAAGATTTCATCCTAAATATTGAAAATTTTGCTAAATCTGTGTCATGAAAAGGAGCAGTTTAGTTCATCTAGGTCAGGTTGGGGAACCTGTGTACCAAACAGGTAGCACTCTTAACCATTCATACCACAGGCTCATCTTTTTTCTTTTATTCTCTATTTCCACTTGCACTGCTCCCACCTGTTCAGAGTGAACGATGCTAGCTGCTGTGATAAATAAGATCCCGGGAACTTAACACTGTGAACTAGCATGTTGCTCACGTCACGGTTCTAAGGAGGTTGGAGGAGGAGCTCTGCTCCATACAGTAATTCGAGGACACAGGCTCCCTCCATTTTTGTGACTCCACTCAAAAGCCTCTCCATCTGGCCGTTGGATGGGGAAGGAAGGAAACTGGGAGTTTGTGGGCCAGGCGCAGAGCTGGCGTCATGACCTTTGTTCACATTCCTCTAGCCAGAACTTGATCTGTGCTTCCAACTAACTAACTGCAAGGAAAGATGGGAAATACATAGTGTGGTTGTGTGCCTAGGAGGAAAAGAAAGCATATTTTGACAAACACAGTAATCCTCTGGCGTGCATCCTGCCCTTTCTCCATTTGGTCATCTTTCGTTATTCCTTCTCCTAAATGTGTGTTTAATGCTGTCTGTGGCTTTCAGTACTAAAGTTTCATTCCATCATCTCTTGCTATATGTACATATTTTACCCCTATTTTAAAATATATCTGATTATTTCCATATTTCCTCTAATCATATATGATATTTATGATTACTTATGATAACTCAGAAACCACTGCTTATCTTTAGCATGCAGTGTTTCATCTGTCAGTAATTTTTTAACTGCAGGTAACAGAAAACAAAACTAAGAATGGTTTAAACAGATAAAGACAAGTTTTTTCCCCGCATCACGAAGTCTGCAAGTTTATCTGTTGCTGGTATTGGACAGAATAAGTGATTCTTTTGGCTTTTTCCTTATGGTTGCAATATGGCTGCCACAGCTTCCAACTACATATTTACATCCAAAGCTGGGAGGGGGGCAGTTCCAGGTATATCTGTCCTTTTTGTCAGGAGATTTAAAGCTTTTCCAGCACATTTCTGCTTGCTTCCTGTTGGCCAGAATTGTGTAAGAGGCAGAGAAAGCCAAGTAGCCTTTATTTTTAAGTGAGTTAAAGGAGAGGGGCTGGGAATGGCTGAAGGTGAATTGGCCAGCATGTCAGCCACCAGATTTCTGACTAGTACAGGCGTATTTCCTTATAGCATATTTCCAATTAAATCTCTGCACTTAGCCCAATCAATTTATTTGACAATTTCAATCCAGCAATGAGCAGGGTGAACTTGAGAAAGTATTCTAAATCTTCTCTATCTTTAGAAGAGTGAATCAGTGTAACTTTCCTAGAGAGCAATTTGAATTCAAAACCTTTAAAAACCTTATTTATCATTTAAGCTAGTAATTCATCACTGTTGGGAATTTGTCATAAGAAAACAATGAGACAAAAAAGCAAAGGTGTGTTTACGAAAATATTGGAAGGATTAAATGAGTTGATAGCTCCCATATAGTGATATACTATGTAGGTATTTAAAATAATCACGAATAAACAACAAGGTCCTACTGTACAGCACAGGGAATACCTGTAATAAACCATAATGGAAAAGAATATGAAAAAGTATGTGTATATGTATAACTGAATCACTTTGCTGTACACGAGAAACTAACAAGATTGTAAGTCAACTTCAATTAATTAAAATAATCATGAAGGTTTATAGTCATTGATACGGAATATTGCTATGAGATTGTTAGATGGTAAAAGGTAATTCTTTTTTGTTTTAAAGTGCATACACCTAACGCAAAAACCTTTGTAAAAATATGCACCAAGTTGTAATTCCTGGGTGATGGGATTTTTACTTTCCACAGGATCTTTAATGTCCAAATTTCACTTTATTTTTTATAATGGGTAGGTATTACATTTACAATGAAAACTTTCTATTTTGAAAAACAGTTTTAGAAATAGAGTGCAAGATGAACTTTATGTTGATGTAAATAATGTACAAGGATGTCTTTACATGAAGGTCTTCCCATTTTGATCACTGCCTTAGCCTTCCACTTGGTTCTACCAATATAACTACTTTGTTCTGTATTGTTTATTAATGTATGGAAGTAGATTTCTGCTCTACTTTTTTCGTTTTTTTTTTTTTTTTTTGGTCTCAAAGCTCAATGCCTTGATTTCTTTTGCCTAAGTGAATATAGTATCAATTCTTTTTTCTGCCCAAATTAATCTCTTTTAAAAAGTATGATCCAGAAAAGGGACAGAGGAAATGTGTAAGTATGATGTGGTTAAGGCTGTCTTCAGGGTAGCTTTTGGCAAAATTAAGAGCCTTTTAAATTTCAGAAACTTGGATGTTATCTCCTCAATATCATCCCAATAAATAAGGTGGTATATAAGCTCTAGTATTTTCTATCCTCATTCTAGTATTTTCTATCCTCTCTATCCTCATTCTAGTATTTCTATCCTCTATCTCAGTAGTTCATATATCAAAGCATAGTATCCTGACCCCTCAGCCAATGCTTATTCTGACTACTAGTAGCAGACCTACTAACATTAGCATGAGTTGGAGGACAACCATTTAAACACCCATTTATCATTGGTCAACTAGCATCAATCTTTTATTTTCTTATTCTTTACTTATGCTACTCACAACCTGAAATGGAAATAATCTTCTAAAATGAAGAGTGTTTGTAGTTTATAACTCTGGTCTTATAAACCAGAAAAGGAGAAAAACCTCCCTACAACATCAAGGAAGAAGCTCCAACTCCGCCATCAGAAATTCTTCCTAAACTATTCCCTGAAAGTTGCACAGTAAAATATTATTGTTATGTGCTATGTCAGTATTAAAAACAAATTCTAGAGGATGCCATTGCTGTGTACTTTGTGTATTAAATGACCTGCCCCATTACAATTAGTACATACATACTTGCTTGTATGATACATTGTATATATAATCATACACTGTTTACTCCATGTGTATGAGTACAAACTATGAGTATTATATGATTATGTAGAACAAAATATTGTACAAATTCCATTAAGTCAAACCAACTCTAATCACCATACTTATCACAACCAACGACTTTCCTTAATCCCAAGCTTTGAGAAATAGGCAGCTTATCCCACAAACATGCTCTTCTTAATCTGGGCCCATAACATGGGGGTTTCTAGAACTGAACTGTATGTGGCATCTGGTTCTTAACTTCAGGACCATCTCACCTAAAATCTCTCAAGCTTTCCTCTTAAATAAGACATCTTGATGGACTAATGACTAATCAGCCCATGTGCACACATAACTGTGGTATCATACATATGATATTTTTAAATTTGGGGGCATGCTGTGACCCAGCAATGGCCATCTGAGGCCTTAACACCGCCAGTCAACATCTAGCTGAGCCTATACTGAATATTATTTTACAGCATCAACAGCCATAAGGTATTAGTCAGTGCTTAAAATACATAAGAAAATTGATAAAACGCGTGTACCTTCACATGTCCAAATAAAAATTAGCAAACTCCCTTTAGCCCCTGTAGACCTCAAAGTGTATATATTTAATACCAATCTTGACATTTCCAAAACAAGATTAAAATATAACAGTACACAAAAGCCTACTTTCCCTCATTCAATAAGAAATATCTAAATCACAAATTAAGACATATTTTAGCCAAGATTTTTAACAAAATGAAAATTTCAAACACCAAAAATTCTGACTTTAAACCTATGGACTAGAAAAACTTACTCCCTCTCCAGTAGTTTAAAATACTTCCACTAAACGCTAGCATGCTACTTAAATTCACAGAAGTTTGATGGACAGGGATCCCCTTACATCTAGCTTGTTACTGTAAATAAAGGCACTAAAAATGCCTAGATGAGTTTACTAAGTCCATAAACACATGGGTTTGGTCCCAGTCTTTCTATTAATTCTTAATAAAATTACACATGCAAGTATTCCACATCCAAGTGAGAAAGCCCTCTGGATCAGCAATGATTAAAAGAAGCGGGCATCAGGCGCATTAAAAAGTAACTCATGGGGGCTTCCCTGGTGGCGCAGTGGTTGAGAGTCCGCCTGCCGATGCAGGGGACACGGGTTTGTGCCCCGGTCCGGGAAGATCCCACATGCCACGGAGCGGCTGGGCCCGTGAGCTATGGCCGCTGAGCCTGCGCGTCCGGAGCCTGTGCTCCGCAACGGGAGAGGCCACAACAGTGAGAGGCCCGCGCACCGCAAAAAAAAAAAAAAAAAAAGATATTCTAATAAAGTTAAATTTTAATTAGGCTGTAAAAAGCTGCGGCTAAAATAAGCTACAAAAATGACTTTAATATTCCTGATTACACGATAGCTGAGACTCATACTGGGATCCAATACTCCATTATGCTTAGCCCTCAACCCAAACAATTAGAACAAGATTATATGCCAGAGTACTACTTGCAATAACGTAAAACTCAAAGGACTTGGTGGTGTTTTTTATCCCTCTAGAGGAGCCTTTTCTATAATCTATCGATGAAAATTCTGATAAACCTCACCATTCCTTGCTAATACAGACTATCGCCATCTTCAGCAAACCCTAAAAAGGAGGCATAGTAAGCACAAACATCAACATAAAACTATGAGTTCAAGGTGTAGGCAGCCTATGGGGTAGAAAGAAATGGGCTACATTTTCTACTTCAAGAACATTAAATTTTACACAAAAGTATTGATAAAATTAAAAACTAAAGGAGGATTTAGCAGTAAATTTAAAAATAGGCTTGAGTCAGGCCATGAAGCATGCACACATAGATGGTCACCCTCCTCAAATACCGAAACCTACGTATACAACTTATTTATAACTATTTAACATCTAAGAGGAGACAGGTCAGTCAGAGGTAAGCATACTGGAAAGTGCTTGGACAGATCTAAGTGTAGCTTAAAATCATGTGGTTTATACCCACTAGACTTTCATCTTAAATGATCACTTTGAACCCAAACTAGCCCAAACTAATCAAGTTCAATTATAGTATATAAATTAAACATTTATTTACAAACAAAAGTATAGGCGATAGAGATTTTAACTAGTGCTATAGACAAAGTACCATAAGGGAATGGTGAAAGAAGTATTTAAATTATTAAATAGCAAAGTTTACGCCTTTTAGTTTTTGCATAATGATTTAACTAGAACAATTTAAGAAAAAGAAGTCAAATGCCCCGAAGTAAGATGAAACCTATGAATAGTTTTTCAGGAACAAACTCATCTATGTAGCAGAATTATGAGATTTGTAGACAGGGGCGAAGAGCCTAATAAGCCTGGTGACAGTTGGTTATCCAGTACAGAATTTTGGTTCAACTTTAAGTTTACCTAAGAAACAATTCTAACATAAACTTAAATATTAATCTAAATAGGTAGAGCTCTTTACATACAGGATACAGACTTCCTTAGAAGGAAGTTATTATTATATTAATAATATTGTTATCATTATTAATATCATAGTTATTGTCATATTAATAATATCATAGTTGGCCTAAAAGCAGCCACCAGATAAGAAAGCATTCAAGTCCAACAGTTTACTTATCTTAATTCCACTAATAAAAACTAACTCCTAACGTAATACTGGATCAATCTATCAACAGAAGCAATACTGTTAATATGAATAACAAGAATTATTTCTCCTCACATAAGATTATATCAGAATGGATAATCACTGATAGTTAAATATAAATTTAACCTAATAATTATTTAATAAATCAGTTGTTAACCCAACACAGGTATGTGCTTAAGGAAAGATTTTTAAAAGTAAAAGGAACTCGCAAACACAAACCTTGCCTGTTTACCAAAACTATCACCTCTAGCATTTCTAGTATTAGAGGCACTGACTGCTCTGTGACAAATGTTTAATAGCCACTGTGGTATCCAGACCACACGAAGGTAACTTAATCATTTGTTCTTTAAATACGGACTTGAATGAACGGCCACACGAGGGTTTTACTGTCTCTTACTTTTTTTTTTTAATTGAAGTATAGTTGATTTACAATATTGTGCCAATCTTTGCTGTAGAACAAAGGGACTCAGTTTTTCACATTAATACATTTTTTAAAATATTCTTTTCCATTATGGTTTATCCCAGGAGATTGGAGATATTTCCCTGTGCGATACAGTAGGACCTTCTTGTTTATCCATTCAAACAGAAATGAAAAGAAAGCGGGAGTTGCAATGTATTTTACTTTTTAATTAGAGAAATTGACTTTCCTGTGAAGAAGTGTAATGACAGAATAAGACGGTAAGACCCTATGGAGCACCAATTTAGTCCAACACCCCCTCCCCCCAAATTAATGAAATCAAGGGATAACAAAACTTTAAATGGACTAAAATTTTGGTTGGGGTGACCTCAGAGAGTAAAACAAGTGATTAAAACCTAGACCAACTAATCAAAATATTTTATCATTTATTGATCCAAAAGCTTCATCAATGGAACGAGTTACCCTAGGGATAACAGCATAATCCTATTCTGGAGTTCATATCAACAGCAGGGTTTACAACCTCATTAAATCAGGACATCCCAATGGTGTAACCACGATTAACGGGTCATTTGTTCAATGATTAAAGTCCTACGTGAACTGAGTTCAGACCGAAGTAATCCAGATCAATTTCTATATATTTCATATTTCTCCCAGTATGAAAGGACAAGAGAAATCAGGCCTACTTTACAAAACTAATGGATGACATAATCTTAATCTTAATTAATTTACACCAGCCCTGCCCAAGAACAGGGTTTATTACGTGGCAGAGCCTGGTAATTGCATAAAACTTAAACCTGTATAACCAGAGATTTAACTTCTTTCCTTAACAATTTGGTTATAATCAACATTCTTTTATTAATTATTCCCATTCTACTTGCTACGGCATTCCTTATCCTAATCCAGTGAAAAGTACCGGGCTATATACAACTCTATGAAGGACCAGACATTGTTGGATGTGCTGGCCTGCTCCAACCCATTGCCAATGCTGGCCAGCTCTTCATTAAAGGACCATTAACATCATCAATATCTATATTATTGCATCAGTCCTCGCCTCTACGTTGGCCCTAACAATATGAATTCCATTACCCACACCATATCCATTAATCAATAGAAACCTAGGCATACTATTAGCTGTATTATAGTCTCTCGTCAGATTGAACCTCAAATTCAAAATGTGCAGTAATTGGGACCCTATGAGCAATAGCGCAAACAATTTCATATGAAGTAACACTAGCAATCATTCTATCATCAGTTGTATTAATTAATGGATCATTTACCCTCTCAACGTTAATCACTACTCAAGAATACTTATGTCTAATTTTTCCATCTTGGCCACTGACCATGATATGATTTCTCTCAATCCTAGCAGAAACCAACCAAGCTCCATTCGACCTAACAAAAAGAGACTCAGAACTTGTCTCTGGCTTCAATGTTGAGTATGCAGCAGGCCCATTTGCCCTATTCTTCCTAGCAAAATATGCCAACATTATTATAATAAACATTTTTTACAACAATTCTATTCCTACGTACCAGAACTATACTCAATTTTATTATCAAAATCATCTTCCTATCCTTTTTTCCCTATGAGTACAAGCCTTCTATCCACGATTCCAATACGACCAACTTATACATCTTCTATGAAAAACTTCCTACTACTAACGCTAGCTCTTTGAATATGAAATATATCACTACTGATCATTATATCAAGCATCCCACTGAACATAATATGTCTGACAAAACAGTTACTTTGATGGAGTAAATTATAGAGGTTTAAATCCTCTTATTTCTAGTATTAAGGAATTGAACCTACTCCTAAGAATTCAGAATTTTCCATGCTACCATATTACACCATATTCTATAGTAAGGTCAGTTAAGTAAGCTATCAGGCCCATACCCTGAAAATGTTGGTTTATATCCTTCCCATACTAATAAATCCCCTATTTTCATTATCATTTCACTATCATTTCAGGAACTACAGTTGTTATGATAAGCTCACATGGATTAATAATCTGAATTGGCTTTGAAATAAACATATTAGCTATTATTCTAGTTTTAATTAAAAAATTCAACCCATGAGTCAAAGATGCATCCACTAAATATTTTTTGACGCAAGCCCTCACATCTATGCTTGTTAATCTAATATATTCTGGCCAATGAACAATTATAAAAGTGTTTAATCCAGCAGCATCCTTTACCACAACAGCCCTTGTCATAAAACTTGGACTTTTCCCCATTCCACTTTTGAATGCCCGAAGCTCCACTAATATCTGTCCTAATTTTATTAACATTACAGAAACTTGTACCACTATCAATTTTATTTCAAGTTTCACCATCCATTCATCTAAACATGTTACTAATTAGAGCTATATATATAGATATTTTTTAACATCTTTATTAGAGTATAATTGCTTTACAATGGTGTGTTAGTTTCTGCTTTATAACAAAGTGAATCCGTCATACATATACATATGTTCCCCTATCTCTTCCCTCTTGTGTCTCCCTCCCTCCCACCCTCCCTATCCCACCGCTCTAGGTGGTCACATAGCACCGAGCTGATCTCCCTGTGCTATGCGGCTGCTTCCCACTAGCTAGCTATTTTACGTTTGGTAGTGTATATATGTCCATGCCACTCTCTCACTTTGTCACAGCTTACCTTTCCCCCTCCCCATATCCTCAAGTCCATTCTCTAGTAGGTCTGTGTCTTTATTCCTGTCTTGCCCCTAGGTTCTTCATGACCTTTTTTTTTTTCTTAGATTCCATATATATGTGTTAGCATACGGTATTTGTTTTTCTCTTTCTGACTTACTTCACTCTGTATGACAGACTCTAGGTCCATCCATCTCACTACAAATAACTCAATTTCATTTCTTTTTATGGCTGAGTAATATTCCATTGTATATTTGTGCCACATCTTCTTTAGAGCTATATATTTTTAATCAATCATAGGTGGAAGATGAAGAAGTCTTAACCAAACCCCACTACAAAAAATCATAGCCTACTCATCAATTGGTTACATAGGTTGAATAACAGCTGTTATAGTTTATAATCCAACTATAATAATCCTATACTTATATCATAATAACACTCATTACATTATTTATATATAATTCATCCACCACAATGCTATCCTTCTCCTAATTTATTAAACACACTTAATTGCTATAATTATTCTCACTATTATATTATCAGTACTGGATTAGGAATTTAGGTCAGCACAGACCAAGACCCTTCAAAGTCCTAAGCAAGTATTATTTACTGAATTCCTGAAAATAAGGATTGCAAGACTTTATCTTACATCAACTGGATGCAAATCACACTCTTTTATTAAACTAAATTCTTACTAGATTTGACGAGCTTTCACCCCACAGAATTTTATTTAACAGCTAAATACTCTAGTCAGTTGGTTTCAATCTACTGTCTCCATTCAGGGGAGAAGCCAGGCAGAATTAAAGCTGCTTCTTTGAATTTGCAATTCAATACGTCATTCACCACAGGGCTTGGCAAAAAGAGGCCCCAACCTGTCTTTAGATTTACAGTCTAACGCTTGCTCAGCCATTTCACTATGTTCATAAACTGATGATTATTCTCAACAAACCATAAAGTTATAGTCACTGAGCATCTGTTTTTTGGTGCCTGTACCCGAATAGAGGTACTGTCTTCAGCCTTTTGATCATGCCAAACCAGGCCCGGAGCTTTACTAGGAGATGATCAAATCTACAATGTACCGCCCATGCATTTGTAATAATTTCATAGTTATACCTAATTTCATAGTTATACCCACTATAATTGGAGGATTCAGAAACTGACTAGTTCCACTAATAACTGGAGCACCTGATATAGCATTTCTCCCAATAAATACGTTTTTTACTTCTTCCACCACCATTTTTAGAACAGGCTAACAGGCTGAACAGTATATCTATGTTTAGCTGTTAGTCTAGCCTACATGGGAGCTTCTGTTGACCTAACCATTTTTTCCCCTCATTTAGCAGGTGTATACTCAATTCTAGGTTCTATTAATTTTATTACCACAATTATTAGTATAAAAACTCCAGCTATATCTCATTACCAAACACCACTGTTTGTTTGATCCATCCTACTTCTGGCCACACTATTACTATTGTCACTCCCACTTCTAGCAGCCAGAATCACTCTATTGTTAATAACCACAGTCTATCAAGCTTTCTTTGATCCTGAAGGTGGAGGTGATCCAATTCTATATCAACATTTATTCTGATTTCTTTGGCCACCCAGATTTTTACATCCTTCTTTTACCTGGCTTCAGGATAATATCACATACCATCAAATATTATTTGGGAAGAAAAGAACCTTTGGGGTATATAGGAATAGTCTGAGCCAGAATGTCTCCCCAGGCTTTCTTGTATGAGCTCAACACATGTCCAGAGTAAGAACAGATGTTGATATGAGCATGTATTACATCAGCTACTCTAATTACTGCCATCCCCATAGGAGTAAAAGTATTTAGCTGATTAGCAACTAATGGAGGTGATAATAAAATGATCACCAGCCATATTATGAGCCTTAGGTTTTATTTTCTTATTTACAGTAGGAGGTTTAACAGAAAGTGTCCTAGCTAATTCATCCTTAGACAGTGTTTTTCATGATACATGTTATGCGGCAGGACACTTTCACTACATCATATCAACAGAAGCAAGTATTCACCATTATAAGAGGCTTTGTCCACTGATTCTCGTTATTTTTAGGCTATAGACTCAACTCAGCCTGAGCAAAGCTTCATTTTACAATTAAATTTGTAAGCATTAATATAAATCTCTTTCCACAGCATTTTCTTGGCCTTTCAGGACTACCGAGATGTTACTCTGAATATACAGATGCATACACAACATGAAATACTGTCTCATCCATAGGTTCCTTTCATCAACAGCAGTAATACCAGTGATTTTTATAATACTACAAGCTTTCGCATCTAAACAAGAAGTATCAGTAGTGGAGTTAGCAACTTCCAATCTTAAAGGATTGCATGGATATTTCCCACCATATCATACATTTGAAGAACCTACTTACATAAATTTAAGAAAGGAAGGAATCGAAACTTCTCCAACTGGTTTCAAGCCAACTTCATAACCACTGTCTTTCTCAATAAGTGAGATATTAGTAAAAACTACATAACTTTGTCAAATTAAATTATGGGTTCAAACCTTTTACATCTCTATGCCACATCCATTCCAACTAAGCTTACAAGACTCAACATTGCCTATTATAGAAGAACGTTTACATTTTCACGATTATACACTTATAATTGCTTTCCCAGTTAGTTCTTTGGTTATTTACATCATTTCATCACTACTAACAACTAAACTAACTCACACAAGTACAATAGGTGCACAAGAGGTAGAAACAGTTTGAACTATTCTAGCTGCTATTATTCTAATTTTAAGTGCTCTACCATCATTACAAATTCTTTATATAATAGTTGAAATTAATAATCCTTCCCTAACTGTCAAAACTTCAGGTGACCAATGATAGTGAAGCTGTGAATGCACAAAATATGAAGTTCTAAATTTTGATTCCTATATAATTGATTCCTATGTAATTCCTACAACAGATCTAAAACCAGTACAACTGCTACAAATACATAATGGAGCAGTCTCACCTACAGAAATAACAGTCCAAATACTAATTTCACCCGAAAACATCCTACACTCATGAGCTATTCCCTCCGTAGGCCTCAAGACAGATGCTATTGCAGGGCCCCTTAAACAACCCTAATTCTACATGACCAGGCTCATACTGTGGACAACATTCAGAAATCTGGGGGTTATGTCATAGCCTCATGCCTATTGACCTCGAATTAATTCCACTAAAATGTTTCAAAAATGATCGGCATCAAATTATAAAATCATTAAGAAGCTAAATAGCATAAACGTTTTAAGTTAAAGACTGAGAATGTTAACCTTCCCTTGAGGATATTCCACAACTAGATACATTAACGTGACTCGTCACTATTATAATTATAGTACTATTTATATTTCAGTTAAAACTTTCAAAACATTCTTATCTTTCAACTCAGAATTGAAAACAAAACATCAAAACAGGGCTTCCCTGGTGGCGCAGTGGTTGAAAGTCCGCCTGCCGATGCAGGGGACACGGGTTCGTGCCCCGGTCCGAGAAGATCCCACGTGCCGCAGAGTGGCTGGGCCCGTGAGCTATGGCCGCTGAGCCTGCACGTCCGGAGCCTGTGCTCCGCAACGGGAGAGGCCACAACAGTGAGAGGCCGGCGTACCGCAAAACAAACCAACCAACCAACCATCAAAACATTACACCCCTTGAGAAACAAAGTGAACAAAGATTTATTCGCCTCTTTCACTACCCAAACAATAACAGAATTATCTATTGTTATTCCAATAGTTTCCCAAGTGTTTTATTTCCCATACTTCACCAACTAATTAATAACCGCGTAATTTCTATCCAACAAGGACGAATTCAACTTACATCAAAACAAATAATGGCCGTCTGAAGCAGCACAACTTTCGCCATCGAGGCAGCTCTGCCACTGGGAAAAAGCGCCGGGACGCTTCCAAATGAAGGTTCTTGTAAGCGCAGGGCTCCGCTAAGTGGGCGGGGACTGGGATTCACTACATGATAAGCATGTTTGGTGGGTCACTCTGCATTATCATGCAAGTAAAGGAGATCCCTCATACATCACTTATCAATATTTTATGTATTGGCTCAAAAAATCTACTAAGCCTTCTACCACATTCATTTATACCTGCTACACAGCTCTCAATAAAGCTAGGAATCTCTATTCCTTTATGAACAGGAACAGTAATTACCGCTTCCCCCACAAAACAGAAGCATCTTTATGGCCCATTTCCTGCCCCAAGGGACAACCATCCCACTCAGTCCTATATTAGTAACTATCTAACCCATTAGGCTGTTTATTCAACCAACAGCCTTAGCTGTATACCTAACAGCCAGCACTACTGCTGACCACCTATTAATTCATTTAATTGGAGGAGCAAGGCTTAATAAGTGTTAGCCCTACTACGGCTTTTACCACATTTATTATTTTGATCTTGTTTACTTTTCTTGAATTCTCAATAGCTTTAATTCAAGTTTATGTATTTAACTACTAGGAAGCCTTTACTTGCATGATAATACTTAATGACCCACCAAACTCATGCATATCATAGTAAACTCCAGTCCCTGCAATTTCTAAGAGCCCCGCACTTAAAGGAACCCTCAGCTGGAAGAGTCCTGGAGCTTTTTCCCCAGTACAGAGCTGCCTTGATGGCACAAGTTGAGCTGTTTCCTGCCACCACCCCCTTTCAAAGGACTTGGCCCCATTCCCAGGGCCCCCTTTTCCTGAGGGACCCGTCAAGTCACCTCTTTCCCTCAGGACTTTGTCCTCCCTGGGCAAGGTTTCCCTCACTCTTTCTTACCTCCAGCTGCCTCTTCAGTTCATCTTCCCGCTTCTCCTGGCTGGTCCTGAAATCTGTCTTCATCAACATGGAGACGTCTGGACTGTTTCTCTTTTGTTCTTTGTCATGAACCAGCTGTGTGAGCTTAGGGAAGCATTGCCTTCTCTGGGTCCCAGTTTCCTTGTGTGTAGTAAAAAAGGGCAGGTCAGATAGGACCGAGCTGTATTCCAAAGGAGTCCAGCCCAAGATCTGTTTTCCACATTGGGCCTTCCTGGTAGTCCATACTCAAGATTGAGCTTGAGTAAATGGTTTGGGGCTGAAAAAAGACTTTCGACTCCTGAGCTCCAGGGCCCTTCCTGCCCCTCCGCCCTGTGAGGCAGCAGCAGAGTTGGGATTAGGGGTCCTGAGCCTCTGCTCCTTTCTGTTCATGGTCTGCACGAACGGTGCCCTCTGTTTCTTTCCTGATATGACTTCAAATTGTCAGCAGACAGGACTGAGGCCCAAGCCTGGATCTACCTGGCCCACCTTTCAAAGTCTCTGGACCAGTGCGGGTTTCTCTGCTGGGTGGGCTCCTGCCACCCCTCCCACGCCAGCAAGCGTTCTTCTCTTCCACGGCCTCAGGGTAGAGGCCGACAAGGAAGCTGATCATCTCCCCGCACTCTACAGTGAAGAAAGTAAGGCGTGGAAAGATTAAGCAAATTCCCTGGCTTCTGCTCAGAGCCAGGATGAGACCCGCGTCTTCTGGGGCCCATCCATGTTCCTTTTATTAGCTCCAAAGAGAAACAGGTTTTACAAGTTTGTTTGATGTTCCCCAGCTGGTATCCCACCTAAGAGTTTTCACGTGGGAAAAGACAATGGCTCCTAAATTGAAAAGGCCAGAAAGATCTAAGCAGGTCAAGATACAGCTGAGGCAAGCAGGCCCCACTGGATAAGTATCTACCAGCGGGGGTGGAGAGAGAACGTCTGAAATGACATTTACCTGTTTGCATAAAAGACACAGAAATGGCTCCTTCTGCAGGCCAGGGCCAAGAAGAGAGGTGTTTTCCACCCCATCACCTTCAGTGTGTGCTACTCCCAACTGAGCATGAGTTTCAGCGTCCCTAAGCCCACCTCCCCCTAAACTCAAACACCCGAGAGCAGCCTCCACGAGTCCAAGAGACATCCTCATGGAATGGCACCTGGAGATGCCGTGAGGACTCTGCTGCCTCATTTTTAAGTCCCTCCCAGGAAAGGGAGTCCACTGCCTCCTTCAGTGTCTCCTTCCGCGGCCCTTGTTTGACCTGCTAAGTCCGCTAAGGTCCGTGCGGGAGAGAGACGGCAGGCGGCTTTCTGTCAGGCTAGCTCTCCCTTTCCTCCGTTCATTCTTACGCATCCTCCTCCCACAAGGCAGGAAAAAGACATACAAGACACATTGGTCTGGTCTTCAAGAACTCAAGTCAGGTGGAGGGCGGTAGGGTGGACAGGATTCTATACTACAGCGTGGCATTTGTCATTTCACTTTATATGGTCGGATTATATGTCTTGTAAACCAGCTTAAATCTTTGTTGAACTACATAGTGTGAATAAATCAGTTAAACTCTTAAGTGTGTGTGTGTGTGTGTGTGTGTGGCGGACGGGAGGTCGGTTCCACAGCGCCTCTCTTCCAAGTGTCAGCGACAACTCATCACTGGTCTCTGCTGCCAGGTGCCCCCTCCACTTTCAATCTGTCTTACAAGCTATCACCTGCTAATGCACTACTTATAAACTTTCAATCGTTCTCCTTCGCCTATAGAATTGAGTAAAAATATCACGTCTGGCAGGGAGGGATTTCCAAAGTATCATCCCTCTGACTTTTTCCAAGGAAATTTCTCTCACATTTCCCCTGACCTCGTGCAATACTTTAGCCTAAAGCAATCTGGTCATTGACTCCAAAGCGCTCTTCAAACCCCTGACCTTTGGCCATCACGGTCTCTTGCTCTACCTGTGATCTCTCTCTCTCTCTCTCTCCGCCCTCCATCGCTGACATTCAAAACCCTACCCACCCAAGGAGATGCCTACTTTACAACAAATGCTGCCCTCTTCTCCCTTTCAAAACTGTCCTCAGACAGTGATGACAATGAGAAACAGAAATGCAAATTACCCCCTTGACAAAGCTAGAGGACACGTATAACTCAAAATCACGAAACATAATAAAGAGCTATCAGTGCAATTACAGCCAGAGAATGAGAATATCCCGGATAGTCCTGCCGCTGAAGTGAGGGAAGGCTAGCTCCTCCCCCATCACCTCATTAGCAGGTGAAAGCAAACATCTCAAGTGGGAAGGGTGCCTTTGGGATTGTAAGTGCAACTCCCAAATAAAATTGATCATACGTGGTTCTCCAAAAGCAGGTGACGACCATTCAGAGGACAAAACTAAAGAACTATTTAGCAATGCGAACAAGCAAGTGCCTTGGCAGCAGGAGTTTCTCTGACCTGATTTGTCTCCAAGAATATGTGGAGAAGAAGGGTCATATGGAGAATCACATGTACAAGCCGTATTTGCACAGAAGTCTCCATCTGAGCTCTATAGTTGCAATCTTGGTTGGTTTGGGGGGAGTAAAGTATAAAAGAATGAACTCACACCCCTCACATCATATCACAGGAGAATACTTGTTACCGATTGGAGCACAGGCCTGTCCTCTCTCCATACATAACTCCTAAAAATATCTTGCCCGTGAAACACTCACCTTATCCAAATGAGAGTAATGATTTAAAATGTCTATGTTGGGACTTCCCTGGTGGCACAGTGGTTAAGAATCCACCTGCCAATGCAGGGGACACGGGTTCAAGCCCTGGTCCAGGAAGATCCCACATGCTGTGGAGCAACTAAGCCCGTGCGCCACAGTACTGAGCCTGTGCTCTACAGACCTTGAGCCACAACTACTGAGCCCACGTGCCACAACTACTGAAGCCCGTGCACCTAGAGCCCATACTCCGCAACAAGAGAAGCCACCACAATCAGAGCTTGTGTACCGTAAGGAAGAGTAGCCCCTGCTCACCACAACTAGAGAAAGCCTGTGTGCAGCAATGAAGACCCAACACAGTTAAAATTAAATAAATTAACTTAAAAAAATAAAAATAGATAAAATGTCTCTGTAGTGATAGTTAAACAAAAAGGAGAGAGAACAAAATATTGAGAAGCATGACAGGGAAAACAAATAGCAGGTGAAGTATAGACACCTGAAATAGGTTTCCATGAAACACATTTGAGAAACATGAAAAATGAGACCGAATATAAAATTATGAATTTAAAAATTTGATGAAGCCATGACCTTCATAAAACAAAAGCAGAATGAAGACAAGCAGGAGCTCATGGTAAGGCTAAGAAAGCAGGAAATGAAAGATGAACCGTCGCCGCTAAAGAGAGCAGTGGAGGAACGCGGAAGCCCGGCGACGAGGGACCAGTAAGAAGGAATTATTATTTATGTCACAAGCCGTTCAGCCATTCACGTAAATTCATATCTAGACTCAGCCTCATGAATTGCCAGGATTCTTGATCTGCTCTGCTTGGGTCCAGGACTGGCTGGCCTGTCTTCTGTCTTCCATCCTCAGAGGCTTTTTATCCAGTTTCCTTAGAACCACCAGATCCGGTTGGCTGACTGCTGGCCTAGCTCCTCCTCCATTGTCAGCTCTGACACAGGGGATCTCCTGGTTCTGTTTCATTTCCATCTCATCTCATCATCTCATCTCACCTCGTCTCATTCTTCATTCAGCAAATATTCATTGAGCACCTACCATGGTTCTACCCTGGGAATATGGTGGGAAGCAATTCGGACACATCCCTGCTCTCACGGTGCTTATAGTCTAATAAGGCACATATATCTTTAAAACAAAACAAATACACGTAGAATTGCCTTGTGAAGGGGGCACTGGTAAAGTAAAACGTTTTTTTTTTTTTAAAGAGAAAAGCTGCTATTTAAGTGATCGGTGCCACTCAGTTTAAGAGGAGGAAGCACACCACATAGGACAGATCTTCATTCTGGAAGAATCTGCCAAGGAGCCTCTCTCAGGTGTGAACTGTAAGGTCAGAAGGGCCCCTCTGCTGGGAGAAGGTGTCCCAGGAACTTGGCTGTGTTGTAAAGTCTGCTCCACCTGATTTTGGGAACGCAGAGCTCTGAGCACTCCAGGAAGAGGGTGAACAAAGGACAAGAAGGCCAAGGAGACATCTTCGTCACCACCAAAGAGAGCCCTGCCTAGGGTCACCGTGAAGTCATTTTTAAAACTATGTACCCCTTGCTCTTTTAAAGTTGGCATGTAAAATTTTCATCATAAATTTAGACAGGATTTCTACTTATGTCATGTTGTAAATTATTGACATTTAAACACAAAAATATACCTCATTTTTAAAGATCCCTAAGAGGATACACTTATCAGTGGTTTGACACTCACTGATAAATGTCTGTGATTTATTTTAAAATTCTGCAGTTAAGTGTGATACTGTGTGTGTGCTACTCAGGTTAAACTCCAACAGGTCAGCTAGGGTACCAGAAAGTCAGCTAAGATCAGAAAGGCCACAGGCCAGGAGGCTTCCACAAGTGTATCTGCATCCTCATCTCAATCCACACCTGGACTCAGCTAATTAGCATAAAGGTCCGACGTGTGGTTTTATTGGTGAAAGTAGTGGCCTGTTAACTGGCACAATGAATGTTGATGATGGGCTTTTCCTTTGGGGAATTAGAGGTATGCAGGACTGTGGGTGGCTATGATTTTAGAGGTACCCCTTACCCTAGAGTGAACCCAGGCAAGGTCGATGTGCCCAGAGGGAAGGCAGCAGAGGCTCATCCCCTGACCAGGCAGCCAGTGGCCGATGGACGAGGATGGCCGATGGCCTGATGCTCATTGAGCACAGAAAATCCTGGCGCTGGGGTGCCACCTCCAGAGGTCAGTGTCCTCACGCCCATGGGTGGGCAGCTGCATAAACTGCTTTGTGCTGGACTGTTAACAGTGTTTAATAAGCGTCTGTATGTCTCACAGAACTCGATCCAACATGTTTGAGACCTTTGCTTTTACCTGTTAGTGGGATTGTGAGGGAGTAGCTAGCCTTAGGGTACCTCAGACATCTTTGGTAGCTAAACTTGAGAGGCGTATATGATTAAGTTGGTTTAGCTTATTAGTTCATGACATGATCATAATCTCAGTAAAAATTATCCAGCTTTTCTTTTCTTAAATTTAGTTTTTACTTTTTTTGGCCGTGTTGGGTCTGCATTGCTGCTTGCGGGCTTTCTCTAGTTGTGGCGAGCGGGGACTACTCTTCGCTGTGGTGCACAGGCTTCTCATTGCGGTGGCTTCTCTTGTTGCAGAGCATGGGCTCTAGGCACACGGGCTTCAGTAGTTGCGGCACGTGGGCTCAGTAGTTGTGGCACACGGGCTTAATTGCTCCGTGGCATGTGGGATCTTCCCAGACCAGGGATTGAACCCATGTCCCCTGCCTTGGCAGGCAGATTCTTTAACCACTGCACCACCGGGAAGTCCCAGTTTTTCTTTAATAGTAATACATTTTACATGCGTTTTGTTATTGTAAACTTTTATTTCCATATACTTCCTCCCCACAGAATTTTATCCTAATGTAATATTTTTATACAAGAGCATTTCTTATTAATCACCGTACTATATTTCTTTGAAATAAATATATTTTGCTTTGCAAAAATATACACCATATGTATATATTTTTCCACATCACAAAATATTCTCATTTCAAACATTCTTTCAACCATTTAAAGTGTAACGAATCATTCTTAGTGCTGTAGGCACCTGAAAAACAGCAAACGCAGAGAGAGGCTTTCTCTGAACTCCCCTGGTCTCCCTGAAGACAGATCTTCCAAACGAAACTCAATTGTCATAAATCCCCTTTCCAGGAGTTTCATCAGTCAGGGAAGATTGACTCTTACCATAGAAGAGAAATTCCAGAATTTTTAACACCACAACCCAACCAACTTTGTCACAAACTATCACACCTCCCATCTATTCCTCTAAGGGCCCATTCACCCCCGCTAAAAACCATTTACTCTCCCCAAAGAAGCCACCGTTCCCCCTCCCTTTTCCCTACTAAGATGGCATTTAAGCCTGCATTCTAGGCCACCTTGGGGACTTACTCATTTTCCCCTGGGTATCTCCCATGTATCCGTGAGGTATCCATGATAGTAGACGTCTGTTTGTTTTTCTCTTGTTAATGTTCTTTTATTACAGGGTTTCAGCCAAGAACTCAGGAGAGTAGAGTGAAAATTATCTTTCCTCTCTTACATCTTGCTGTTGGATGGAGGTGCTTCTGACTTAGGCCTCGACTGGAAATATCTAGTGCCCTCAAGGAAGAACTCATCCAAGTGAGGGGAGCCTAGAATGGTGACGTGGGTCCAGGGTCAGGGCAAAGTCACTGTGAAGGGAGAACTGGCATTGGCACAGCAGGAGGCTAGGGCTGGAAGCCCCTGACTCGACCTAGAAGCCATCCTGCTTTAGGAACCAAGCACTTGAGAGCAAATTCAAGAGCTATAACCCCGGGACCCCACGCCAGGGGCGTCGTAGGTGGAGCCCGTTTGGCCAAGGGTTTACCCGTGGTTGTCTTCTCTTGAAGAACCGTGCTGGCCAGGCAGGAATTTGGACCATCAGAGACGTCACTGGACGGGAGGAAAAGGCTCCCTGGGTCTTGGGCCACCTGCTGAAACCGTCGTCAGAAAGTGAGTGTAGGAGCAAAATGTGGTTGGGTTGCCAGGCACTGCCGAGGGCCCTTGGGTTTGGGGACACCGATAGCAATCGAGTCCAGAGCTGTTCTTTCACCAGCAGCACTCATCTGCAGAGGTGCAGGCTCTGAGCAAAGCACACAGGTGAGCAAAGGCCGTGCTGGCAGACGGCGTATGAAAAGGTGCAGGCCTGGAAATGTTGGGCAACAGAAAGAGCGCCACTGACCTCACAGGCCTTGGAATCTAACTACACAAGAAAGACATGAAGAAAGGAGAGGAGTCCGCTGGAGCAGGCGCAGGGTCCGGGCGCGCGTGCAGGACGGTAGTAGCAGGAAGGTTACAATGCCTGCATTTGCAGGAGGAGCTGTTTCAGGTCAACCGTGGTCTGGTGTGAGCCGGCGGGAGGCATCCCCTGAGGTGGATGGACAGAAAGAACCGGAGAGGAGAAGGCCAGGTGTCATCCATGCGAGGGTAAAAGCATCCAGGATTAAGGCGGGATTAGAAATGGAGGAGAACTGAGTGCCAGGTGCCAAGACCCTAGCTAGACGCCAGGAGATTTGGGAGATCAGCAATGACAGGGACAGGAAGGACAGAAGGTGACACAGTGGTTTAAACAGCAAAGGGCGGGGGAGAAGTGGTTCCAAAGGGATAGTAAATAACTACGCTTGTGATCAGTGCCCTGAATGAAAAATACCAGGTACTATGAAAATAACAGACAGTGTGGGGAACCAGGGCTGCTTCAGAGGAGGAAGTCTCTCTGGGGAAATGACCTTTAATTGGAGACTTAAAGAATGAATGGGAGTTTGTTAGCTTGCCCTTGAATGACTCTAAACTGACATTGAAAAACAGCCATTTCACCTCCCGCGCACAGCAAGGAAGGATGCTGTGGCAGCTCTTGAGGCTCAACCATGAGAGGGGAGAAACTTGATGCGTCAAGCCCAGCTCAACCATTTCCTGGCAAGGCAGGAGCTGCTCACCTCTCTGTGAGTCTGTAAAGTGGGGCACGGCAGTACCTGCCTCATCGGCTTATCATGAAAGGCAAGTGGGTTAAGACATGGACATCACCGAAAACACAGAGCAGGTTTTATGGAGGGGTTCGCTGTTGTCACTATTCAGGAGGAAATAGTTCTCCCCGAATTGCATCCAAGCACAAATTACAGTAGGTCTTTCTGTATTCATTTAATCCTTTCAATAACCCTGTGAGGTAGGGTCACAAGAAAAATACCCAAAGAGCAGTTTTCTTTTCCTCCTTTTGGAATCAACACTAGCTTTACCTGCATCCTGTGGCTGTGACTGACGAGGGACCGGGGCACTCAGGAGGTGGCTTCCTGCCAAACCACCTTGAATTTTTTAGATGCCTGGCTCTCAGGTGTCCAAATTCTTATTGCTTCACTTTCTGGGCCAGCAGTGGCTGCAGGAGAAGCCAGGGCTCAGGTGTGTGACTGTGAGGCAATGACCAGTGCCACCCAGGGAGGCTGCACCCTGCCTGCCGGACCGTCAGTGGTCAGATGGCCCACTCCCAGGGGTCTGGGTTGGGCCATTTGGAGAGCCATCTCTAAGTGTCTCAGACAAGTTTCCAGATCTCATCCTAAAATGGGTAAATGACTTGAGTGCCTAACATCGAAAGGCTTCCAGCCCGCCCTGCACATTCGCAGCGAGCTGTTTGAACGAGGCAGGAAATACACTTAACCTTTTCTTTCACTCTTCTTCTTCTCATTTATTTTCATATTTATTCCATCTGGCTATATTTTCAAAACACTGTAAACTGATTTGAATCCTTTTTGGAATCGTAAGTGGCAGCCAGGAAGTGGAGGGCCGAACCAAGGGCACAGTGATGGGGCTGAGACATGCAGACGGACCTGGGAGAGGTTAGGCAGTTAGAACCCCAAACTCCGGCCACTGGCTGGCTGGGGGAGCACCTGGCAGGGTCCCCATATCCCTCCAGGGACACCAGCAGCAAAGACGCCTTCCAGAAGCTTGGGTGGCTGCAGACAGTCGTGGAGCAGAGGCAGAACGACAGGGCAGATAACACAGGGTGACCACCTGGACGGCTAGTGTTTTGAGATCACGTGACACACACCCGCAAGATGCTGAGAAATAACTGGGAGACATGCTTCAGGAAGAAGTGAGCTGAGCTGGCAGTGACTCAAACCATTGCAAACTGAGCATCCGAAGTCAACACAACTCACTTTGCTCTCACTGGGCATGCGGACCTCCCTCTTCTATCTCTATACCTTCTCTGTGGATTCGTCATCAGATCAACCTTCCTGAAGGTTACGGGGGAGGAACCGCAGATGGGAGACGAGGTGACTAGCCGCAATACGTCCACTGATGGCCCGCCACGTGCCAGAAACTTACTCCTCCAGGCATCCTTTGAGGTAGGTCGGTTTATCCCCTTATTACAGAAGAGGGCACCGAGGCACAGAAAAGTTGTTTACTTGCCTGAGGTCACACAGCTAGTAAACGGCAAAGCCAAGATCTAAACTGGGGTCTGACTCATCCCCTTTTTATAAATACCGGGAGGAATGATTCATTCTTTGGGACCCAGTGAGCTGTAGGTGTTTGATGGGGCCAACAGTAGATGCCAGGAGACAGGAGACCACTGCATTTCCATAGACTTCTTACTGTCAACACACTGGTCTCTTCTAGTCTGCCGCCCAGATGCTGCCACCTCTGTTGAAGGGGTCTCCCTCCCTCAACAGTGTGGAGGCCTCCGCTGATAAGACCAAGTGGCAAATCCTCACTTTCATTCTGTCTCAAACAACTCCTTGTGCTCCACACCCTGGGCCCTGACTAGCCACACTCAAGCGGAGCTGTTATCAGCCACGCACAATCGACAGCACCAATCCAGGCAATACAATGACTGCCAAAAATTCATCTTTGCACTTGAGGTCAGCTAAGGGGCCAAATCGAAACTCTCGACTCAAGCTTGCTAAATCAGTCAATCCCACCCCAGACACAGCTCTCAGGCCCCAGGTCTACATCCAACATCAGGGTGGGGCAGAAGAAGATGCCCCGAGAGCCTCGGCCTCCCCTGACTGCAGCGCCCTCTGCAGGGTTAGGCAGCTGGAGGGGGCCCAGCGCGGTTCAAAGGCGTCCCTGGGAGTCCTGGGAATATCAGCTGACACGTGGATCCAAGACCAAGCACTCGAGAGCAAGTTCCTGTACACCAGCCCCGGGAGAGGCTCAAGAAATGTCGGGAATTGGAAGAGAGGAATGCATGCCTCTGGGTGCCAAGGTTAATTGGGGGCAGAACCAGAGAACAACCGAAAGAGAAACGAGAAACCAGAAGCTGGCAGACTCAACTGATGGACTGTCTTTCTGCAGTCTTGTGAGTCCTGAAAAATGGCCATACTGAATTCTAGAACCCTGAGCCAATCACTTGTCCTGAGCTGCTTCTCCAGGTTGGTGGTGCCCCGGGGAGTGTCAGGCATCAGTCTGCCCCTTGCTTTATGCCTGCTCGGAGCCCTCAGTAGCCACATATACATGTGTAAACTCTTCCAGAGGATGGGCCCAGCCCTCTTGATTTTGTAATAAACGTCACTGGCAGACCACAGGAAATTGTTCCTTCCAGAATCCCTGAACTCCAGGCCTATATGTTCCATTGCCTACTCAGCTTCTCCACTCAGGTGTCTAGGAGACATCTCAAAGTTAACATGTCCCAAACCGAACTGTGAAGCTTCCCCCTCAAACTTGTCCTGCCTTTAGTCTCGGTCAATGCCAGAACCATGTTTCCAGTTCTTCAGGTCAAAAACCTTGGAGTCAAAACCCACATTCAGTCCATGGAAAACCCCGTTGACTCTATCTTCGAGATGTATTATATGAGATATATACAGAATCCAATTGTGTCTATCACCTTCAAACAAAAGCCACGATAATCTCTCTCCCAGGTTATTTATAATAGCCTCCTAAATGGTCTCTTCATCTCTACTTCCTCCTCCTCTGGCTATGCTCACCCAGAAGCCTCTGTTTTCTTTTTTAAAATAAGTCAGATCACATCACATTCAGCTAAAAAACCCTCCAAAGGCTGCTCATCTTACTCAACGTTACTTACAACAGGGAACTCCCTGACAGTCCAGTGGTTAGGACTCCGCACTTTCACTGCTGAGGGCCCAGGTTCAATCTCTGGTCAGGGAACTAAGATCCTGTAAGTGGCGTGGCACAGCCAGAAAAAAAAAAGGACTTACAGTGGCCCACCAAGCCCTACTGACCTCCTCCTATTCCACTCTCCCTTGCTTACCTACTCCAGCAACCCTGGCTTCTTGTTCTTCCCTGAATATGCTATGCCTGCTCCTGCCTCAGGGCCTTTGCACTTGCTGTTTTCTCTGCCTGAAGTGCTCTTCCCCTCTTCCCCCAAATATCACCACAGTTCTCTGTGGCAGTTCTAAAATATGTTCACAAATTCTTTGATACTATCCCCTTCAAGAGGTGGCGCCTAATCCCTCTCTCCTTGACTTAGTGACTCAATCCTAAGAACTAGAATAAAGCAGAAGCAATGGTGTGGGGCTTCAGAGACTGTCATAAAAAGCACTACAGCTTCCTCCTCATTTGCTCTCTCTTGGATTACTCACCCTAGAGGAAGCCAGCTGCCATGTCATGAGAACACTCAAGCGGCTCTGTGGAGAGGTTCACATAGTGAAAAACTGAGGCCTCCTGCCAACAGCCATGGGGGAGAGTCACCTTGGAAACAGGTCCTCCAGCCCCAGTCAGGCCTTCAGACGATGCAGCCCCAGCAAACTGCTTGACTGCAGCCTCATGAGAGATCCCAAGCCAGAACAACCCCGCTAAGCTGTTCCCAGACACCTGACCCTCAGAAACTGTGAGAGAATAAATCTTTGTTGTTTATAGCTCTACATTTTGGGGGCTTCCCTGGTGGCACAGTGGTTAAGAATCTGCCTGCCAATGCAGGGGACATGGGTTCAAACCCTGGTCCGGGAAGATCCCACGTGCCGCAGAGCAAATAAGCCCGTGCGCCACAACTACCAAGCCTGTGCTCTAGAGCCCACGAGCCACAACTACTGAGCCTGCACACCACAACTACTGAAGCCCGCGCGCCTAGAGCCCATGCTCCACAACTAGAGAAGCCACCGCAGTGAGAAGCCCGCGCACCGCAACAAAGAGTAGCCCCCGCTCGCCGCAACTAGAGAAAGCCCGCGCACAGCAAGGAAGACCCAACGCAGCCAAAAATAAAATAAATAAAATTTTTTAAAAGCTCTATATTCTGGGATAATTTCTTATGTAATGATAGATAATCAATATGCTTGTTTCTCATTCCTCTCAAGCTTTTGCTGCATTCCTCAGCTTCACCCTCCACATTCACTTCCTGAATTCAAGATTCACCCGTTTTTTACGCTTGTTCTCATGCTATTTTTCTAAGGACTCGGCCTGGGCTGATCTTTTTTCACTACCACATGGGCTGGAAAAGGCCACCAGGTTTTAGATAGTGACAAGGTCATTCAGTCTCTTTCTTAAGAACAGGTCTGCTCCAAAGACAAGCACCTTGAATGCTGGTGGGTATGTCTTTCATACATGACCGATGATTGGTATCCAAGGAGTTTAATTTAGTCAAACAGGCTCCAAAAGACACAAACAGTTCAAGTGGCGGACATCCCAAGTGGAGGCTAATCTGATTGTCCTTGGTGCCAGTACATTCAAATCTGTCATGTGCGGCCAGCCTGCAGTCATGTGGCACCAGAGGGGCAGCTGTATCAACAGGGCCCTTGCAGGTCCGCACACGACGTGGCCAGAGACGGAGTTTCAAATAGGGGAGCAGGAAAGAATGATTAGGGAAAGGAAAAGGAAACCCCCTTGTACAGAAAGGAATTGCTAGCAGGCCTGTGTAGGGAGGCAAATCCTATAGTCAGGGCTGCGTTCTTGGAAAGCTGCGTGCCCACTGCTGTTGTGTGATCGCCACTGCTGGTTATTTGCTCGTTAGCTGGGCGCGCTCTGAGGCCCTTCCAGCAGGTGGTATAATCTGACACTTTGACCAGGATAGCTCCACCCGGACACAGATTGCCACAATGTCCTTGGGATACAGCGTCTGTTCTGTTGCAGGGATAAACATGCCACATGATAAAAAGACATTTTCTGAGTTTGTGGCATTGTGTGTCCTTTGGGTGACAGACGTACCCAGGAGGAACAGTCAGCCTGGTTCAGGCCCTTGCTCCACATTAACCATCTGTGGAGATCACTTTACATCTTTGGGCTGCGGTTTCCTCAGCTGAAAAATGACCATTTTAGCTCCCCTATTGCCTTCTGCCTGCAACCTTCTCTGAGTTGCTGGGGACACACAGTGAAGAACCACAGGCTGTATGTAGGTAAAGCAGGCAACACAGAACCTGGCCCAGAGCAAGGGGTGTTGATATTCAAGATAGTAATAATCTTCGGCCACTGGGGCAAGTGGCCCAGCAAATCCCTCCCACTAGACCCTGCCCAGTCTGCTTCCCTTACGAAGCCCTGTCTTACCCACCCAGCCCGCCAACCTGCAGAAGCCAGGTGGACACCCTTCCCTGTTTGCCTCCCTGTGAGCCCTTCTTTGAGTCTCCTTCTCCCTTCTGTAATCAGCTAAGCCAACTCATTCTTTACTGCAGTGAAAAACGACTGGGAACAACTTGCTGTATCAGGTATGCAAGGTGTTCTCGCTTCCAAAAGGTTAAGGCAGTTGGCGTTAACTCTTGACTGGGCTGATTTCAGGCAGAGTGGATAGGACTCCAGGGAGAAGTGGCAGGGATGGGAAAGGCCGCAGGGCTCATGGCGCTCGCCACTTTGGACTGAGCTCTTGACTCACCTTGCACAGCGCCCTGACCTCTGGTGTGGAAACTGGCACAGCTGATTCCATGTCACGTGTCACGGGGCAGGTTACAAATAGCACGGGGATTAGCAAACCCAACCCCAAACGCCCAGTTCAAGGGCAGAGAAAGTGAGCAGTTTAAGTCCGGCAAATCATTAGCGACTGAGAACCAGGAAGGGGGTTCGATGGCAACGCGGGACTGCGATAACCGTGACGACCATACGTGGGAGTCTCGGAGCTAGGACCGGATGCCTGTACGCTTCGGGCATGGACGACCCTTGTCTCACACGCTAATGGAGCGCACGTTTCTGTGACCTGGTGTCTCTATAACCTCTTCGTCGGGCAGCTCGCGGCGAGGGGCTAGCCCCAGTGACCCCAGCCAAGGTCTCTGGAGCGGCAGGAGGGCCACAGGTCCCCGGGTGCACCCGTCCCAGAGGGCGCGGCGGCGGGAACGCGGGGACCCCTGCCTGGGCGGCGGCCACACCGAAGAGCGGGGCAGGCGCTGCCCTTTCTTCCCCACCCCCGGCCCAAATTCTGGGCTCTCGGCCCGGAAGGGAACCGGCTCCCTTCACGCCGCCCGGACCTCGACCGTCGCCTCGCGAGTTGGGACAGCCAGGAGAATCCCAACTTGCCGCCCCGTGCCCGCAGGGCCACGGGCCAAGGAGGAGGAGGAGGAGGAGGCGGAGGGGGGGGGCATTTTCCCGGATTCCTCGCGCGCACGGTCACGGACGCGGAAGCCGCCCGGTCCGCCGCCCCGCGCTCTCCACCCCGGAGCCGGGCGCGCCTCTGGACCCCGAAGGGCAGCACCCGGCGCCGGCCAGCTCCTGCCAGTCCGCCCTGCCCTGCCCGCGCCGGCGACGCCTCCTCCGTAAACACCGCGCGGCCCGCCCTCTGCGCCGGGACACACAGGTGGGAGTGTGCGGTGCGGCCCGCCGCCCGGGAGGCCGCGGGTGGAGGCGGGCGCCGCGCTGCCCGCCGACTGCCGGCGCAGACAGCGCCCTCGCAGGACGGAGCCTCAGGTAAGCGCTCCCGGCCCCGCGCTCCTCTGCACCCCGGGGGCCCGCGCTCTGTGGCCGCGGGGCGGGCACTGAGCTTTGGGGGCCAGGCTGGGAGCGAGGAGCGGCGCAGCGCGGAGGAGCCGCACTGCACCTGCGCCCGCTGGGGCCGCGCGCCGAGCCCTGCGGGCTGGTGTTGCGCTCCAGCTCTCTAAACCCACCAGGCTCTTTCCCGTAAAGGACTTGTGCCTCTCTGCGTCAGTACCCAAACACAGAGAGCTTTGGACGTGGTGACATGCTGCTGATTTGGAAATGTCCTTTGGCAAACAGCGTTGGGGAGGTGAATTTGGCTTTGGGGAAATGAAATGTAGGTTGGTATTTGGAAAAGGTTTAATCTCCTATTAGCGCAGATGTCTCTGAGTCAGTTTGTGAGCGCATCTATGGGGCGGGGAGGGGAGAGAGAACGAACTACCCACATACTATTTTGGATGGGGGATTAACACCTATGCCAGGTGCTTAGTCCACTAGTCCATGGAAAGGAAGCTACAAATCCAGTTTTAGGCTTTACTAGTATTGGGGAATTTGCCTTAAGGCAGTTGAAGCCTTGTGACTCACGACAAAGTCCAGGTCTCAATCCAAGGTACAATGAATTGATAGGACTTTGTGGCAGAGAGTCACCCCTCAGTCATATCTTCAGACCAGCAAAAGATATTACAGGACTCAGAATTTTTTTTTAATTAGTGCAATACTTTAAATGTTTGTTTCCGCTTAATTACATCTTCATAAATATAGTTTGTCCAAGTTTAACACGGAAGCTTGTTTCCCACCTCTATTTCCTTCTTTCTCCAACTCCTTCTGATTGTATCTTACTTTTTCCTGGAAAAGCACTTCCTAGCATAAGACCAGTTGTTTCCTTTCTTTACCTAACCTGACCCTACTTGGACATGATTTGGGTTTGTCAAGATGGCCTTGGCTTTAGCGACTCAATCTTGAGCTCCTTCACATGACCATGGATGCAAGTGGCACAAAAGATTTTAAAAGTTTTCTTTCCTTGAGCAAGTGAAAATGTTCTTTACACTTGGGTTGTCTTTTTGAGTGCCCCAACTTGAAGGGTCCTGGAAAAATATTCCATTCATTAGAGTAAGACAAGATAACTGGATAATAAAGTCAGGGTGTGTAAGGTAGACAATTCTTTACCCACTGCTCGGGATACATTTAATATATGAGAGCCTTGACGTACCAGGCTTGGGTGGTCTTATGGAAGGTGCTTTGCCACTTGATTTCATGTACACTCTTCTTTCAGAGTCAAGTTCTATTGCTGTTTAGTGTTTTGTGACTGGTGATTTTATCGGCTGCTTATTTTTAACTGGGTCTCAACCTTTTTGTGTAAGTGGGTGGCACCACGGAAGAGGGTGAGCAAGAGGCCACCTGCCCACCTGAGGGACAAGGTGCTACCAGACCCCCCTGGGTTATCCCAGAACCAAGCAGCCAGGCCACCAGATTTCAGGGCAGCCCCAATGCGTGCCTGGTTGAGAACTCAAGAGTCACATTTTGACAGAATTAACTTAAAATCCACCAAACTCACTGTGTTCCTGAACCGCCTTCCCATTCAGTTGAAACTTGGGTCTCCCATAGATGTAACCTTAGGATAAAGCAGGGAATGGAAAGTCGCTGCGGTCTAAAATAGGAAATGGAAAGTTAGGTACTGAACGAAAATTTACCGACTTGGAAATACTCATAGCAGCTGTGATGAAATATGGGCTGTTTGTAAATCAGAAACAATCCCTGTGGTTCTTCCTTCACTCACCATTGTTTTTATGTTTTGGGTTTTGGGTTTTTTTGGCCTGGGGAAGTGAGTCTGTTAAGGCTCATAACAGGAAAAGCCACACCCATTTACTTTTGTTGCATGGGTTTTGATTTTTCAAGATACTCTTAGGTGCATGGTAATTGCATTTGCCCTTCTTGCATATCTTTATAAAATTACGTGTTCAGGAGTTTCTGAATGCCAGTTCCTCTGACTCATGAACCAGGTCATTGTGCTACCGTGTATCAGTTGCACAAAGTTCTGTTCCCTGTGATTTCATCCTAGTGTGATCTGGGAAAAAGAACAGGGCGGGTCAGGAACACCTGCGCGCACTTTAATTTGGTGTTTGGTTATGTCTGCAGAGTTGTTGAAACCATTGAAGGGAAGGAACACATCCCACCCACCTCGGGGAAGTGGCCTCTTCTGGCCATGTCTCCCGCAGCTGCTGCCGAGCCAGATGGGGTCCAGGGAGACAGGCGTGTCACCAAGCTCATTTTCTTCCTTTTTGTCGTCGGTGCTATCCTGCTGTGTGTGGGAGTCCTGCTCTCCATCTTTGGGTTCCAGGCATGCCAATACGAGACCCTCCCAGACTGTAGCATGGTGCTGAAGATCTCCGGGCCCGCGTGTGCCGTGATTGGGCTGGGGGCTGTGGTCCTGGCCCGCTCCCGGGCACGACTTCAGCGAAGTGAGGAGCGCCTGCGAGGCAACCGGGGGGCCTCCGACCGAGCCTTCCTCTGTGGGGAGAGCCGCCAGTTTGTCCAGTGTCTCATCTTTGGGTTTCTGTTCCTGACGAGTGGTATGCTCATCAGCGTACTGGGCATTTGGGTCCCCGGGTGTGGCTCAGACTGGGTGCAGGAACCGCTGAATGAGACAGACACTGCTGACTCAGAGCCCCAGATCTGTGGATTCCTGTCCCTGCAGATCTTGGGACCCTTGATTGTGCTTGTGGGATTGTGTTTCTTCGTGGTTGCCCATGTTAAGAAGAGAAACAACTCGAATGTGGGCCAGGATGCTTCTGAAAGTGAAGAGAGACAGACCCAGAACATGGAGCCCGTCCAGGTCACTGTAGGTGGGTGGCTGTCCTTCCTGTTCTTGTTCATATCACCATGGCTGTAGCATCAAGGCTTCACTGAGCTGCTCCCGGGTCTGGCCTAGATTCTCTTTCTCCTTCTCTCTCTTTGTCCCTGTCCCTGTGTGTGTGTGTCTCTCTCTCACACACAGAGACACACACACATACACGCACGCAGATGCACACAGACACGGTTCTGCTGCTGTACTTATCCCCATAAGAATCCTTGAGCACATCATCTCCTCCCAGCCATTCCTTATTATCTAGCAAAAGCATTGGGACATTAACTTGTGACCTTCACTAAGGTCACAGAGCAAATAAAGAGGAAAGTGAGAGGATCCTTGAGGAAAGCCTGGGAGCCTTCTAAAACCCCAGGTACCTGCCAAGTGAGCCTGTTTCCCCTGTTATTCTCACACCAAACACTTAGGGCACTTCTGGTTGTTGGAAATGTGGGTTCTCATCCCTGACTGGCTGTCTTTGGAAGTCCTGAACCTCTCCTGGCCTTACTTTATGTATTTATAAAATGGGCACTGCATTTCTAAGATTCCTGACAGCACTAATATCTAGGGTTCTGAATCTGTCACAAGTCCATCGGTCTTCCATGTTCTGAGGGAGTCTTCTGTACTGTTTTCTGCATCATTCTTCATTTTCTGTAATTTCATCCTTGGCTTCAGGGTCGGAGCAAGGTTTGGAAGCAGTGGCATAGACAAAGATGAAATATGACAGCACCTGTCGCTTCTTTCCTCCATGGAATGCCTACAGAGTGTCCCTTCGGGTCCCCAGGGATCTGCAGAAGAGCTGGATCACCGTTTCCCAGAGTCAGGTCCCCACAGAACCATACCAGTAGCTTTGGCCTCACGTTCACACAGACAAAACACCCCCACCGCTGCTCATTTTTGCAAATCACTGTTTTATTTCAGTCTCGCACTCTGAAGCCACAGCCTTAACATGTAAAAGGCTGGGCGGGCAAAGAGCATTACAGAGCAGAAACCGTGGAAGGAACAGGGAAGGAAGGTGGCGAGTGAGATGTTTCTCGCGGGTGGGGCTGTCTGTCGAGCTGGCGGTACTCACTGTGGGGATTCCCTGGGCTGTGGACTTTGCATGGTATTGGCCTCAGAAAGGAAGGGCAGATGGATTTACAGACGGTCCTTGTGTTCTGCCAGGGTTGACGCTCCCAACTTCCTTATTTGTGCGTTTATATAATTACGGTGACAACATCAATATCAGTTATACGTTAATAATAGCAAACAAATAAATAGGGCTTATTCTTGGGCCAAATACCCATCTAGGTGTATCTTAGCGTGTACTCGTCAAGGGCCTGTTGTGTGAAATTCATTCACACCTACAACGATCCACTGATGCTCTTAGTGTCTCCATGTTAAAGATAAAGAAACCAAGGGTCAGGGATCCCAAGTAATTTGCCCAACGTCACAAACTAGCAAGCGGCAGAGCCAGGACCCTAACGGAGGCGGTGGGCCGGCGTATGCTTGGCCCTTGCATAGCGCCCTCCCCAGGCACTTGCTGTAATTCTGTTTCTGCAGGCGTCATCCTTCACCAGGTGTCCCGGGTTGTTGTTACATGACAAAAGGGCTCACCCAATATTATAGATGTTCTTAGTTCTTTCAGGGAACACAGTGGGGTCCAAGTAAATACTCTCATGAGACACTCACGGTCTTCCACTTGGTTGGGAGCATTTCAAGGCGTGCCCTTTGGGTTTACTATCCGGGAGTTTTGGGGCCCAGCTTTCTTCCTGGTGGTTGGAATGGGGGGCGGCAGGGAGCAGGGCTTGTGCTGGAGTGACTCCTGGGCGGTTCTGTCCTGATGTTAGCACTGCGTAGTGCAAATCTTTTCCACATGACCGTGTAAGTCCTATCATCAAACCTGTGAAAATCTGGCACCTCGTCTTTCTCTCCTTTGGTATTATGGGATAGGGTTTACGTTTTTAGAAACCGTGCCTTTCAGCACAGTTGTTAAGACTCCAGGCGTTGTCTGTCGATGGCCAGTTCCGCCTTGTGAGGGAAATTGGGGGGATAAGAGGCGGTCCTTGGCTAAGTGCCAGAATGCAGCTTTCCCAGAATGGAAGACAGAAGAGAGAAACCAAGATGCATGATATCTGCATTGTGGGCACACCTAGTGCTGGACCCTGGATGCACAAGCCGGTGTATGGTCAACTCACAGAGGACATCAAGTCTTTCAGGACATAGTGGAAGGGAAACCCCAGGGGCATGGGACTTTCCGGGGAGAGCAGGAGGGCTGGGAGCTGCCCTGGCAGAGGGGTGGCTAAGCCTCAGAGATAACTGGAGACTCTGAGTACTTCCTTGTCTGTGTTTGATAGGTGATCAGCCTGCTTTAGAGGCTTGTTTCCAGATCCTTTGTCCTACAATGTATAATTAAAGTGAACATTCAACCTACCTTCCTCTGACCTACGAAGACCTTCTGAAAAAATTAAATGAGAATCCCAAGACAACCACTATGCTTTTTCCAGCTTTGGTTAGCGATGTATATTAAAAGCTTGGACCGCCATCTCCTTGCAGAAGGAGAGATGGAGTTAATGCATTTTCTGCAGGGCTAAGTTACCTCTGGGGAGGTGGAGAGTGGAACCACTGGCCCGACTGCCAGTTGGGAATGTTTCTTCAGACATGCACATAGGTGCCACTTGCTGGTGGTTGTGAAGAAAGTCCCTTTGAGGATGTGTTACAGTTGAGAGAGCTTGCTCCGTGCTCAGCACCGTTTTAACCCCGCGCACAAATCCAGTCCTCCTACCTGTCCTCTGAGGCAGGTACAGTTACAGCCTGCCGTTTACAGATGTGGTGGCTGAGGGAGGCCTAGAGAGGGCACGTAACTTGTTCAGGGCCACACTTGGTGGGAACTGGCAAGTGGAACCCCGGTAACTCTAGAGAACCCTGCAGCTACCTAGGTGAGCATCAGCTCTGCTACCAGTACAAACCGTCTCCTCCCTGCAGGGAAGTAAAGTCCTCTTTCCTCTTTCATTCTTCCTGAGCTGTCATTTGGTGCTGCCAGCTTATCAGAGGCCACCCTCAGACCTCATTTCTAGAAGGTTCTGGGAAACTCATCTGGTACATTTTGTGTTGGAATCAAATTAGAGCTTGCATCTGGTCCCCAGGTCTCCTCGCCCAAACACAGGGATGTCTTCTGGAGTGAACAGTACCAACAGAAATGCAACAAAACAAAACAAAACAAAAAACAAAACAAAAAAAACCCTAGCTTTTCTTTGAGTTTGACTTTCTTTTGTAAAGCTTGGAAGAAACATTGGTAGATAAAAAAAAACTCTTCACGTGCATAAACCACAACTATGGAAATAGGGATGATGGGCTGTATTGTGGCTGTACTGTCATTTGTTCAGAGGTTGAAACTGCATTTGAGGAGTGGAGGCACTTTATCCAACAGCTAACTTTTGAAGAATTAAAATGGTAAGTAGAAAACGAGAAAAGCTTTGTAGCAGCAGACATCCCAGGGGAGGTAAGGAACATTGTTAGCAAATGCTTCACAGAAATGCTTTAGCTCAGACTTGCTATGAAATATAGGCCCACTATTTTTTTTTTCGTGTGGCAAAATAGACAACATACAATTTACCAGTTTAATCATTATAAAGTGTAGAGTGGTATTAAGTACATTCACCATGTTGTACAGCCACCACCATGATCAATTCCCGGAAGTTTTTCATTATCCTGAACAGAAACCCTGCCTGCATTAAACACTAGGTCCAGTCGCCCTAGCCTCCAGCCCCTGGCAACCTCTGCTCTCCGTCTCTGTGAGTTGGATAGGCTCACTTTTAAATTCTGGTGTTTTGACCTTTTCTATAGATGGGCCAAATAGATAATTAATTTCTTTGGCTTTTGCTCATTTGCTTGCATTTAGTACTCATCTATCGTCAATGAAATGCTGTGTTTCCTTAGGTGATGCCGTGATCATATTCCCACCTCCTCCACCACCTTACTTTCCTGAGTCTTCAGTTTCTGCAGCTACTCAGAGTCCTGGGGCTGACGGTTGGCTCCCAAATGAAAGTCCACCTTCATATTACAGTATTTTTAACTATAGGTAAGACTTTCCGTTTGAACGTCAAGAGTAGGAAAGTTTAACCTTTTCAGGCCTGTGTCTACGTTCAGGCCAAATCAGCTTCAAGGCTGTGGTAGCGGTGTAGCCATGCAAGTATGAGTATCTTTTCGGCTGACATTGTGCCAAAATCGTTGCCTTAATACTCCGTACTTTTCAGGAAACTTCGGGCGGCACACGAGTTAAAAATTATAAAAGTGGTTGTGCCGGGTTCACATGAAGCCTTCTCCAGGCATCTTTATGTGGTCCTAGCAGGGCTGACCCTCCAAATGCTGCACAAACCCATCAGCCGTCCCGAGCGCTGGAGCAGAACTCAGGAGGCCCCTGCTAAGTTAGGCGTTGCTGCTTTAGACGGTGGGAGGGGTGAGGGTCCCAGGGGACCTCCAGCAGGTACAGAGCATTTCAGTATCTAACGGAGATACTCGAGTGGCCGGCTGAAATCAACCTGCACCTGACTTGACCACGCCAGGCTTCTCCCCTCAATATTAAGTTGTTCCCTGGGCCTCAGGGCCTTCTCAGATTGACCGAAGAGAAATACGAGATTCCCATCCCCGTCCCCCATGCTTTCCACATGCCACAAATTTGGAGGCGTACCTGGGGTCAGATTAAACAGTGTAAATATAAGTGTTCTTCCTTGAGGCAGAGGGATGCCATGGAAGGCTGTGGAGTCACGGCCACAGGGTCCGAGCAGTGGTTAGCACAGCTCGTGATGGGGAAAGGCTGGGGGTGACCAGACCGGAGAGGAAGGCTTCTCTCATGGACAGGCTGAACGTAACAGGAGCCTGGGACTGGGGTGGCCAGAAAGGGAGGAGTGTGTGAGGATGTCTGCTGTGGAGGACAACAGGGATGAAGAGCGGAGATGATGATGTCAAGGGGGAGTGACAGGGACAGGGGATGTCCCTGACTGAGGAAGACAGAGACGGGGCCTGTGTAAGTGGGAGAAGATGGTGAGCTGGCTTGCAGTAGAGGGAGAGCGAGGTGTGGGCCTTTGAGCTAGACCGGATGGGCCAGGTCTCGGGAGAGAGATGGGGTACTGGAGATGAAATGGCAAAGAGGCTGCTGAAACCAAGAGGGCAAGGCGACAGAGGCCTGTGGAGAATCCACGGGCGGGGAAGGCATGAAAGGAAGGAGTTCTGGGAAGTGTCAGGAACGAGCAGGGCTGGAAAAGGCTCTGCACCTTCCCACATGGGAAACCAGGGTGTAGGAAGTAAAGGTAGGATCACTGGAAAATCTCACAGGGCAAAGCAGGCCTCAGTGAAAAGTGGCTTTTGAGTCACTTAAGACATGTGCATTTTTGAAAGCAGTGAGAAGCAGGACCTGAGAGATGTCACGAGTGTGCTAGGGACAGGGGCTGCCACACCTGGTCATTCATGTTTCACGGCACGTGTTCTTGTACTTCAAACCGGGTGATGAGCTGGAGATCTGACCAGGGATGAATGCAGGAGTTCCCCTGTGTGGGTGAAAGGGAGGTTAGGTTCTGGACATTTGTAGAATTCTCTTAGTGAATTTTTGTATTCTTTTCTCCAATGATGAACTTCCCAGAGCCCTAAAATAAATGTCTATTTCTACGGCTACTAAAAACTACTCCTACGGCTGTTGCTATGCCAGAGTCTGCCTTTTCTTACATTACCTCAGGTCATTCTCATAGTTACTTAGAAGGTAGGCACTGTCATCATCCCCATTTTACAGATGAGGAAACTGAGGCTTAGAGAGGTTAAGTAACTTGCCTGAGATCAGACAGCTAGAAAGCAGCAGAGTGGAAATTCAGATGCAGGTCTGCCCTTTGCTAGACCCCACTCCGTTAACCAGTACGTCTTCCTGCCTTCCTTCAAGTTTTTGGCTTAATGATTTAATTTTCTCTCTGCATAAGTTTGTCTGCCTTCCATTAGCTGTCTCAGAAGATGAAGTAGCAGAGAAGAGTAACTGTGTGTGTGCGTGTTCTCTTCGGAAGGCAGCTATGTGTTTGTACTCTACGTCTTTTCAATGACAAGGGGAATGACAACAGGAGTGAGACAGTCTTAAAGTAACCATGAGCTCTAAGGACAGGAAGGGGTAAGAAACCAAAACATATCTATGCAGAATAGAATATGGAAGAAATTACTCTGGAGACCCTTGCAAACGTTTCCAAATGCATCTAATTAAACATGTGAAAAGAACCTGGTAGTTAAGGCATGTGACTGAGTCCCTCTGCTCCCTTTCATGTTCTCTCTCCTTCTTCATAGGATCCCAACTCCTGAGGGCCAAGGCGCAGCCTCTGAGAGAGACTGTGAATCTATATATACTATTTCTGGGACTGCTTCATCCTCTGAGACCTCACACACTCCCTGTCTCTCATCCGAATTGCCTCCCAGATATGAAGAAAAAGAAGCTGCTGCCCCCACATCCTTGTCTCCATCTTCTGAGCCTTCCCCACCATGAGCCATGGACTCCAGTTCAATTTTTTATAGAATCAATCACTATTTAATTTGTTTTTCTAATAAAAAATACAATAGAATCGGCTATGTCCTGACTTCCTGGTGTAGTATCAACATCAATAACAAACCTTCCAGATTAAGCTGTCAATGCTTCAGACCACAGGAGAGGGAGCGTGCCTCTGGCTGGGAATCTAAGATGCTTCTCTCATTGAGGCCTCCTACTCTGGGAGGTGGGTGGGATCGTTCGCATTGGTGGATGAAAAAGCAGAGGCTCAGAAAGGCTCATTAACTTATTCAAGGTCACATTGCTTCTAAATGATGAGGTTGGGCTTTGAACCCATCTAGCTAGTTTCTGAAAGCCAGGTGCATATCTCTACCCTGTGCTGTCAAAGGCCAACCAAAAGTACTGGTTAATGTTTAGCTTGGCCCATTGGGTTTCCAATGTTCATTGCTTCTGGGGCAGAGAAACCAGATTACTTTCCTCATTTCTTTATTATTTCTTGCACCTCTTCTTCCCTTTCTTCTCCCTCTCCTCCTTCTTCCTCCTTTCCCTATTCCTTTTTTCTTTTTTTCATTCTGAAAGAAGGTAGTTAGGGTAACTAGGTAATTTTCACTGGGGCAGTTACCAGCATACTGATATCCTAAAGCCTTCTTATAGTGATGTGACATTTTTGGAGAAGAAATTTCTTGGGGCACTTTGGTAACTAGATTTCCCCTGGAGAGGTTCATGAGGGATGAGTCTTTCTGTACTATAAGGTGCCCGACTGTCTGGACCACCAACTTTTATTCTTATAAAGCTATTGCTGAACAAAAGCGTTTGTATAGTTGGGTGCAATAATATTTATTTACTTCTAGATATAAACCTTAAAAAATAATCACTAAGTATTATCAGTTCTACCCAGGAAAAACTGATTTTTAGAATCTAAAGTCTGTAGGAAAAAAAATTCTGTAGGAACTTAGCATTTTTGTTAACAAAATTTGATGTAGCAAAAATGAACTTTTTAGGCCTTTTACCACAAGCCATCATCCCCATAAAAATCAGTATTATCCAGCATTTAAGTGCCTGAAAGCAGAATTTAAAGGCGTTAATGCTCCAATAGTTTAACTGAAGTAATGACTGATTTCATGGGAATTGCCACTGCAATAAATCAGGAGTAACAGTCTGTACCAGAAGGACTGATCTATTTCTAAACTGGACATCTATTAGACTGAACTGCTCTTAAAATTCTGCTTTTTTTTTTTCCTGGAAGGTTCATTATTCACATTTTCATATTAAAACAAAGGGTAGATTATCACCACTTCCTTCTGTTATTTGCTTAAAATGATTAAGCTGAAACTTCTAGGTAGAATTAAACACTTACGAGTTCTCCTATATAATCAAGAGCATTTTTAATGGCTCAAAGCTAGGGTTTGTAACTGGTCATTTTACTTTTATATGCTAGTAAACTTAAATGGTAGTTGTTAGCAATGCTTAGGTATAAGCTGGACCTTCTGGTTGGGGAAGTCTGCCTTACCTCCATCAGTCTCCGCAGTGTTCAGCCAAGTGGGAACAGACGAAGCCACGACAATCAAAGGGGTCCCCAAGCGTGAGATGTTTATTGCAGAACTGAATCGTGGGCAGCTGAGCTGGGACGAATCATTTAGTCATACGAAGATGCATTCTTTGCCTATCAAGGTTCTGGCAAAGGATGATAGCTCCTGAAAACCCATCTGGTGGTCTGCCACTTATTTTCTTTATATGTGTTAACTTTTTTTTGATGTGAAATTAATCGTATAAGATTAACCATTTTAAGGTGAACGATTCAGTGGCATTCGTTAAATTCACAACGTGGTACAGCCACCACCTCTATCAAATTCCAAAATATTTTCATCACCCCAAATAAAACCCCATACCTAGTAAGTAGTCACTCCCCACTCCCTCCCCCCTCCCTACCTCCTGGCAACCACCAATCTGCTTCTGTCTCTGTACATTTACCTTTTCTGGGTATTTCATATAAGTCATATGATACGATATGTGAACTTTTGTGTCTGCCTTTCATTTAGCATGCCTTGAATCTCATTTAGAGATTCATCGACGTTGTAATGTGTATCAGTACTTCATTCCTTTCTGGAGCTGAATAATATTCCACGTATGTATGTGCCACGGTGTATTCACGATGGGCATTTGGGTTGTGTCAGCCTTCTGGCTGTAGTGAGACACGTGGTTTTTTTAAAGCAGCTATTTTTTTTTAAAATAATACAATTTAATACTCAAGCTGCTGAAGAATTTAGGAAAAGAAAAAGATCCAGTGACCTCAAAGTGTCTCTAGAGGCTAGTTCATCATCATCACATCAGACTTTTTGACTAAAACCCCCCTGTAACTCACAGAGACTTGAGGCCGTCTCCCTCCTCTGTGCCCTGCAGGCTGTAGCCCTGGCACCAAGGACACAGAGGGCACATAACCGTTCCCATGTCTGTCTCTTCTACTCGACTGTGAGCTCACTGAGAGCAGGCCATGTCAGATGTTTCTTATGATTTCCAGAGTCTGCTCCTAAGAAGGCCCTCAGGGAGAAGCAGGAAGGAATCCAGCCCTCACTCCAATCATTTCCATCTGTGGGGCAGGTGAAAGATCTCAAGAGAAGGGAAAGCTCTTTCTACCAGCAGCCTCTTACCCCAAGTTCCAGCTGCTTACCAGTCACACCCTTTGTATCAATTATACTCTCTGCAGCTTTAGCAACTGCACTATTCAAACATTCACTGCCAACTTTGTTCATTCTCCTGGAGTTCAGAGCCCGCTTCTGTTTGGTGGTACCAAAGGCTTCAATGCAAGAATCCATCTTTTCTCTAAAAGATTTGGTGTGACTCTCTAGTGTCGATTCACTCTGAACTGATTCATCGGAAAACAGCAGCTGCATATTGAACAATTCAGCATCATATACTTCCATTTGGCCAGAGATCTTGTTCAAAATTCCCACAAAGTACCTGCAGAGAGTGTTGCATTTCAGGGCTCCAGTCCCAAATAGTTAATAGTGTAGCTATTAACATTCATGTACAAGTATTTGTTGGAGTACCTGTTTTCAACTCTTATGGGTACATACCTAGAAACGGAATTGCTGGATCATACGTGAACTTTAAGTTTTTGAGGAACTGAACACTGTTTTCTGCAGAGGCTCCACCTTTTTATATCCCCACCAGACCTGTACAAAAGTTCAATTCTTCCACATCCTCACCACCACTTATTTTCTGTTATTATTATTGTCACCTGAGTACAAAGTGGTATCTCATTATGGTTTTGATTTCAATTTCCCTAACGACTGATAATGTTGAGCATCTTTTCATGTATTGTTTTGAATACCAAACGTTATCAGGAGCATAAGAAATCTTACTCCAGATTTTCCTCCTGTGGCATTGGGAGGTATGAAAATAGTGATGAGGTCCGCAAGTTCAGGTGGAACTTCCCACGCCAGGTACTACCATGCTGCCTCTACACTATGAAAACCCCTTCTTGTGATATCTTTGTCCTCCCCTGGAGATCAGTTAAGTGGACTAACCCAATCAACAAATTCTAATGAAACTGAAGGGACAAGGTAAGGTCCCTTTGGCATTTCTATGAGCTATGGAGGAATGGGCAGGCCAATGAACAGTTTTCAGAGGATGAAAGCTGAGGGGGAAGGTAAGTATGTGTTCATCCAATTTCCATCTGAAAAGTTGGAGTGGGGTGAGGAGAAGGGCATTTAAAGTTGGCCTCTTTAACACTATCCCTATCAAATTACCCATGACATTTTTCACAGAACTAGAACATATAATCCTAAAATTCATATGGAACCATAAAAGACCCAGAATTGCCAAAGCAATCCTGAAGAAAAAGAACAAAGCAGGATGCATAACCCTCCCAGGTTCCAGACAATACTACAAAGCTACAGTAATCAAAACAGTATGGTATTGGCACAAAGAAAGACATATGGATCAATGGAACAGAATAGAGAGCCCAGAAATAAACCCATACACCTAAGGTCAATTAATCTTCTACAAAGGAGGCAAGATTATACAATGGAAAAAAGATAGTCTCTTCAGTAATGGTGTTGGGAAAGCTGGATAGCTGCCTGTAAATCAATGAAGTTAGAACACTCCCTCATGCCATACACAAAAATAAACTCAAAATGGCTTAAAGACTTAAACATAAGACATGACACCATAAAACTCCTAGAAGAAAACATAGGCAAAACACAGTCTGACATAAATCATAGCAATGTTTTCTTAGGTCAGTCTCCCAAGGAAATAGAAATAAAAACAAAAATAAACAAATGGGACCTAATCAAACTTACAAGCTTTTGCACAGTAAAGGAAACCATAAACAAAATGAAAACACAACCTGGAGAATGGGAGAAAATATTTGCAAACGATGAGACCAACAAGGGCTTAATTTCCAAAATATACAAACAGCTCATACAACTCAACAACAAAAAAACAAACAACCCAACCCAAAAATGGGCAGAACACCTAAATAGACATTTCTCCAAAGAAGAAATACAGATGGCCAGTAGGCACATGAAAAGATGCTCAACATTGCTAATTATTAGAGAAATGCAAATCAAAACTACAATGAGGTACCTCTTCTCACCAGTCAGGATAGCCATCATCAAGAAGTCTACAAATAACAAATGCTGGAGAGGGTGTGGAGAAAAGGGAACCCTCCTGCACTATTGGTGGGAATGTAAGTTGGTGCTCTCACTGTGGAAAACAGTATGGAGGTTCCTCAGAAAACTAAAAATAGAATTACCATATGATCCAGCAATCCCACTCCTGGGCATATATCCAGATAAAACTATAATTCAAAAAGATACATGCACCCCTGTGTTCATAGCAGCACTATTCACCATAGCCAAGACATGGAAACAACCTAAATGTCCATCAACAGATGAATGAATAAAGAAGATGTGGTACATATATACAATGGAATACTACTCAGCCATAAAGAAGAATGAAATAATGCCATTTGCAGCAACATGGACGCAACTAGAGATTATCATACTAAGTGAAGTAAGTCAGAAAGAGAAAGACAAATACCATATGATATCACTTATATGTGGAATCTAAAATATGACACAAATGAACCTATCTATGCAACAGAAACAGAATCACGGATGTAGAGAACACACTGGTGGTTGCCAAGGGGGAGGGTGTTGGGGGAGGGATGAAGTGGGAGGTGGGTGTTAGCAGATGTAAGCTTTTATGTATAGAATGGATACACAACAAGGTCCTACTGTATAGCAGAGAGAACTATATTCAATATCCTATGATAAACCATAATGGAAAAGAATATTAAAGAAAGAATGTGTACATATGTATAACTGAATCACTTTGCTATACAGCAGTCATTAACACATTATAAATCAACTGTACTTCAATTTTTAAAAAATTAAAAAACAGAAGTTAAGGTGGGCTCTGTGACAACCTTGTGTGATGTGACTGTTGGCCTTCTAGTTAATATGTAGAGGACTGAGGCCATGTGAGTGGTGGGTTTCTCCTGAAGGGGGTCATTATTCCAGGGAAGGTCACAGGAAAGGAATGCATCCAGAGATAGGAAGTAGACCTCAGAAGGCAGCATTAGGTGGGCAGAAGAGAGATGGTAGTTTGGTTGGAACTGCAAGGATCCATGATGATAAGAATCAAGATGATTGTTGAAAAAGTTAAACTCCTGAGTCCCATTTCAGACTGGCCTAATCTCCAGGGGGGTAAAGTTTATTGTCTGGGAATCTGGGAGACACTTCCTGTGAGGACAACAGAGGGAAACTCTGGAAGCAGCACCTTGTGGGCTAGATTATCTGGGATTATGAGCTCCTTGTTTGTGACTTCAAGGCCTTCTGGAGGGTCCTGTTTACACATCCCAGCCTGTGCTAAAGGTCTTTGAGGGATAGGATGTGGGTCCCCAGTTAGACCCCAGTGCTGATGGGGGCTTCACACAAATGCCCAGTGCTAGCCTTCTAGGCAACTCTGCACGTGATTCATGAGAGAGCCCCAAGGGAGTGCGGAAACAAAGGCAGGGTCGTGTCACCTGCCCTTTCCTCCTGTATTTCCAGACTGGGGAAATTTGGACTCATTTTTTAAGGAAGGCATGGTTTTGTGTTGGAAGAGGTCAACGGCTACATGTCTACAACTGGAAGCATCAAAGACGTTTATCAGGATAAGGCAGAGTAGAGGAAAACACTAGCTGGGTTGAAATGGAAAATGCTTGAGATTGTCCAAGTGGGCAGAAGTTTGAAAACTGCCTCAGACAGGGCCCCTTCCTCTCAGTGCCTTCCAGCCCCTGATGGACCAGTCAGTGTGGTAGACTGGGCTCTGCCAGCTGCCACCCTGGACACAGGAAACGCAGATCCCTGAGCCTCTGGTGCAGAAGCTTCTCCAAAGGAAAGAGAGGTCGGGAAGCACCCTGAGAGGGTGGTGAGTGGGCCGGAGGGGTGAAATGTCCTCTCACTGTTAGTGGGCAACCATGCATGGTTGGGCTGCTTCATGCCATGAGCCCTCCTGGGGTATTGCATACCTGGAATTCCTGGAGTATCATGCATGCTGCCACCAATCTGAGTACCCCAACAGGAACAGAGGGGATGATATCCAGGCAGCTTTCGCTAGTAAGGAATGCTTTGGTGGGGGAGGGGGAGGGCGGAGATTCCTGCTGAGCGAAGCATGGGACTGCTTGGATAGGCTCTCTGCGTCTTGCTTCGCTCAGCAGGGTGCCCAGCCCTCTGGTTGGGTGTGGCCCATGCTGGGAGCGCAGGGTGACTTCATGTCCTCACTCCCGGATGGGGCAGGGTGGCAGAGAGCAACCTGATGAGAAGGCGGTTAGTTAGGCAGTGATTTAACTGCTCTGCGTGTTCTCCTGGAGGCTGCGCAGGCCTGAAGGTGCGGAAGCTGGGCAGGCCAGTTTGGTGGGCGTGGATGAGCCACCACTGCTGTCCTGTGCCAAGTCACTCGTAAGACATTTCCTTAAAGGCCTCTGAAGAGTGAGTGAGTCCTGCCTGCAGGTGCTGGGTGGCCAAATGGCTTATTCATTAGGAGTTTTCACAAAGGCAGAGGGCTGTCTCTTCCACAGGATGGAGAGGCTTGGGGAGGTCCTTGTCTCTACAAGGGCTATAGTTCTTCCTCAAGCTCAGGGTCCTCCTGGTGGCCCAGACCCCATGTAGGAAGTAATCACTTCCCCGTCTGTCAGGTCTCCCAGGCCCCACCAGACACTCTCTGGTGCTCCTGCCTTCCTTCAGGCCTTTAGGTGCTAAGTTGCTCCAAAATTTCCTTCCTCAGGCCCTGAAGCTCTGCTCTCGCAGCCCTTTCTGTCCAGCTGGGGTTTTCCCATGGGAGTCTGCAGGGTGGGAGCCAGAGCACAGCTCTGCAGGTGCCAGACCAGGCTGAGCTGCTTTCCCGCTGCCACTCCATGAACACTAACAGTTGTTTGCAATCCACGGGTGGAATCTTACAGAGCCTGATGTCCTTCAAAGGGTCTGTGTCCTTCATGGCTGTGTGCTAGGGCGGGAACTTCACACCTGGTTAGACGTGTGTGGCCTTGGGCAGGTCGCTGCACTGCTCCTGTCCTAGCGCATCTCTGGGGTGCCCTTCTGCTCTGGAAAAAAGCCAGAATTGCAGTCCAGCTTCTATAAGGGTCTCCTCTTCCCATAGTAGGTTGCTGGCTTTGGAATTCCTTCTCTGTTTGAATTACAATTCAATACTACTACCATTAAAACTACTAAGTAGGGCTTCCCTGGTGGCGCAGTGGTTGAGAGTCCACCTGCTGATGCAGGGGACACGGGTTCGTGCCCCGGTCTGGGAAGATCCCACATGCCGCGGAGCAGCTGGGCCCATGAGCCATGGCCGCTGAGCCTGCGTGTCCGGAGCCTGTGCTCCGCAATGGGAGAGGCCGCAACAGTGAGAGGCCGGTGTACCACAAAAAAAACAAAAACTACTAAGTAAAGTAAAAGATTTTTTGAAGTTTTTAGATCCTTAAAATATATCTCACTTAAGCACATATGTAAACTTAGAGTACTGTGTTGAAAGTCATTTAGATAATTATTTTTCTTTGCTTTTATGTTACTGATTTGATATACAATTAGGGTCATTTATTCCCGTTAATATTCAGTATTAAGATTAATTTTAATTTAATTTTCGAACGCATAAAACATATACTATTTGAAACGATGTGCTAAAAAAAGGCTTGCTTCTACCCCTTTCTTATCTACCCTGTTCCATCCACCCCTTCTAGGTCATCATTATTTTGATTAGGTTCAGGTATATATTTCCAGTGTTTCTTTGTTGATATATATGTGTATATATATATATATGTGTGTGTATATATGTATATGTGTATATACATACACGTGTATATATATACACACATACATATATACACATATATATCTACATATATATCTATATCTATGTACGTACATATATACAATCTATATTTACATATAATAATACATATTGCAATATATATGCTAATATATGGTATACAAGATGCTAATATATTACAATATATACTAATATATAGCATATAATATATATTATATATACTAATATATAGTGTGTAATATATAGTATTTTATATATCTATTTATTTATATACTAATATATGCTGCTCAGCACCTTGCTTTTTTTCTTTTTTACATTTTTATTGGAGTATAATTGCTTTACAATGTTGTGTTAGTTTCTGCTGTACAACAAAGTGAATCAGTTATATGTATACATGTATCCCCATATCCTCTCCCTCTTGAGCCTCCCTCCCACCCTCCCTATCACACCCCTCTAGGTGGTCACAAAGCATCGAGCTGATCTCCCTGTGCTACGCGGCAGCTTCCCACTAGCCATCCATTTTACATTGTGCATCTGGCTTTTTTCATCTAATAAATACCTCCTGGCAATCGTTCCATATGGAGAGTTCTTTCTCATTTTTTTTGGTATTAGCTACATAGTACCCCATTATGTGACTATGCCACAGTTTGTTCAACTATTATGGACATTTAGGTTGTTCCTAAACTTTTTTTTTTTCCCTTTGGCTACGTTGGGTCTTTGTTGCTGTGTGTGGGCTTTCTCTAGTTGTGATGAGCGGGGGCTACTCTTCGTTGTGGTGCGTGGGCTTCTCATTGCGGTGGCTTCTCTTGTTGCAAAGCACGGGTTCTACGTGTGTGGGCGGCAGTAGTTGTGGCGCCTGGGCTCAGTAGTTGTGGCTTACGGGCTCTAGAGCTCAGGCTCAGTAGTTGTGGCGCACTGACTTAGTTGCTCTGCGGCATGTTGGATCTTCCCAGACCAGGGCTCGAACCCGTGTCACCTGCATTGGCAGGCAGATTCTTATCCATTGCACCACCAGGGAAGTCCCCTAATCTTTTAATATTACAAATAATGTCACAATAAATAACCTTGTGCTTATGTTGTTTTTAATTTGAGTAGGTGCATCTTCAGTGCAAACTTCTAGAAATGAGCCACTTTGAAAGGTAAATGCATATGTAATTTTGTTAGATATTGCCAAATTTTCCTCCATAAGGTGTCTGCCATTTTGCAGTCTCATTAGCAATATGTAAAAGTGCCTATTTCCTAACAGCTTCATCAATAGAGTGTGTTGTCCAAATCCAACTTTTGGATTTTTGCCAATCTGCTAGGCAAGAGATCATATTTCGGGGCTGTTTTAATTTACATTTCTCTACCTATGAGTGACACTGAGAATCTTTTCAAAGGTTAAGAGCTTTTTGACTATTCTGTGATCTATCTGTTTATATTCTTTGCTCATTATTGGGTTGTAGTCTAGTTTGGGGTTGTTGTTTTTTTTAATTTAACTCAATTCTTTCTTGAGGCAAGCAAAGTAACTTTTTACTTGTACCTATTAGAGAGATATATTGGGTTGGCCAAAGAGTGCCTTAGGTTTTTAAGTAAAAATAAAAGACACATTTTTCATTTTCACCAAGAACTTTATTGAACAATGTACTCACCCTTTTGTTCCATTACCTTCTGCCATTTTTTAGGCAACTTCATAATTCCATCTTCCCAAAACTTTCTATATTTTTGAGCAAAGGACAGTTCCTGGTGCCTTTTACAGTCTTCCAGGGAATTGAAATGTTTTCCATTAAGAGAATTTTGTAAAGACCTAAATAAATGCAAATGCGAAGGTGCAATGTCTGGTGAATATGGCAGATGAATCAGAACTTTCCAGCCAAGCTGTAACAGTTTTTGCCTGGTCATCAAAGAAACATGCGATCTTGCGTTATCCTGATGGAAGATTATGCATCTTCTGTTCACTAATTCTGGACGCTTCTCGTCGAGTGCTGCTTTCAGTTAGTCTAATTGGGAGCAGTACTTGTTGGAATTAATCGTTTGGTTTTCCGGAAGGCGCTCATAATAGAGGACTCCCTTCCAATCCCACCATATACACATCATTTTCTTTGGATGAAGACCGGCTTTTGGTGATTCATTTCGCTTGCCCCACGACCTCTTCCGTTCCACATTATTATACAGCAACCACTTTTCATTGCCTGTCACAATTTGCTTTAAAAACGGAACGTTTTAATTACTTTTAAGTAGAGAATCGTATGCAGAAATATGGTCAAGAAGGTTTTTTTCACTTAACTTATGTGGATCCCAAACATCAAAGCGATTAACATAACCAAGATGGAGCAAATGATTTTCAACACTTGATTTGGATATTTTGAGTATGTTGGCTATCTCCCGCATGGTATAACATTGCTTATTCTCATTTAATGTCTCGATGTGATCACTATTAACTTCAACTGGTCTACCTGACCATGGAGCATCGTCCAGCGAGAATTCTCCAGCATGAAACTTTGTAAACCACTTTTGACACGTTCGATCACTCACAGCACCTTTTCCATACACTGCACGACTCTTTTTTTGCATTTCAGTTGCATTTTTACCTTTCTTGAAATAATAATGCATAATATGCCAAAAATGTTGCTTTTTCCTTCCATTTTCACTATTAAAATGGCTACACAAAAATTCACCAAATTTGATAAGTCATTTTTTAAATGCACGCTGATATGACAGCTGTCACATACAATCTAAAAAAATTGTTTTGAATGAAGTTAAAGACAACTAAGTGCTACTAGAGCCATCTTATGGAAAAAAACAAACAAACCTCTGGCCAACCCAATAAAACACAAAATCAAACCAACAAGGAAACATCACAATACTGTCCCTGGTTGCCTCACCCCAAAACTCACTCTAAACCAAAAAATGTTGGTGATCCCTTAAAATGTAGCCTTTCTTCATAGGTCCTATCAAATTGACTAGAGAACTTTGGCACCAAAGCAATGTTTCATTATTTTTCAAAATCATGGCCAGTCAGCTGGTTTTGTTAAAACACGGTGTTAACGCAACAAAGATGGCAGTTCTGATACCCACATGTGCTGTTGGCTCTACATTGAGAAAAGCTGTTCCCCAGTCAGGAGTGGGGCTGCCCAGCTGCATTCCATTCAAACAGAAGTCTCAAAAGAATACTCTGTGGGTAAGGAAGGGGTAATGGCATCATCTCCAGTGGACAGTTCACCCAGGGGTTGGATGCTCCAACTCCTGATTCTTTGGAGGCCGGGTATAGGTTTCTGCCTGGGAGTTTCACTGTGAGGTCAGCAGCCAGTTGAGAAGATACATGTGTTCAACAGGAAAGCATGCAGAGCCCCACGTGGTGACGTTCTCAAGCTGGCTGCCTCAAATGGAATGGCAGATGGGGCTCACCGGCACCATCCCAGCCGTAGTTCTAAAACCATGTGTGAAGTCTCTGTATTATTAATTACCTATTGCTGCATAAGAAACTAGCCCCAAATGAACAAACATATATTATCTCACATGTTTCTGTGAGTCAGAAATTTAGGAGCAGCTCAGCTGGGTTGTTCTGGCTTATAGTCTCTTAGGAGGATGTGGTCAAAATGTTAGCCAGGGCCACAGTCCTCTGACCTGACTTGGGGGCTGGACAGCCCGCTTCCAGGATGGGCCCTCACAGGGCTGGCAAGTTGATGCTGGCTCAGTTGCCCTCCTTGGGGACAGCCATAGGGCTTCTGGAGTGTCTTCACAACATGATGGCTGGCTTCCCTTGGAGCAAGAGGTTTGAGAGAAAGCAAGGGGGAAGCTGCAGTGCTTTTCAGAATTTAGTCTTAAAGTCATACATTATCATTTCCACCATAACCTATTTGTTAGAAGCGAGTCATTAAGTCTGGCTCACTCTCAAGGGGAGAGGAATTAATTTTTACCTTTTGAAGAGAGGTACCCCGTACAATTTGTGGCATATTTTAAACTCATCATAGTCCCCAAGGCTTGGATGCTTTTCCTCTTGTAACTGAAGGACTACCAGACTCCTGGGCTCTCCAGTATGTCTACCTTTCTGTAAATCAGAGGAAAATGCAGCCTCCTCCCAGGTGGATGGCTTCTCCCCTTAGGAATTAACTTTCATCACAACCTGCTTTCCTTTGACCTCTTTTAACAATGGAATTGATTAACATGCAGATTTCTGGACCTTGCTGAGAGATTCTGTTTCACTGGGTCTTAGGGGTTGGTGAATCTGTATTTTTACAACTATTTCAGGAAAGTGAGCCCTTTGGCTCTGACCCAGAAAGACAGAATGAGGCACTGGCTTTTCTAGCACTGTGCTTTTCTGTCACCTAATCATTGAGGGAAGAATGGACCGCATCACCATATCCCTCAGAGCACTCAGCATCACACATGGCAGAGGGTTAGCGCATGGTAGAACCTCCTTGATGGATGGAGGATGGATGGATGATGGATGGGTGAGTGAAGGAATTCATCAATGATTGAAGTGCAGTTGCATCAACTTAGATGATGCTTTTTCAAAGGTTAATATTCCCAACATTACCTATGAAATCATTCTTGCCCCCCAATACTTAACCTGACTCTCATGAAGCCCCTTGACCTAATTAACAGTTTATAGAAAATATAGAGGATGAAGGAATGCATTACACAGTACCTTGAGAAAATAACTAGATGAATCTAGAATTTGGGGAATTCAATAAGATGACTGGCTTGGACTCTTGAAAAAGTCTATGTCATGGGGGGAAAAGGGGCAGAAGCACTGTTCTAGATCAAAGGTTGCCAAACTATGACCAACAGGTCAGTTGCCTATTTTTGTAAATATAATTTTACTGGAACATAGTCACACTTATTAGCTTATGGATTGTCTATGGCTGTTTTTGTGCTACAGTGTCACAGTTGAGTGATTCCAACAGAAACAGTGTGGCCCAGCAATCTGAAATATTTTCTCTCTTGCCCTTCAGAAAAAGTTTAGACCCCTGTTCTGAATTAAACGAGACCAATGACTCCTCTACTTCCACTGATGACAGAATAAGTAGTACTGGCTAGCCATTCTACCATACACAATTAGAACACTGGATGTATGAAATAGTTGTTTTTAGACATGAAGTAAATGGCAGCACAGAGTGAAAGGAATCAAACAAGGTGAGCCCTACAATCATGTAGGTTTTCTACCAGAGGCATTTGCTGGATTCCCAACCCAGGGAGGGGGATGCAAACAGTATACAGCATTCTCACTAAGCTGACAAGACAGACAGTGAACAGTGGGGAGGGAGGCTGAGGCAGCTGGAATTTGCAGGGTAGAACATTTTAGAAGAAAAAAATACACAGAGAAGGAATTCTAGGCCCTGGGGTTCTCTTTGAGTCTTTGGCTAAATACTAGGTTGTGCATGTGTAGGGGAGACACCACAAGTTGTGTTAAAAAAGCAACTATCCAGAAAGAAAGGTTACCAGGGAGCTGTAAACATAACAACTCCTGGAGCCCACAGAGTTGGGAGATGCTAGAGTTTTGACCAAGCAGAATGGAAAGGTCTCACTGAGCATGGAGGGTTTTAGGAGTAGACTAACAGAAAGGCCACGCCTCAGGATTAGGGCAAACCTACTCTAGCTAAGCTGCCTCAACAAAGTTTAAAAATAAGTCTTCAAAGAATCAAGTCAATCCACATATAAATTAATTGCCTGTGAAAACAAAACTCAACAATCTTTAAAGGAAGAGCACATAGATGCCTTTGACTTTTGATTCCAACTTTACTGAGAGTTTTAATCATGAATGGGTTTTGAAATTTGTAAAATGCTTTCTCCTATTAACCTTTAGCTAGCATCATATATTTTGGTAAAAGACTATTTCCCCCTAAGATCAGAGACAAGGAAGGAAGTTTTCTTTTACCATTTCCATTCAACATTTTGCTGTGGTCCTAGCTAGTGCAAAAAGGCAAAAAAAAAAAAAAAAAGGTAAATATTGAAGAAGTAAAACATGATTGTGACCACAGAAAATCCTAAGAATTCCACAAAAAAACTAGTAAAACCAAAAAGCGAATCTAGCAAGGATGCAGAACACAAGGTCAATATACAGAAATCAAAAGTATACCCATATTCAGCAAAAACAACTGGAAAATGAAATACTATTTATAATATCAAAAAATTGTTTTCAAATAAACTTATATATAAATATATGAACTGTGTACTGAAAACTACAATAGATTGTTTAACAAAATTAAACAATCTCCATGAAATTAAACTATCTTCAAATGAATGGACAGATTTAGCATGTTCATGGATTGGAAGAATCAGTATTGTTAAAATGTCAGTTCTCCCCAACAGATTAATAGATTCAATACAATCCCAATCAAAATCTCAACAAGCATTTTTAAAAATAGAAAATGGGAAGTTTATTATAAAATTTATATGAAAATGTAAAGGACAAGAAGACTCAAAATAATTTCAGAAAAGAAGAACAAATCTGAAAGACTTACACACTGAATTCAAGATTTACTATAAAGCTATAGTAATGAAGACACTGTGATACTGACATAGGATAGACAATGGACTAGCATAGAATCTAGAAGTAGACCTGTATATACACGGTCAATTGGTTTTTTTCTTTTGCAAAGGTGTCAAGGTGACAGAATGGGAAAAAAACAGTCTTTTCAACAAGTGGTGCTAGAACAACTGAATATATGTATTAAAAAAACTTAACCCCTATCTCACACTACATATAAAAAGTAACTCTAAATGGATTCTAGGCCTACATATAAAAGCTAAAACTATAAAACTTCTAGAATAAAACACAGAACAACCTTGGGATAGGCAAAGATTTGTTAGGATACAAAAAAGCACCAATCTTAAAAGAAAATACTGATAAATTGGATTTCATCAAAATTTAAAACTTCTGCTCTTCAAAAGACCATCAAAAAATGAAAAGTCAAGTCACTGACTAGAAGAAAATATTTGTAATACATAAACCTGGCAAAGGACTCATAAGTGCAAGTCAGTAATAAAAAGATAACCCAATTTTTAAAAGGGCAAATATCTGAACAGACACATCACAGAAAGTATATATATATATATATATATATATATATAAGCAATAAGCACATGAAAAGATGTACAACATCTCTAGTTATGAGGGACATGCAAATTAAAATCACACTGATATACACCCAGTAAACACCATTTTTACTGTCACTACATACCCAGTAAAATGGAAAAAAGTAAAAAGATTGATAATATTAAGCACTGGTGAGGATATGGAGAAACTACTCATATGTTCCTCGTAAGAATGTAAAATGTTATAAACACTTTATAAGAAACTGTCAAACTGTTTTCCAAAGTTAAACACATACTTACTGTATGATGCAGCAATTTTACATCTAGATTTTTACCCAACAGAAATGAAAACATATGTCCACAAAAAGTTGTATATGAATGTTCATAGTAGCTTGAATCACAATAGCTTAAAACTGGAAACAATCCAGTTCATCAGTGGGTGAATGGATAAACAAACTGGTATATTCATACAATGGAATATTACTCATCAATAAAAAGGAACAAACTACTCATATATGCTACAAGACAAATGAATCTCAAAAATATGCTGATCAGGGGGAGACCTTCAAGATGGCGGAAGAGTAAGAGGTGGAGATCAACTTCCTCCCCACAGATACATCAGAAATACATCTACACGTGGAACAACTCCTACAGAACACCTACTGAACGCTGGCAGAAGACCTCAGACCTCCCAAAAGGCAAGAAACTCCCCACGTACCTGGGTAGGGAAAAAGAAAAAAGAATAAACAGAGACAAAAGGATAGGGACGGTACCTGCACCAGTGGGAGGGAGCCGTGAAGGAGGAAAAGTCTCCACACACTAGGAAGCCCCTTCGCGTGCGGAGACTGCGGGGGGCGGAGGGGGAAAGCTTTCGAGCCGCGGAGGAGAGCGCAGCAACAGGGGTGTAGAGGGCAAAGCTGAGAGATTCCCGCACAGAGGATCGGTGCCGATCACCGATCCTCTGCACTCACCAGCCGGAGGGGCTTATCTGCTCACCCGCCGGGGCGGGCGGGGGCTGCGAGCTGAGGCTCGGGCTTAGGTCGGACCCCAGGGAGAGGACTGACGGTGTGAACACAGCCTGAAGGGGACTAGTGCGCCACAGCTAGCCAGCAGGAAGTCCGGGAAAAAGTCTGGACCTGCCTAAGAGTTAAGAGACCATTGTTTCAGGGGGCACGAGGAGAGGGGGTTCAGAGCACTGCCTAAACGAGCTCCAGAGACGGGCGTGAGCTGTGGCTATCAGCGCGGACCCCATAGACGGGCATGAGACGCTAAGGCTGCTGCTGCCGCCACCAAGAAGCCTGTGTGCGAGCACAGATCACTGTCCACACCTCCCTTCCAGGGAGCCTGTGCAGCCCGCCACTGACAGGTTCCCGGGATCCAGGGACAACTTCTCCGGGAGAACACACGGCGCGCCTCAGGCTGGTGCAACGTCACGTCGGCCTCTGCCACCGCAGGCTCACCCCGCATCTGTACCCCTCCCTCCCCCTGGCCTGAGTGAGCCAGAGCCCCCGAATCAGCTGCTCCTTTAACCCCGTCCTGTCTGAGCGGGAAGAGACACCCTCAGGCGACGTACACGCAGAGGCGGGGCCAAATCCAAAGCTGAACCCCGGGAGCTGTGCGAACAAAGAGAAAGGGAAATCTCTCCCAGCAGCCCCAGGAGCAGCGGATTAAATCTGCACAATCAACTTCATGTACCCTGCATCTGTGGAATACCTGAATAGACAACTAATCATCCCAAATTGAGGTGGTGGACTTTGGGAGCAATGATATATATTTTTTTCCTTTTTCCCTTTTTGTGAGTGTGTATGTGTATGCTTCTGTGTGTGATTTTTTTTTTAATTTATTTTTGGCTGCGTTGGGTCTTCGTTGCTGCGCACGGGCTTTTCTCTAGTTGCCGTGAGCGGGGGCTACTCTTTGTTGCAGTGTATGGGCTTCTCATTGCAGTGGCTTCTCTTGTTGTAGAGCACGGGCTCTAGGCACACAGGCTTCAGTAGTTGTGGCACATGGGCTCAGTAGTTGTGGCTTGTGGGATCTAGAGCGCAGGCTCAGTAGCTGTGGCACACGGGCTTAGTTGCTCTTGTGGGATCTTCCTGGACCAGGATTAGAACCCGTGTCTCCTGCATTGGCAGGCAGATTCTTAACCACTGTGCCACCAGGGAAGCCCCTGTGTGTGATTTTGTCTGTATACCTTTGCTTTTACCATTTGTCCTAGTGTTCTTTCCTTTTTTGTTTGTTTTTTCTTTTTAGTATACTTTTTAGCACTTGTTATCATTGGTGGATTTGTTTTTTGGTTTGGTTGCTCTCTTCTTTCTTTCTTTCTCTTTTATAACTTTTTTAAATAATTATTTTTTATTTTAATAACTTTATTTTATTTTTTCTTTCTTCCTTCATATTTTCTCCCCTTTCTTCTGAGCCGTGTGGCTGACAGGGTCTTGGTGCTCCAGCCGGATGTCAGGTCTGTGCCTCTGAGGAGGGAGAGCCGAGTTCAGGACATTGGTCCACCAGAGACCTCCCAGCTCCATGTAATATCAAAAGGCAAAAGCTCTCCCAGACATCTCCATCTCAACGCTAAGACCCAGCTCCACTCAACGACCAGCAAGCTACAGTGCTCTACACCCTATGCAAAACAACTAGCAAGACAGGAACACAGCCCCACCCATTAGCAGAGAGGCTGCCTAAAATCATCATAAGGTCACAGACACCCCAAAACACACCACTGGATGCAGACTTGCCCACCAGAAAAATCCAGCCTCATCCACCAGAACACAGGCACTAGTCCCCTCCACCAGGAAGCCTACACAACCCACTGAACCAACCCTAGCCACTGGGGGCAGACACAAAAAACAACAGGAACTATGAACCTGCAGCCTGTGTAAAGGAGAACCCAAACACAGTAAGTTAAGCAAAATGAGAAGACAGAGAAACACACAGCAGATGAAGGAGCACGGTAAAAACCCACCAGACAAAGCAAATGAAGAGAAAATAGGCAGTCTACCTGAAAAATAATTCAGAGTAATGATAGTAAAGATGATCCAAAATCTTGGAAATAGAATGGAGAAAATACAAGAAACATTTAACAAGGACCTAGAAGAACAAAAGAGCAAACAAGCAATGATGAACAACACAGTAAATGAAATTAAAAATTCTCTAGAAGGAATCCATAGCAGAATAACTGAGGCAGAAGAACGGATAAGTGACATGGAAGATAAAATACTGCAAATGACTACTGCAGAACACAATAAGAAAAAAGAATGAAAAGAATTGAGGACAGTCTCAGAGACCTCTGTGACCACATTAAATGCACCAACATTCGAATTATAGGGGGCTCAGAAGAAGAAGAGAAAAAGAAAGGGACTGAGAAAATATTTGAAGAGATTATAGTTGAAAACTTCCTTAATATGGGAAAGGAAATAGTTAATCAAGTCCAGGAAGCACAGAGAATCCCATACAGGATAAATCCAAGGAGGAACACACCAAGACACATATTAATCAAACTATCAAAAATTAAATACAAAGAAAAAATATTAAAAGCAGCAAGGGAAAAACAACAAATAACATACAAGGGAATCCCCACAAGGTTAACAGCTGATCTTTCAGCAGAAACTCTGCAAGCCAGAAGGGAGTGCCAGGACATATTTAAAGTGATGAAAGGGAAGAACCTACAACCAAGATTACTCTACCCAGCAAGAATCTCATTCAGATTCAACAGAGAAATTTAAATCTTTACAGACAAGCAAAAGCTAAGAGAATTCAGCACCACCAAACCAGCTTTACAACAAATGCTAAAGGAACTCCTCTAGGCAGGAAACAAAAGAGAAGGAAAAGACCTACAATAACAAACTCAAAATAATTAAGAAAATGGTAATAGGAACATACATATTGATAATTACCTTAAATGTAAATGGATTAAGTGCTCCAACCAAAAGACATAGATTGGCTGAATGGATACAAAAACAAGACCCGTATATATGCTGTCTACAAGAGACCCACTTCAGACCTAGGGACACATACAGACTGAAAGTGAAGGGATGGAAAAAGATATTCCATGCAAATGGAAATCAAAAGAAAGCTGGAGTAGCAATTCTCATATCAGACAACAGAGACTATAAAATAAAGACTATTACAAAAGACAAAGAAGGACACTACATAATGATCAAGGGATCAATCCAAGAAGAAGATATAACAATTGTAAATATTTATGCACCCAACATAGGAGTACCTCAATACCTAAGGCAAATGCTGACAGCCATAAGGGGAAAATGACAGAAGCACAATAATAGTGGAGGACTTTAACACCCCACTTTCATCAATGGACAGATCATCCAAAATGAAAATAAATAAGGAAACACAAGCTTTAAATGATACATTAAACAAGATGGACTTAATTGATATTTATAGGACATTCCATCCAAAAACAACAGAATACACTTTCTTCTCAAGTGCTCATGGAACATTCTCCAGGATAGATCATACCTTGGGTCACAAATCAAGCCTTGGTGAATTTAAGAAAATTAAAATCATATCAAGTATCTTTTCTGACCACAATGCTATGAGACTAGATATCAATGACAGGAAAACTGTAAAAAATACAAATACATGGAGGCTAAACAATACACTACTTAATAACCAAGAGATCACTGAAGAAATCAAAGAGGAAATAAAAAAATACCTAGAAACAAATGACAATGAAAACACAACGACCCAAAGCCTACGGGATGCAGCAAAAGCAGTTCTAAGAGGGAATTTTATAGCAATACAATCCTACCTCAAGAAACAAGAAACATCTCAAATAAACAACCTTACCTTACAATTCGAGAAAGAAGGAAAAAAAACCCCAAAGTTAGGAGAAGGAAAGAAATCATAAAGATCAGATCAGAAATAAATGAAAAAGAAATGAAGGAAACAATAGCAAAGATCAATAAAACTAAAAGCTGGTTCTTTGAGAAGATAAACAAAATTGATGATTCATTAGCCAGACTAATCATGAAAAAAAGGGAGAAGACTCACATCAATAGAGTTAAAAATGAAAAAGCAGAAGTAACAACTGACACTGCAGAAATACAAAAGATCATGAGAGATTACTACAAGCAACTCTATGCCAATAAAATGGACAACCTGGAAGAAATGGACAAATTCTTAGAAAAGCACAACCTTCTGACACTGAACCACAAAATATAAACAGACCAATCACAAGCACTGAAATTCAGACTGTGATTTAAAATTTTCCAACAAACAAAAGCCCAGGACCAGATGGCTTCACAGGCGAATTCTGCCAAACGTTTAGAGAAGAGCTAACACCTATCCTTCTCAAACTCTTCCAAAATATAGCAGAGGGAGGAATATTCCCAAACTCATTCTATGAGGCCACCATCACCCTGACACCAAAACCAGACAAAGATGTTCAAAAGGAAAGAAAACTACAGGCCAATATCTGATGAACTGATGAACATAGATGCAAAAATCCTCAACAAAATACTAGCAAACAGAATCCAACAGCACATTAAAAGGATCATACACCATGATCAAGTGGGGTTTATCCCAGGACTGCAAGGATTCTTCAATATACTCAAAGCAATCAATGTGATACACCATATTAACAAATTGAAGAATAAAAACCATATGATCATCTCAATAGATGCATGAAAACTTTTTGACAAAATTCAACACCCTTTTATGATAAAAACTCTCCAGAAAGTAGGCATAGAGGGAACCTATCTCAACATAATAAAGGCCATATATGACAAACCCACAGCCAACATTGTTCTCAATGGTGAAAAACTGAAACCATTTCCACTAAGATCATGAACAAGACAAGGTTGCCCACTCTCACCACTAGTATTCAACATAGTTTTGGAAGTTTTAGCCACAGCAATCAGGGAAGAAAAAGAAATAAAAGGAATCCAAATCCAAAAAAGAAGTAAAGCTGTCACTGTTTGAAGATGACATGATACTATACATAGAGAATCCTAAAGAGTCTACGAGAAAACTACTAGAGCTAATCAATGAATGTGGTAAAGTAGCAGGAATCAAAATTAATGCACAGAAATCTCTTGCATTCCTATACACTAATGATGTAAAATCTGAAAGAGAAATTAAGGAAACACTCCCATTTACCACTGCAACAAAAAGAATAAAATACCTAGGAATAAACCTACCTAATGAGACAAAAGACCTGTATGCAGAAAACTATAAGACACTGATGAAAGAAATTAAAGATGATACAAATAGATGGAGAGATATATCATGTTCTTGGATTGGAAGAATCAACATTGTGAAAATGACTATATGACCCAAAGCAATCTACAGATTCAGTGCAATCCCTATCAAACTACCAATGGCATTTTTCATAGAACTAGAACAAAAAAATCCACAATTTGTATGGAAACACAAAAGACCCCGAATAGCCAAAGCAATCTTGAGAAAGAAAAACGGAGCTGGAGGAATCAGGCTCCTGGACTTCAGACTATACTACAAAGCTACAGTAATCAAGACAGTATGGTACTGGCACAAAAACAGAAATATAGATCAATGGAACAGGATAGAAAGCCCAGAGATAAACCCATGCACATATGGTCACCTTATTTTTGATAAAGAGGCAAGAATATACAATGGAGAAAAGACAGCATCTTCAATAAGTGGTGCTGGGAAAACTGGACAGCTAAATGTAAAAGAATGAAATTAGAACACTCCCTAATACCATACACAAAAAGAAATTCATGGAGAACAGTATGGAGGTTCCTTAAAAAACTACAAATAGAACTACCATACGACCCAGCAATCCCACTACTGGGCATATACCCTGAGAAAACCAAAATTCAAAAAGAGTCATGTACCAAAATGTTCATTGCAGCTCTATTTACAATAGCCCGGAGATGGAAACAACCTAAGTGCCCATCATCGGATGAATGGATAAAGAAGATGTGGCACATATATACAATGGAATATTACTCAGCCATAAAAAGAAACGAAATTGAGCTATTTGTAATGAGGTGGATAGACCTAGAGTCTGTCATACAGAGTGAAGTAAGTCAGAAAGAAAAAGACAAATACCGTATGCTAACACATATATATGGAATTTAAGAAAAAAAATGTCATGAAGAACCTAGGGTTAAGGCAGGAATAAAGACGCAGACCTCCTAGAGAACGGACTTGAGGTTATGGGGAGGGGGAAGGGTGAGCTGTGACAGGGCGAGAGAGAGTCATGGGCATATACACACTAACAAACGTAGTAAGGTAGATAGCTAGTGGGAAGCAGCCTCATGGCACAGGGATATTGGCTCGGTGCTTTGTGACAGCCTGGAGGGGTGGGATAGGGAGGGTGGGAGGGAGGGAGACGCAAGAGGGAAGACATATGGGAACATATGTTTATGTATGACTGATTCACTTTGTTATAAAGCAGAAACTAACACACCATTGTAAAGCAATTATACCCCAATAAAGATGTTAAAAAAAAAAAAAAGAAATTCAAAATGGATTAAAGACCTAAATGTAAGACCAGACACTATCAAACTCTTAGAGGAAAACATAGGCAGAACACTCTTTGACAAATCACAGCAAGATCTTTTTTGACCCACCTCCTAGAGAAATGGAAATAAAAATAAAAATAAATAAATGAGACCTAATGAAACTGAAAAGCTTTTGCACAGTAAAGGAAACCATAAACAAGACGAAAAGACAACCCTCAGAATGGGAGAGAATATTTGCAAATGAAGCAACTGACAAAAGGATTAATCTCCAAAATTGACAAGCAGCTCATGCAGCTCAATATCAAAAAAACAAACAACCAAATCCAAAAATGAACAGAAGACCTAAATAGACATTTCTCCAAAAAAGACATACAGGTTGCCAACAAACACATGAAAGAATGCTCAACATCACTAATCATTAGAGAAATGCAAATCAAAACTACAATGAGGTATCACCTCACACCAGTCAGAATGGGCATCATCAAAAAATCTACAAACAACAAATTCTAGAGAGGGTGTGGAGAAAAGGGAACCCTCTTGCACTGTTGGTGGGAATGTAAATTGATACAGCCACTATGGAGAACAGTATGGAGATTCCTTAAAGAACTAAAAATAGAACTACCATACCACCTAGCAATTCCACTACTGGGCATATACCCTAAGAAAACCATAGTTCAAAAAAATCATGTACCACAATGTTCATTGCAGATCTATTTACAATAGCCAGGACATGGAAACAACCTAAGTGTCCATCGGCAGATGAATGGATAAAGAAGATGTGGCACATATATACAACGGAATATTACTTAGCCATAAAAGGAAACGAAATTGAGTTATTGGTAGTAAGGTGGATGGACCTAGAGTCTGTCATACAGAGTGAAGTAAGTCAGAAAGAGAAAAACAAATACCGTATGCTAACACATATATATGGAATCAAAAAAAAAAAAGGTTCTGAAGAACCTAGGTGCAGGACAGGAATAAAGACATAGAGAATGGACTTGAGGACATGGAAAGGGGGAAGGGTAAGCTTGGATGAAGTGAGAGAGTGGCGTGGACATATATACACTACCAAACGTAAAATAGCTAGCTAGTGGGAAGCAGCCACGTAGCACAGGGAGATCAGCTCGGTGCTTTGTGACCACCTAGAGGGGTGGGATAGGGAGGGTGGGAGGGAGATGCAAGAGGGAGGAGATATGGGGATATATGTATATGTATAGCTGATTCTCTTTGTTATAAAGCAGAAACTAACACACAATTGTAAAGCAATTATACTCTGATAAAGATATTAAAAAAAAAAATGCTGGTCAGGGCTTCCCTGGGGGCGCAGTGGTTGGGAGTCTGCCTGCCAGTGTGGGGGAAACAGGTTGGGGCCCTGGTCCAGGAGGATCCCACATGCTGTGGAGCAACTGGGCAGGTGTGCCACAGCTGCTCAGCCTGCGCTCTGGAGCCCGCAAGCCACAACTACTGAGTGCACATGCCACAACTACTGAGGCCCGCGCACCTGGAGCCCATGCTCTGCAACAGGAGAGGCCACTGCAGCGAGAGGCCCGCACACCACAGTGAAGAGTGGCCCCCGATCGACGCAACTGGAGAGGGCCTGTGCACAGCAGCGAAGACCCAACACGGCCAAAAATGAATAAATAAAATAAATCCATTCATTAAAAAATATATACTGATCAAAAGAAACCAGACACAAAAGAAATAAACTGTATTCTTGGATTTATGAAGTTCTTGACCAGCCAAAACTATCCATAGTGATAAAAATCAGATCAGTGGTTGCCTGGGGCAGGAGTTGAAGGGGTGATTGGTTGCGAAGGTGGCATGAGGGAACATTTTCTATATTTTGATTGTGGCGGTTGTTATAAGAGTACATATATATATGTATATACACACGTGTATATTAAACTGAAACTGTACATTTAAAATGGATGCATTAAAATGAATGTTAATTGTACTTCAGTTAAAAAAAAGTCTAATAGACTAAAGAAAAATAATAACCAAATGCACTGTGTGAATTCCAGCTGGATCCTGATTTGGTGAAAACACACCTATAAAAGATTTTTAAGATGACTGGGAAATTTTGAATATGGTCTGGCTATTAGATAATATTACAGAACCATTGTTGATAGTCTCAGGTGTGATAATGTCATTTTGGTTGGGTAGAAGCATGTCCTTACTCTTAGGAGATGCATGCTGAAGTATTTAGGATTGAAATGTCATGATGTCTGCAACTTATTTCAAATGGTTCAATAAGAACAAAAATATGTACACAAATACACACAGAGAGATGAAACAAACCTGGCGGATGTTAATACATGTTGAAAAGACGAAGGACCTATAGAGTTTCATTGTACTTTCAACTTTTATGACTTTTCTACATTTCCCACCAACTTTCAGTAATAATAATAATAGCTATTATTACTACTGTGGGAAGAAACATTAATGTTGAGGTGTTGTGGCTCGCCCCAAAGTCTACAAATTCTTCTTTAGAGGACACTTATGAAGACATGGCTAGAGTCATAATTTTCTCCAAGTTCTTCTAAGTGCTTGTTTTTGAACAGAATCCCGGAAACGAAGAGCGTTACAAATACCTGATTGCAGCTCTGGTGGCTTTCCGGCTCTCTTGGTAGCTTGCTGGGCAGGGAGGGTCTCGAAACATGTTGTGTCAGGGACACCCAGGCAGGGGCCACTTCTCTGCTGCCCTTGGTAGGAGGGAGGTGAATGGATAACTAGTTACCCTCCCTTCCCCCGCACGGTTGAACCCTTCTCTGAGCCGGCACAGGCGTTCCCCAGCTGAATCCTGCCAGCCAAACCAAGTCTCAGGGAAAACAAGACGCAGGTGGCCCTGTTTGCTAAACAGTGAAAAGCAGGCTTATGCAGCCACCTTACAAAAGGCTACACACCCCTTACAAAAGGTTACATTTTGGCATTAAAATGTCTCTCTTCAGACCTCAAAATCACCAGTAGCCTTGAGACAGTGCCCAGAGCCTTGGGCAGGTGAGGTCTTGGAGCTGGTGAGGGAAGGGTAGGAAATCTGGAAGTTCTTCCTGAGGAAGGCCCACCTTCAGCAAGTAGGGGGCGGAGCCAGGGAAGGGAGGAGTCTGATGGGGGAACGTGTGATAAACGTGGGAAATATTACATGAGCGTTTCTGAGGTTAAGGGCTGAAAATAGTTCACTGGATCAGGGCTGCTGGTGGGCTTGGGGCTCAGGGCCTTAGTAATTTCCTTAAGTAAGGGCTGGGGGGTAAGTAGAAGGGCTTAGAGATTGCCCAGGAAGGAGGGAAATGGGGGCACAAGGTGCAAAGGATTCTTCAAGAAGGTGGGTGCAACACCGTGCTGGTTGTGGTAGAGGGCGTGAGGTCGGGGAAAGGAGGAGAGGGTTTCAGTGTCTGGAGACCTGAGTATGCCCAGAGACCGAGTGGAGAGAGTGAGACAGAGGAAGTGGGATAGTTAAGAAAGCCAAGGGTTAAGGATGAGATCATAACCCACGTGGAGGGCAGTTTAGCAAGAAGAGACTTCTCTGAGATGGAGGGAGAGAAAGAGGGGGCAAAGACGTGTGGGTGTTTTGAAGTCCTGGGTAGATACCAAGGCCACCCAGCCAGTTTACCCACTACACATTCTACTTTCATATCTTTAGAAATAAGAGTGACATGACATAAATCACAGCAAGATCCTTTTTGACCCTCCTCCTAGAGAAATGGAAATAAAAACAAAAATAAACAAATGGGACCTAACGAAACTTAAAAGCTTTTGCACAGCAAAGGAAACCATAAACAAGACAAAAAGACAACCCTCAGAATGGGAGAGAATATTTGCAAATGAAGCAACTGACAAAGGATTAATCTCCAAAATTGACAAGCAGCTCATGCAGTTCAATATCAAAAAAACAAACAACCCAATCCAAAAATGGGCAGAAGACCTAAATAGAGATTTCTCCAAAGAAGATATACAGACTGCCAACAAACACATGAAAGAATGCTCAACATCACTAATCATTAGAGAAATGCAAATCAAAACTACAATGAGGTATCACCTCACACAAGTCAGAATGGGCATCATCAGAAAATCTACAAACAATAAATGCTGGAGAGGGTGTGGAGAAAAGGGAACCCTCTTGCACTGTTGGTGGGAATGTAAATTGATACAGCCACTATGGAGAACAGTATGGAGGTTCCTTAAAGAACTAAAAATAGAACTACCATACCACCCAGCAATTCCACTACTGGGCATATACCCTAAGAAAACCATAATTCAAAAAGAGTCATGTACCACAATGTTCATTGCAGCTCTATTTACAATAGCCAGGACATGGAAGCAACCTAAGTGTCCATTGACAGATGAATGGATAAAGAAGATGTGGCACATATATATAATGGAATATTACTCAGCCATAAAAAGAAACAAAATTGAGTTTTTTGTAGTGAGGTGGATGGACCTAGAGTCTGTCGTACAGAGTGAAGTAAGTCAGAAAGAGAAAAACAAATACTGTATGTTAGCACATATATATGGAATCTAAAAAAAAAGGTTCTGAAGAACCTAGGTTCAGGACAGGAATAAAGACACAGACATCAGAATGGACTTGCGGACACGGGAAGGGGGAAGGGTAAGCTGGGACGAAGTGAGAGAGTGGTGTGGACATATATACACTACCAAATGTAAAATAGCTAGCTAGTGGGAAGCAGCCACATAGCACAGGGAGAGCAGCTTGGTGCTTTGTGACCACCTAGAGGGGTGGGATAGGGAGGGTGGGAGGGAGACACAAGAGGGAGGGGATATGGGGATATATGTATATGTACAGCTGATTCACTTTGTTATAAAGCAGAAACTAACACACCATTGTAAAGCAATTATACTCTATTTAATAGAGATGTTTAAGAAAAAAAGAAAGAAGAGTGATGATGGTTACTAATACTGTACTGCACATTTGGAAGTTGCTAAGAGAGTAGATCTTAAAATTCACAAGAAAAACATTTTAACTATGTCTGGCAACAGACGTTAACTAGACTTACTGTGGTGATCATTTTGCAATACATGCAAATATCAAATTATGTTGTACACCTGAAACTAATATAATGTTCTGTGTCAATTACACCTCAATTTAAAAAGAGAAAAAAAAGAATAGAAAACATAAACTTTATAAACATATTTTATGTGTAGATGTAGATCTAGTTAATTACAGTTAACTCAGGAAGAAAGTCAGAAGGGAGAGGGGAATAAAGAAACAGATGAGTGGGAGTCTGAGACAATGAGGAAAGTCAAATCAGGAAGTGATTGAAAGGCATGGAAAAAGTAGCAAAGCAGAAAAAGATACAAGGAAAGATCACATTAAAAACCCACCAAGAGGTGGATAGTCAGGTCAGGCACACAGACCCCTCTGAAGGAAGCCCACTAGGAGTGTCCCTCTAAGTGAATTGCTGTTGCTTTTTCGCATCTCTAGGGGCAAGTCACATGGCCTGTAGTTGACTCAGGTATTCTGTCCATCTGCTTTAAAAATGTTTCTCAGGCTTCCCTGGTGGCGCAGTGATTGAGAGTCTGCCTGCCGATGCAGGGGACACGGGTTCGTGCCCCGGTCCGGGAAGATCCCACATGCCGCGGAGCGGCTGGGCCCGTGAGCCATGGCCGCTGATCCTGCGCGTCCGGAGCCTGTGCTCCGCAACGGGAGAGGCCACAACAGTGAGAGGCCTGCGTACCGCAAAAAAAAAAAAAAAAAAAAAAAAATTCTTACTTGGCTTGGATCCATTCTCTCTGAAAAGAGACTGGCAAAACAGGTAGGTCAAATTTCATTTTCCAAACATGGATTGCAAAGCATCATCTTAGTGCCCATACAGATAGAACAATGAATAAAAGAGGCTCTGTCCCTGCAGCAAAACGGTTCGGGCCTCAGGCTGTGAAGTGGAATGCAGCAGTGAGCCTGCTCTCAGAAGGGTCATGGCCGGTAGGCTTGGAGGCAGGTTTGGGGCTCAGAGGTAGTGATGACCTGGAGGGAGGTTCTTTATAGTACACACTGGACTGGGCTTTTCCTGCCTAAAGATGGGGGCAACTTAAGGCTAAAGAGGCCTGCAGGGGCTCTTGTCATCCTTACAGCCATTTACCATGAGCGGTCCCGTGGTGACTGCCGTAGGTAACAATGGTTGTGTTATCCATATTGGGGGCTATAATCCGCTTCCTTCCAGAAATACACAAATGAGGGAAATAATATTGCCCTCTTGGAGTTAAACCCCCCTCAAATCCACTCAACACATACAGGATGGAACCGAGAGAAGCACGTTTACCGGAGGAGGTGTGCCGGAGAACACTGCATGCATCCCAAGAGTGTGTGTCTTTTACATGTTGTTCCCTTTGCTGGAATGCCCTTCCCTGCATCTCTAGCTACAAAAACACTACCACCCCATGTAGCATTCTCTACCCTCTAGAAGTATGTGTTTGACTTTGTTGTAGTCCATATTTTATTCTATCTTGGAGTAGAGTTTGTGGTTACATGTAAGTCTTCCTTACTATAATACAAACTCCTTGACCATAGGAAACAGGTCTTACTCCACACTCTCTGCATATCATGGGTGGTCAATAAATGTTGTTAAATGAGAAACTGAGTGAATATGGGATGACCCCTCACTATGCATTGAAAGGTCTGGAGGCCAGTCCCAGTACTGCACATTCCTAGAAAGAATGCATTCCTACTAGTAGCCAATCACAAAAAAATCACACATTGATTTCAATCCATAGTCTACTATTGTTACTTACTTGCCCGAGGAAAGGTCTGTCCTAGGTTGGGATACACAGAAACAGCCTTAGAGGGGGATTCTCATCCTTGTGATATGTTGAGGAAGTGCTCTCAGGAGAAAAGGTGTGAGGAAAGAAGGCGATGGGAGGTGGTGCGGGGACACTAAGCAAGGATGCAGTCTCAGCTGGAGACCAGCGTCAGCCCGATCCCACGAAGCACAGGAGCATTAACTGCCCCGCTGAGCTGGTCTTCCATGAAGTAAGGAGACTGGTCGTTTGTACCCCCATGTCAGCTTGACTTCGGCTGGGGGTTCCCTTGGGGGTGGGCGTAATCCTCTGGGAGAGAAGCCTCCCATTGGCCGGGGGCAGTTCTCTAGATTGGGAACAGCTGTGAGCTGTCAGCAGCCACATTCACAGCAGCTGAGGGTGGGTGCCCAGGCTCAGCTAAGGGAATCTGGGCCAGAATTTTTAAGCCATTTACAGTGAATCTCTGGTGGTTTCCAGGAGCTCCCCTCCCCTAGTCTTCCTGTCTCTTTCCTTGTCTCCTCCTTGGCTAGCCCTACAGGGTCCTGGTTTCAACTGGCTGGTACCATGACTGATGGCACTGCAAGGGCCACAGGGAATTCATGCAGCTGATGGTCCCTGATGGCTCAGGTCAAGTTCTGTGGAGAGGCACGCCCACAGAGAAACAAATATTTCATCCGCTAATACCGTTCACCTTTCATAGTTTAACCTTGAACTGTCCTTCAGCTGAACGGTCTCTTCCCACTAGTGGTGAAGAGGAGGGGGAATGCAGGGAACAGAGGAGATCAACAACCTCTTACTGCCACCCATGTAAAGACACCACCTTAGAATTTCCCCTACTTGGTAAGAGATATCGTTCCTGCAACTTTGCGACCCTAGTCAGGGTTCAATCTAAGCTGCTATAATAAGCAGACCCCAAGGTTGTTGAGCAAGACAGATGTGTATTTTTCTCTCACAAAACAGCCTGGAGGAAGCTGAGGGCTGGAGAGGTGGCTCTGCCCCATAAGGCTGTCTAGGGACCCGGGATCAGGAATGAGAGCTGCATTGCCATCCCTGATATGCAGCTTCACTGCAGTCTGCAATGGCTGCCCCAGCTCTTGCTGCATGTCTGCACTGCAGCCAGGGGAGGGGGAAAGGGCCAGAGGGGTCCCTTTCTTTTATTTGTTTGTTCATTCCTTAATTTATTCATTGTGGTAAAATACACATAACAGGGCTTCCCTGGTGGCGCAGTGGTTGAGGGTCTGCCTGCCGATGCAGGGGACGCGGGTTCGTGCCCCGGTCCGGGAAGATCCCACATGCCGCGGAGCGGCTGGGCCCGTGAGCCGTGGCCGCTGAGCCTGTGCGTCCGGAGCCTGTGCTCCGCAACGGGAGAGGCCACAACAGTGAGAGGCCCGCGTACCGCAAAAAAAAAAAAAAAAAAAAAAAAACCACATAACATAGAAATGATTTTTTTTTTTTTTTTTTGCGGTAGGCGGGCCTCTCACTGTTGTGGCCTCTCCCGTTGCGGAGCACAGGCTCCAGGCGCACAGGCTCAGCGGCCACGGCTCACGGGCCCAGCCGCTCCGCGGCATGTGGGATCTTCCCGGACCGGGGCATGAACCCGTGTCCCCTGCGTCGGCAAGCGGACTCTCAACCACTGCACCACCAGGGAAGCCCGAAATGATCATTTTTAAGTGCACAGCTCAGTGACATTAAGTACACAGTTCAGTGGCATTAAGTGCACAGTTCAGTGGCGTTAAGTACATTCACACTGTTGTGCAACCATCACCGCTATCCAGCTCCAGAACTTCGCCTGTTTCTTTCACGGGCATGATCCTAACTTGGCATAGATCACTTCCACTCACCTCCTTTAGCCAGAAATTAGTCACATGGCTACACCTGCTGGGAGGGAGATGGAACTGAATGTATTCTCTAACCAGACGATTATGTGCTCAGCTGAAACTTGAAACTTCCTTGGTTAAAGGAAAAATGTGCAGCCCTACCGACCCCACTCTATTTCATCCTCCAAGAGGCTCTGCTCCTTCACCTGTTCTTCCAGTCCTGTGTTTTGTCTCCTGTCTGTGTGCTCTTTATGTGTCTGCCAGCATCAGGGCTGGCTGCCTGGGGTCTGGTGCCTAGAAGACACAGCTGCTTTAAACTGCTGGTGGCGGGCCATGTATGAGAATTCAACACACACTGACATGTTCCCAAAAAGTCGAGTCTAGATCAATTTTTGTAAAGAAAGTTGTCTTTAACTTATTTGAAATACTTGCACATACAAAGGATGTTACTGTGAATCATTTGGTAAAATGAATAATTATTTCTAAAAGATTGGCCACTACCTGATCTGTCGTTCATGTAAATGTGGAGTCAGATCCCTAGCTTGGTATGGGGCCACCTACTGCATTTAGTTAGGTTCTTCTGGTCCTGCTGTGGCAGGTGCGGTTCTGAGGAGAGATCAGGCCACAGATTTTATTACTTCTTCAAGGTCAGCTGATCCTGGTATCTACTGCTGTATACAAATCATCCCCAAACTTAGGGGCTTAAAGTAACAACAGTCACGTTATTATCTCTTATCAACTATGGGTCTCTGGGTCAGAAAGGAAGTAGTGGGTTGGCCTGTCACTTCCAGCTCAGGGTGTCTCATGTAGTTGTAATTACATGCTAGGTGCAGCTGGAAGAGAGAAGGGATGAAGCAGCTGGGGGCTGACTGGGCATTGGTCGCTCTCCTCATGTAGTCTCAGGACCTCTGTGTGTGGTTTCTCTACGTGGAACAACTTAGGCTTCCTCACGGCATTGCTGCCCCTGGGCAATCAGACAGCTCCCATGGCGACTAAAGGCTTCCAGAGCGAAAGCACCACTGAACAATGTGGAAGTTGTGTCCGATGACCTAGCCTTGGATGTCACATGGTGTTGCTTCCACCGTACGCTATGACACGGTCACAAAAGCCCATCAGTGTCAAGGGCAGGGGACATAGACGCCATCTCTTCATAAGAGTAGTGTCCAAGTAGCAATGTAAGAAGAGAACGAGAAATGGGAAATGCTATCGTAGCTACCTTTGGGAGAAAGTCTATTGCGCCAGCTTTGGCTAATTAAGAGCTTCGTGAGCTCCAGAAGATATGAGGCAGGAATCAGGAAGTCACTTGGGTTTCCCAAGTTGAAATTTCTAAGTGCGCTGGATTTTGCTTGTCTCTTTTTAGTGTGGAAGATAAGCAGCAGTGGTCTGGAGAGAATTGGCTTTTATACAGGCGAGTCATCTGCTGTAGTCTTCTGCTTGGCAGTGAAAGCAGAAGCAGCAGCAAACAGAAGCATCTGGAAAGACTCTGCAAGGATCTGAAATTGGCCACGGTGGTTTTTAAGGAAAAAGCTACTGAAAGTCAGTTTTCCTCAAATATAATCAGTGTCCTCTACTTACTCAGTTTCTGCTCTTAAGTTCTGTTTACACGTGACCAATATGCAGCTCTTCAACTCTCCCTGCCCTCTGTCTATGTCATGGCGCTTCTATTTCAGCCACTGGCATCAATTTTTAGTTTCCCAGTTTCTAACTGAGAATCTGATTTCCCATGCTATTGTTTTGAACTTGGCTACACAGGTCGTAAGTCCCTTCTTGCTAGGATGACCAACGTGTCCTAGGAATTTTCTGGTTTTAGCGCTGAAAGTTTTGTGTCCTGGGAACCCCTTCAGACCAGGCAAAGCATGATGGTTGTCCGCCCTTCCCTCTATCTAGGGAAGGGTCGCCCTTGGATCAAATGTTCACCTTAAGAGAAGGAGACCTGGGTCATCTGGTGTCCAGCAGGGCCACTGTCTTTCAGCAGTGTGGGGTAGCTTCTCTGAGGAGGGGTTATGAGTTGGGCCAGCAATGATCAACGTTTCTAGTTAAAACTGTAACTGCATGAATCACTCATTAGAAGGGGAGGAATGGAGGTTTTGTAAGTACACGTGCAGCAGTTTGAATGTAGTTGGGAGAGCAGTGAAATGGGAATCAAAATACCTGGTTTCTGCCATTAAGTGGCAATAAAACCCCAGAGCCAAATAATTCAACTTTATGAGCCTCAGTCTCTCCATCTGTAAAATGAAAAGATTAGACTAAGCCTTGCTTCCTTTTTTTTTTTTTTTTTTACTTTTGTTCTAGAACTTCACTCTAGAGGCTAGAATTACTCATTCTCTTCAAGACATGGTCTGGTACCCTCATCGTTCCAGCAAGTTTCTCTCCTCCCCTCCCTGCCCCTCTCCCCCCGCCCCGCCCCTCTTCCCTTCCTGCTTTCTCCATTCCCAGCACCGATCCTTTCTCTCCCAAGAGACAACCACATCAATGTGAAAGCTATTTATCTTTGAGTAGGTACGTAGTTTTATAACATATGAGTATTGTTTCGTGTATGGATTTTTAATTTTCCTATGCTATATTGTGCTATAGACTTCATTTTATTCCTAACTTTTTTTGTACTCAGCACCATTTGCTAGTCTCTAAGGCTCCTTCCATAGTGACATTTTATGAACCTTGTTTAATATCGCAGAATGCTGTTATCCAGAATTCTACCTAACTGGAACCAAATGATCAGCGAGCTTTCTAGAGTGACAGAAAAGAGAACAAAGTATCTTTAATCCCCCCCAACCCCACCCCCTGCCAATTGTACCATTTGGTCTGCATGAAGGGAACCAAATGGTTGAATATGCAGAGAACATTGCTGGGGAATAGAGGAAGTGTTAGATGGCAAGAGCAGTTACGAATGCACCTCCGGGCTTCTGACTCTCTGGACTATGGGGCCTTCCCCAAACCTCCAGATCCTCTGAACTCTCACTGGGGGAGCTCACCTCTCCCTGAGGCTGGTGGGCATTTTCCTCGGGGAGGCGGGCGGAGGAGTTCCCTGGCTCTGGCTCGTGCTTCACCAGGCACAGAAAAGGAAGGCAGCTGCTTAAGACCTCGGCCGGAGATCCAACTCAAAGAGGGCAGATACCTGCAAGCTCTCGCTTCTCCTTCCCGGGCCGAGGACCCGGGTGGCGTCCTGCCCGGAGAGTTCCTGTGGCTATTGGAGGCTATTAGCAGATCAGTGACTCACAGGCTGAGCCGCTCTCTTGGTGGCAGTGAGGCTCCGGGCGCCATGTGTTGCCTGGGAAGAGGCTGCAGGTGGGGAGCAGCTGTGGGTATCAGCCCCTCATGTCACTGCCTGCCGACGCCTGGAGACCAGATTCCATTTCGGGCAGCAGCGAGTCACACTGGGTGGCCTCTGGCTTGTCTTCTACGTCAGCGCCATGGAGAACTACCCAGAAGACTGACAAAAGCAGAGATCCCCTCGGGGGAAAGAGGGCCTCTCCTCTCTCCCAGGCTTCTGGCTCCACAAGGCCTTCACCCTTCTGGCCCCTCAGCAAACTGGGCAAGATCTCGCCAGGCTTGGCTGGTGAGGGCCGGGAGGTCAGGGTGGGACGTGGGGTGGTGGGTGCCTTATGCTCCCCCAAGTGACACACTTTATCACCAAAACTTCATACAGAGGCACATCTGGACTCTATTCCAGGCTTAACGATTTCTGCTTTGAAGATACAAAAACAACAAAATACAAAACCAAAAATAAACAAACATATTAATAGGCACACACACAGATGCAAAGACCTATTGTTTCCAGCCCCTCTCCAAATTTCGGCTGACTCCACATTAAGGTATGTGGTTTCCACCTTGTGTTTTTCAGCTTCCCAGAGGAGGAGATAAGTGCAGTCCTAGGAGTATGTACACACTTCACCTATATGTCTTCCTTTGCAGTAATAGGACTTAAGCTGACTCTAAGAATCAGAGAAGGTTCACCTTGGCTTTCAGACCTAGTAGCAGCTGATCCTTTGTACCCAGGGAATGGCTTCAGGGCCTCCTGGCAAGGGCCTGGGTGCTCCAGCCCTACCAGGGACCCAGCTCCTCAAGTACCCAAGGGGGAAGTTTAAAGTCAGATGACATACTTCCCCGTTTCTGAGATTAATCATCTATAAAGATGTCCCTCACCAGGATATTAGGAAGCTCAAGCAAGAGGATGGGATAAATGCCCGGAATCTGTACAGCAGTGATCCCTGCCCACCCACCCCTCCCCAAGATTCTTGTTATTCTTATAACAAAGTAAAATTCACGGAGACCGTTTTGATTTTCAACATGACTATAGTACAGCTATGATCGGCGCTGAGCTTACTATGCTACGTTCTCTTTCTGTATCATCACTTGCCCCTCATACCCTTATGAAGTAGGTACTGTTATTAGCCTCTTTTATAAGTGTGGAAACCGAGGCTCAGAGAACCTAAGCAGCTGATCCAGCTGCACATCTAGTGATTGGTGGAGCCAGGATTTGATCACAGAAAAGACTCCAGAGCCTAAGCTCACTCTTAACCATTACGCTTGTGTAAGCTCACACACACACACACCACACACGTACACACACAATGGTGTATACATGTGCACTTTGGTTTACGAAGTGTGATCATTTTAATAATATTCACAGAATCATAGGTTGTTGGAAGTCACCTTAGAGATGACCTATCTGGCCCCTCCCTGACTTTTTTTTTTTTAACATCTTTATTGGGGTACAATTGCTTTACAATGGTGTGTTAGTTTCTGCTTTATAACAAAGTGAATCAGTTATACATATACATATGTTCCCATATCTCTTCCCTCTTGCGTCTCCCTCCCTCCCACCCTCCCTATCCCACCCCTCCAGGCTGTCACAAAGCACCGAGCTGATCTCCCTGTGCCATGCGGCTGCTTCCCACTAGCTATCTACCTTACTACGTTTGTTAGTGTGTATATGTCCATCCTCCCTGACTTTTGATTTCCACAAAAAACCAAAGTGGGGACTTGCCTTAAAGAAATAGTTCTTAATTGAGCAAGAATCAGAATCACCCAGTTGCTCTGGACCCCAACCCCAGAGCGTCTAATTCAGTAGGTCTGGGATGAGGCCCAAAATTTGCATCTCTGAGAAGGTCCCAGGTGATGCTGATGCTGCTGGTCCTGGGATGGCACCGTGCGAACAACTGCGTGAGAGTGAACTGGACTCGGTAAGGACCGTAAGACCTGCCGCAGTGTTGTTACTTACACTTTCTTAGCAATGTCGACAAAACCTACACATGGTCACTCTTAGCTGAGTCACTTGTTCCTAAATAACTCTCCGCCTCTCAGCAACAGACGCAGAATGTGGTAGGAAGAATTCTAAAAAAACCCTTCCCCCAAAGGATTCCATACCCGTTGTTCCACGAACCTGCGAACGTGATAGCATTCCTGTGCCCGTGTTATGTTATACGGCAAATCCATCTAAAAAGGAATGATCTGAGTGGGGATAATTCAATCACACAGGGCTTTCAGAGAAGCAGAGAACTTTCTGTAACCGTCACAGCAACAGAATAAGGCAGAAGGAGGAGGTAAAACAAGTCAGAGAGATTTGAAGCCTGAGAATGAGGCAAAGTACCATAGCTGCTGTGACGATGGAGAGGGGCCACAAGAGAAGGGACATGCAAGCAGAAAGTGACCTTCAGCCAGGAACCGGGCCCTCACTCCTGCATCTGCACAGGATCCAATTTGCCAACAACCTCAAGGAACGTGGGAACAGATTCTTCCCAGAACCTCCAGGTAAGACGATGCCCGACTCACTATCAATATAATATGAGGGTCTTGTAAGCCTCTAAGTCTGTGGTTGTGACCACAATAGAAAGCGAATACACAAGTACACAGATTCCTGGATCCAGAAGGGAGCTACTGCCCAGTGCAGACCTACCCCATCGGAAGATCCTCAGAAGAGCTGAGCCCCTGGGAGGTTACCTTATGGTTTGACGAAAATGTCAGGGGCTGTGACCTAAATCCCAGCCCCAGCAAGGTAGCATTCAGTTCAGTCCGAAAAAAGGTTGTCGGGGAGAGCAGCCTGAAGACCGCCTGCCCCAGCGCCCCTCGCAGACAGCCTGGCTCAAGCACTCGCCAGAGAGCTTGTCAGCATGTGCCTGTCCTTCACAGAGGAGGAGTTTAAAAGCAGTTTAGGAAAACAGATTGTCCTCCTGTGCCGCTACTTGGTCAGATAACATACTTCCCCGTTTCTGAGATTAATCATCTATAAAGGTGTCCCTCACCAGGATATCAGGAAGCTCAAGCAAGAGGATGGGATAAATGCTGGATCTGTACAGCAGTGATCCCTGCCCACCACCCCTCCCCAAGATTCTTGTTATTCTTATAACAAAGTAAAATTCATGGAGACCGTTTTGATTTTCAACATGACTACAGTACAGCTATGATAGTACAGCTATGATTCAACCACTGTGTCTTTTTATTGTAAAAGGTGCATGTAACTCTCTGATGCCACGGTCAGGTGCAATTCAAGTAAATAAAACAGGTTAGCAGCAGAGAACTCCTGCTATTGAGATCCCGCCAGATTCCTCCAACTGACTTACAGACACCTGACACTCGTCTAAGTGCAGATTCGCTTCTCAGGGCTGAGGTTCCACATCTGCTCCACCTGTACTGTGCATCGATCCTCCTGCCACAAGTGCTTGTCCCGGTACTGCTGAGTACCACGTGCGGCCTGGTTCATGTTCCCTGATGTCTGCACCCTCGGCCCTCTGAAGGCACGGAGTTGGTCGGAGCATGGCTTTTGGACCCTAGCCGCCCCCTCCATGACAGCTGCCTGTTTCCCCTCCTCTAGCACTAATGGCAGGCACGTCCTGGTGGAAGTACCTGCCTTGTGTGGGACACCAGGACCATTCTAGGCCCTGGACTTCTGAGCAGGGTCAGGAGCTGTGCATTCTGACTCTCTCTTTTCCTCTCACATCAGCTGAATGCAGAGTTGAGCCCATGGACCAGGTTCCTTGAGAACCCAATCACGCCCTCCAAACCTTTTCTGATTTTGTTGATCTTCTCACCGTTGGGGATGATGGTGGCCATTGACAGATGACAGGCCATTTTGACATTGGCCTACTGTGCAGAGCAGAGCATCCAGCCCCCTTCCTGCTGCTTCTTTGTTTTCCCCCACCCCCTTCAACTCCCCCTCCCCCTCCGACAGTGTGCTAGGTGTAGGGGAAGCCACATGGTGTCATTTCTACCTAAATGTTTGGGGATAAATTCTTTCTGAATTCTGGAAATCTTGAAGGGTTTTGAGACACATATTTGAAAGCAAAACTAGTAGATTGCTATTTTCCCATGTTGTCCAAGCTCATGGTTTTGTTTTATTCTATTTTGCCTTTTATGTGCTTTGAGTGGTTGAAATATTTGGTACTGTTTTGCTATTAGAGAACTGGTGGTATTTCATCTGTAATCAAATCAAAGAATATGGCTTGCACTGTAGCAGAAACAGGTTATGCTGCAGGAGCATGGCCTGAGCAGCTAGAGTGTTGCAAAATGAATTGGTCACTTTACCAAACTTTTTTTTTTTTTTTTTTTTGTGGTACGCGGGCCTCTCACTGTTGTGGCCTCTCCCGTTGCGGAGCACAGGCTCCCGACAAACAAGCCCAGCGGCCATGGGTCACGGGCCCAGCCGCTCCGCAGCACGTGGGATCTTCCCGGACCGGGGCACAAACCCATGTCCCCTGCATCGGCAGGCGGACTCTCAACCACTGCGCCACCAGGGAGGCCCCTACCAAACTTTAAAAAAAAGCCATTTGATCACACACATAACACACACACACACACACAAATTCCACAAAGCAATTTACTCCCACCACAATGTGTTCAGTCAAATGTTTTGTTAACAAATACGTGACTGTGTTTTGTTTCACTTCCCACAAGAGTTCTCTGATAAGCTCGGAAAACTCTTGTTTTTGTGGTTTTAGCGTCACTTTTCATTCATCTCTTTGTACTGTAATCATTTCAAAATTACAGTTGTTAACTAGGAGTGTGGATTGGTGGTTAAAAATTGGAAGTTTGATGTTTAAATCTGAAAAACAGTGGGAATATGCAAGAAACTCAGGACAAATCAGAACTCGGCGTTACTGATGACTGCCACAGAGTTGCCTGAGTAGGTCCGATCCAGAATTTGCCAGTAAAGAAGGATGAGGTTACTAACCACCGATAAGAGAATGAGTAGACAAACACGCTTGATCTGAAATCTTGGGGCATACTTGGATGTCCACATAGACAAACGTTCAAGCAGTAGCACAGACGAAATAGTGAAAAGCCAGTATCCCTCTGTGGAAGATTGTACTTTCCAGAGAGTGGCAGTAATATCTCCTATGCCACATGTTCTTCTGCACTGTGACCTTGACATTCTTCCCCTAGAGAGGAAGAATCTAATTCTCTTCCTTTTGTATCTGGGTTGACTTAGTGACTTCCTTGAGCAATAGAATGAAATGCAAGTGATATTCTGGGACTTCCAAAGCTAGGTCACAAGACGCCTTGCAGCTGCCCCCTGGGACTCTTGGAACACTCACTCTTAGGACATTCCCTCTCGAAACCCAGTTGCCATGCTTGGAGAAATCACATGGAAAGGCCACAGGTAGGAGCTCTGGTAGACAACACCCATTCAACTCCCAGCAATGGCCAGAATAACTCTCAGCCGTGTGAGTGAAGCATCTTGGACGTCCAATTCAGTTGGGCTTATGGCTGACTGTAACCCTAGCCAACTGTCCAGCAAAACTCAGTCAGGTTACAGAATTATGTTTTAAGCCACAATATTTGGGAGTATTTTGTTATATAACTGGAACTTCTCCCGATTCTCTTTCCCAATTGATTATGCATCCTTTCAGTGATACCTTATGCATGTACTTGCAATAACAAGTATACCTCACTCCCCTTGCCAATGGTAGCATAGTAAATACACTATTCACTTTACTTTTTTTTCAGTCAACAACACATCTTCGAGATTAGCCCATACTTGTTCACGTAGACATGGCTTGCTCTTAAACAGTGGCAGAAAACACACACACACACGCACACAACCAATGTTTGTTCCCAAATAGAAACATAAATAGGGCAGAATCGAACACTCTGTTCTTCTCTCTTCCAAAGTAAAAAAAAAAAAAAGAAAGAGAGAAAGAAAAGAAAAAAGTAAAAGAAAAAGAAACACAGGGCTTGAGGCTGTACCCCCTCTTAAACAGTGGCAGGATACCCCATTGTTTATCACTGTAACTAATTTATCCAGTCCACTACTGATGGATATTTAGGGGTTTTTTTCCCCCAAAGACAGTGATTCATTGTTTATTCTGCTAAAATACTCTTTTATGCAGGTGTCTAAAGGATATACTTGGGTTACATTCCTATAATTCAATTCTATTCTATTGTATGTGCATTTTAAATTTTAATAGATATTGTTGCCTTCCAAAAAAGTTGTTTCAAGTTGTACTCTCACCAATTAGATTTTAAAATGACTATTTTCCTATACTCTTGCCCCAACAGTGTATTACCAAAGTTTAAAAATTGTTTACCCTGGATTCCTATTCAGATTATGGATTTTATTATAGTAGCCAAAAATGAACTTAATCATTGATTTCTATTTGATATCTTAATACATCTTGTTTGAGAAACTCCTAGCTATAATTGCATCAAACAATTATTTTTGTCAGAATATTAAAAAATAAATTGTATGGATTGGGAAAGATGGCATGAGCTATTAGGTAAAAAGAGAGTTAACGAATGACATAGTTTCACGTGACTCCATTTTTATGAAATGTGTAAATTTGTAAGGAAAAAATAAGTCTGGAAGTATAGATACAAAGTGTGTTAATAAGAAGCAAAGTCTATCCAAATTATAACCACAATCAAACTAGCAATAAAACACTGCCTGAAATTTCCTGCAAGGTCAATGTCATGATTGCTTCAGAAGGAAGAGGCTCTATTCTTTAGATATGGCTGAAAAAAAATTTAGGTTGAAAGAGGGAGCCAAACTGAAAAGGGTGCTCATAACAAAAGATATATATTAATGTGCTAAAAGCCCTATTTACACTGATAAAAATTTTGAAGAGAGAATAGAGAAAGAATTGGTTCTTATAAACTGATGTAGAAAAAGAAGCATTTGCCAGATCAGTCCCTACATGTCAGGCGCCAGGGGCTATGATGATTTTCTCGAGTTAAGATCTATATTTGGAACATCAACTACAATTGGAATCACCACGTGATAAATTTATAATTTTCTTAAGAAGCCAGAGGGGTGAATTAAATAGGGATGTGATAGGTATCACCACCCCTATATCTTTCAAGTCTTTCATGATGACACTGATCTCTGCATTTTCCTCCAGGAAAGTGTCATTGCTTTTATTTTTCTATCCTGATAGGGAAGGACTTCTACTTGGCTCTTCCTACCATAGTAGCCATGTTCCACGGGTTAGAGAATTAATGTGGGGATTCGCCAGTTGCCACGTATGTCTATTCTAATTTTACATTCAGGAACTGGGGAAATAAACACAGGGTGGTTTCACAGAACTACTGGCCCCACTGTATTCAACAAGACAAAATTCCATTTAGCACCCAACCACCCTAAGCCCCCCACTTTGACTTATGGACCACAGTGGCATTTTGGGTCCCTAAAAATAGTGTCAGTTCAGAGTCAGGGTGTATCAATTCCCAGAGGTTTGGGCAAATGGCTGTATGTCCTTTGAAAAATACTTGGAGGAAGATTTAAAGTATATATACTTGTAGCAGTGTGGCAGGGTTCTTTTTGAAGGGGAACCAGCCTCTCCTCCAGTCACGGAGCTCCAGGTCTGTGAATGGCTTAGGTTCAAAAACTGAAGAAGAAGTCTTGACTTTCTATTGTGATGATACGAGTCAGGTTTTTGGTCGCCAGATCTGGAGTTTTACCTGTTATGCACACGAAGTAACATTTTAGTAGGATGCTCACCTTTTTCATTCCTAGGGACATGATGATCGATTAGCCATAGCCAAAGGTTATGGTGGGTCAAAATATTCTGACTACCATCCTTCATCCCTGATACCCATTATGATAAATGCACTCCTCTTGTCTTTGGCTATTACGTGCTTTCTCTTGGCCTCTACTAGTCTGAAATTCCCATAGCAGCCCCGTTAAAATCAGCGGGCCCACCTTATTGGCAACATTTCTTGATATCATACCTGGCCTAGAGAAGACAGCCATCAGTAAACTTTTCAAGGATATTGATGCTTTCCGCACTAATGTATTTCTCAACACCTTGGTGAAGGGATCAAGGGGTAGAAAATAAGTGTAAAGGTCAGTCATAAAAAGTCTACTCCAACATCTCTATCTCTCAAAGTCTTTGAATTCCTCTACATTATACCAGAGAATTTCTGGTATCTCAACCTCATTGAATACAAGCCACTGTAGTGTCCAAGTGTCAATCAACCAACCAAGTGCACTAGTAAGGTCACTTCCAGCTATACACATTAATATTAACATTAAATCTAGAATACATTAACATTAAATTAAACAACAATAAATTAATAACACTAACATTAAATCTAGAATATCTGTTAAGTGCACCCATATAAAAATTTACCAATCCAAAACTATATTCTATTAATCCTTAGGATTAATTTCTACCCCTATTCTCCACATTTCTGCTGATATAAATTTTTAAAATTTTATAATTCTTTTGGAGAGTAAGCCATTTTCTCCTGAGTCAGAATAGAGTGTACTACACCCCTAGAGTATGCTGAAATTTGATAAATTATGTTTAGAGGCAACAAGAGGTACCTGGCGTGAATTTTGAGAATAGGCATCCTTTGCTGCTTAAGGTGAGGTTATTATAGTATATTCAGGTGAAATAAGTGGAGAGAGTTGCTTCTCCTAACAAGGATGGCTCAGAATGACTCAGGGGCTCAAGATTCTCAACTTCATCTGAGCCTACATGTGTGTCCTCATTCCAAGTCTGAGGATCCCAATCTTTCACAATCAACCCCCTAACTTTCATATTAGATACTTGATAAGGCTGTGAATTAAACTTTTGTTGTAATTATGTACCCTGAATATTTGAATTTTGTGTTTGATTTTCAGTGAGGTCAGCCCTGAAGATACTAGAAAGAAGAGATTCTTTTAGGGCCACTGTAGAAGCTCTTTGGTTTTCTGACCATCACTTGAGCTGATATTTTAAAGACGTGAGATTGCTATTTTTCTTTTTGTAAGTGTTCTAGGGCACTCAGAAGTGGCCATCTCCATCTCACAATTCTCATAGCCTATCATAACTATCATACTAGTTAACTGTAGCAGCCACTTGGTCCCTAGGGCTCTTCCTTCACTAGGCACTTTTTTTGCAGCCTACCACAGGTGATATTTTGATTAATTTTGATGTTACTACGTGACTTGGGTTACTAATGTCCCATTTTTCATTGAGCTTAGCACTGTATTTGAGGCCAAGAATGTGACCAAACCAACTCCAGAATCCCACCTTTGTAGGTGTTTCCTAAACCCACTGTTGGTACTACATATCAGTCAGGATCCAGTTAGGGAAACACAAACCATACTAGTTATTTTAATAGAGAGGATTTAATTTAGGAAACTAGTTGAACAGGTATTGGAGGACTGAAAACGCAAAAAATGAACACCGAGGTAACTCAGAGATAGTAAAAATAGGTTGGGGGAACAGAGGGAAGGAGCTGGAGTTACATTAGAATATAGACACTTAGAGAAGGGACCCCATGGAGCTGGCGCCTTGCTTTCTGAATAAAGGATGCCATTCAACTTGTGCTGGCATCTCAGGAGTTGGGATAAAGAACCTCTGGGGAGCCACCAGAAAAGCCCAAAAGGACAGGGTCCAGAGAGCTTCTAGGTTGGTGAACACGTGGAGATTTGGGGAGAGTGGTGCACTCCGAGAGACAATGGGAGCTCTGTGCACCTTTCCCCATACCTTGCCCAGTGCATCTCTTCTGTCTGGCTGTTCCTGAGTCATACCCTTTTAAAATAAACCAGTAATCTATTAAGAAAAAGAACCTCTGAGGAGAGAGCAATGTTTGGCAGGTGGTGGTGTTTTTGAAGGGGCACAGTGAGGCTGGCTCTGGGTGTATGTGTGGAGGGAAACCGGAAATTGGAACTGTTCCTACCAGGATGAAGAACTGCTGATGGGGTGACACTGACAGTAGCAGCAAGCAAAAGACGAAGTAGTACTGCTGACCCTTGTACAATGTGGTGGGGTAGTTAGGGATGTCAACCTTCCATGCAGTTGAAAACCCATGCATCACTTACAGTCAGCCCGCGGTGTCTGTGGTTTCCCTGTAGCTGTGGTTCTGCATCTGCAGATTCAACCAACCGCAGATTGTGTAGTACTGTAGTATTTACTATTGAAAAAAATCCCAGTATAAGTAGACCCATGCAGTTCAAACCCCTGTGGTTCAAGGATCAGCTGTAATTGCTTTCTCCTTCCTCCCACCTTGCAGTCTCCCTCTAGTGCCCCCTACTGGCAGAGTCTAATATGGAGCCATCTGGCAAAGGGAAATATTTGTTCTTGGCAGAGTCTCAACTAAAGCAAAGTATCAAGGGGTGGGTTTGGAGCAGAGTCACAACAGCTTAATAATCAGCCTAGTTCTCTCGATTGTAACCTGGTTATTAAAAGGATGAAATGAAACCATGTACATTAAATATCTAGAATTGTGCCTGATGCATTGTAAGTGTTCAATAAATCTTAACACTTTTTTTTTTCCTGGTGTGCACTGAGATGAGCCTATGGGGTCTTTTCCCTTCAATATAGTGTATTACACTGATTGGTTTTCATATGCTGAACCATTCTTGCATTCCAGGAATAAATCCCAGTTGGTCATGGTGTATAATACTTTTAATATGCTACTGAATTCAGCTTGTTAGCTTTTTAAAAAATTGGTATTTACTATATACATACAGAATTTGAGTTTTTAGGGAGAGAGGCAGAGTCAAGGTGACCTTGAAAGTGTAAGTGGAGGGATCTGAATTGAGAGCTTAGACAAGATGGTAGAATAGGAAGACACTCAGCTTACCTACTTTCATGGCACACCAAAGTTACAGCTATTTACAGAGCAAGTATTGGTGAGAAAGACTGGAATCTACCAGAAAAGATCTTCTACAACTAAAGGTATAAAGAAAGAACCACAATGAGACATGTAGGAGGGGCAGAGTCGCGGTATATTCAAGACATATGCCCCCAGGTTGGTGACCCACAAATGAGAGAATAATTACGATTGCAGAGGTTCTCCCCAAGGAGTGAGGGGTCTAAACTCCACGCTGGACTCCTGGGGAAGTGCTGCCTGGGGAAGACAAGTCTAAACTCCACGCTGGACTCCTGGGGAAGTGCTGCCTGGGGAAGACAAGTCCTCAGAACATTTGGCTTTGAAGACCAGGGGGGCTTACTACTGGGAGACCCAGAGGGCTGTGTAGAGACTCCACTCTTACAGGGCACACACAAAATTTCACACACTCTGAGACCCAGGGCAGAAGCAGTAATTTGAAAGGAATCTAGGTCAAACCCACCTGCTGACCTTGGAGAGTTTCCTAGAGTGGCAGGAAGCAACTGGGGCTCACCCTGGGGACATAGACACTGACAAGAGCTATTTCGGGGAGCCTGTGGACACTGGCACTGGCAAGTTCCATTTTGTAATCCTCCCTGTAGCTTGTTAGCCTCAGGACCCAGTCCCACCACTGCCTACCAACTTGTAGGCACCAGTACTGGGATGCCTCAGGCCAAGCACAGCCCCACCTGCCAGTAGGCAGGCATCCTTAAGACTTTCTGAACACACAGCCACCACTGGACACAGCCCTGTCTACTGGAGGGCCCACAGCTTGGCCTCACATATCACTGCACAGGCACTAGACCCAGGACCCCCAGGGTCCTACACCCAGAGACCCCAGGACCCAGTGGGAAGGCACCAATCCCAGGACCCCTTGGGCCCCAGTCCTGCCCATCCGTGAGCTGGATCTAACTTGGGATCAGGCTCACCCAACAGTGGGCAGGGACCAGCTCCAGGATAACCACAGCCCTGCAGCCTGCTATGGCAGGACCCAGCCTACCCACCAGCAAGCCAGAACCAGGCCCAGGACCTTCTGAGCCCCAACCCTGCCCATCAGCCGCCCTACACAAGACACCTTGGGGGCTTCCCTGGTGGTGCAGTGGTTGAGAGTCCGCCTGCCGATGCAGGGGACGCGGGTTCGTGCCCCGGTCTGGGAAGATCCCACGTGCCGTGGAGCGGCTGGGCCCGTGAGCCATGGCCGCTGAGCCTGCGCCTCCGGAGCCTGTGCTCCGCAATGGGAGAGGCTGCAGCAGTGAGAGGCCTGCGTACCGCAAAAAAAAAAAAAAAAAAAAAGACACCTTGGACCCCTCAGTCAGCTGCCCTGGGATCTGGCCCCACTCACCAGTGGGTTGACACAAGCTTCAGGACACCCTGGACCCCACAGCCAGCTGTGTCAGGAATCAGCCTCACCCACCAGTGGTCTGACACCAGCTCTGAGACTCCTGGGCCCTGCAACCAGAGATTCTAGGGCCTGAATCTGCCAGTGGGCTGCCAGTAGCCTCAGCACCAGGCTTCACCCACTGGTGGGTAGGCACCAGGCCCAGGAGCACCTGGACCCCAACCCCACCTACCAGCAAGTGGACACTGGCTTCAGGACAACTGCAGGACTCAGCCAACATACCAGCAGGCCAACACCAGCCCCAGCCCCCCTTCAGCCCTGGCTCTGTCCACCGGCAGGCCAATTCCAGCTCTAGGACAACTCAGGTCCCCGTCCCACCCACCAGCAGGCCAACACCAGCTCTGAGATACATTGGACTCCTCATCCAGCCATCCTGAGATCTAGCCCCACTCACAAGTGGGCCATTATCAGCATTGGGACACCCTGGAACCCACAGCCAGCTGTGTCAGGAACTGGCCCCACCCACCAACAGGCTGACACTAGATCTGGAAATCCTGGCACCACAATTACCCACCCCAGAACCTGGCTCTGCCCACCAGTGAACCAACACTAGCCCTGGGACCTCCTGGAGTTCACAGCCAGTCGCCTTGTGATCTGGCTCCACTAACCAGCAGCTGGCAGCCTCTGCACAAAGCAGGGCCTGGCAACTGAACAGACTGGAGGCCAGACACACCTACCAGACTGTAGTCAGACCCCACAACAGAAAGACCCAGGCAGCCCACATACGGAGCACCCCTAGAGCATATAGCTTTGGCGACAAGAGGGAAGTGCACTGCTGGGATGCATAGGATGTCTCTTACAAAAGGCCACTTCTCCAATGTCAGGAAATGTAACTGACCTACCAGATACATATAAATAAAAACAGAAAGTTAGGAAAAATGAGGCAACAAAGGAATATGTTCCAACTGAAGGAACAAGATAAAACCCCAGAAGAAGAACTAGGTGACGTGGAGACAGGCAATCTATCCAATAAAGAGTTCAAGGTAATGATCATAAAGATGCTCAGAGAACTTGGGAGAAGAATGGATGAACACAGTGAGAAGTTTTACAAAGCATTAGAAAGTATAAAGAAGAAGCAAATAGAGCCTAAGAATACAGTGCCTGAAAGGAAATATACATTAGAAGGAATCAACAATAAATTAAATGATACAGAGGAATGGACCAGTGAGCTGGAAGACAGAGTAGTGGAAATCACAGAAAAAAGAATAAAAAGAAATGAAGAAAGCATAGGAGTCTTCTGAGACAACATCAAGCATACTAACATTCACATTATAGGGGTCCCAGAAGGAGAAGAGAGAGTGAAAGGGGCAGAGAACATATTTGAAAACATCATATCTTAATAGCTGAAAACTTCCCTAACTTGGGAAAGGAAACAGACATTCAGGTCCAGGAATCACAAAGAATTCCCAATAGGATCAACCCCAAAGGGACCACACCAAGACACACTGTAATTAAAGTAGCAAAAAGTAAAGATAAAGAGAGAATATTAAAAGCAGCAAGGAAAAAGCAACAAGTTATGTACAAGGGAATGCCCATAAGTCTATCACCTGACTTTTCAGTAGAAACTGTGCAGGCCAAAGGGAACTGACACGATAGATTTAAAGTGATGAAAGGGGAAAACCTACAACCAAGAATACTCTATCTGGCAAGGCTTTCATTCAGATTACAGAGAAGCAAAAGCTTAAAGAGTTCATTACCACCAAATCAGCTTTGCAAGGAGTATTAAAGGGAGTTCTCTAAGTGAAAAAGAAAAGGCCACAACTAGTAACATGAAAATTACAAAAGGAAAAAGCTCACTGGTAAAGGCAAATATACAGTGAAGGTGGTAAATCAACCATGTACAGAGCTAGTAGGAAGGTTAAAAGACAAAAGTAGTAAACTTGTCTATGTCTGTAATAAGTAGTTAAGGGATACAGAAAACAAAAAGATATGTCAAAACCAGTAATCATGAGGGGGAGTAAAAATGCAGAATTGTTAAAATGTGTTTGAAACTAAGGGTTCAGCAACTTAAAATAATCATATCTGTATCTATCTATCTATCTATCTATCTATCTATCTATCTATCTATCCACCCATCAATCTAGAAAGAGATTGCTATATATAAACCTCATGGTAACCAAAAACCAAAAATCTATAATACACACACAAAAAAGAGAGAGGAATCCAAACATAACACTAAATATAGTCATCAAATCACAAGGGAAGAACAAAAGAAGAGAACAAAAAAGAACTACAAAAGCAATCCCCCCAAATGGCAATAAGTACATACCTATCAATAATTACTTTAACTGTAAATAGACTAAATGCTCCAATCAAAAGACAGAGAGTGGCTGAATGGATACAAAAACAAGACCCACATATACATATACTACTTATATACCCATATATATATAGTGACTCTACAAGAGACTCACTTCAGATCTAAAGACACACACAGACTGAAAGTGAGGGAATAGAAAAAGGTATTCCATGCAAATAGAAATCAAAAGAAAGCTGGGGTAGCAATACTTATATCAGGCAAAATAAACTTTAAAACAAGACTATCACAAGATACAAAGAAGAACATTATGTAATGATCAAGAGGTCAATCTAAGAAGAAGATAAAACAATTGTAAATATATAGGCATCCAACACAGGAGTACATAAATACATAAAGCAAACATTAACAGATATAAAGTGAGAAATTGACAGTAACACAATAATAATAGAAGATTTTAACACACCATTTACATCAATGGACACATCATCCAGACAGAAAATCAATAAGGAAACACTGGCCTTAAATGACACATTAGGCCAGAGGGACTTAATTGATAGAACATTCCATTCAAAAGCAGCAGAATACACGTTCTGTTCAAGTGCACATGGAACATTCTTCCAGGATAGATCACATGCTAGACCACAAAAATGTATCAGTAAATTTAAGAAAACTGAAATCATATGAAGCATCTTTTCCAACAACAATGCTATGAGACTAGAAATCAACTACAAGAAAAAACTGCAAAAACACAAACACATGCAGGCTAAATAATATGCTACTAAACAACAAATGGATCACTGAAGAAATCAGAGAAGAAATTTAAAAATACCTGGAGACAAATGAAAATGAAAACACAATGATCAAAACTCTATGGGATGCAGCAAAAGCAGTTCTAAGAGGAAAGTTTATAGGGATACATGCCCACTCAGGAAATAAATATCAAATAAACAACCTAATCTTACACTTAAAGGAACTAGAAAAAGAAGAACAAACAAAACCAGAAGTTAGTAGAAGGAAAAAAAATCATAAAGATCAGAGCAGAAACAAATGAAATAGAGACAAAGAAAGAAAGAAAGAAACTAAGAGCTGATTCTTTGAAAACATAAGCAAAATTGATAAACCTTTAGCCAGACTCATCAAGAAACAAACAGAGAGGGCCCAAATCAGTGAAATCAAAAATGAAAAAGGAGAAGTTACAACTGACACCACAGAAATACAAAGGATCATAAGAGCTTACTTTGAACAGCTATATACCAAGCAAATGGACAACCTAGAAGAAATGGGAAAATCCCTAGAAATGTACAATCTCCCAACACTAAACCAGGAAGAAATAGAAAATATGAACAAACAAATCACCAGCAATGCAACTGAATATGTAATAATAATAATAAAAGAACTCCCAAGAAACAAAAGTCCAGTACCAGATGGCTTCATAGATGAACTCTACCAAACACTTAGAGAAAAGTTAACACCTATCCCTCTCAAACTATTCCAAAAATTTGCAGAGGAAAGAATGCTCCTAAACTCATTCTACAAGGCCAGCATTACCCTGATACTAAAGATATCACAAAAAAAGAAAATTACAAAAAAAAAAAAGAAAGAAAATTACAGGCCAATATCACTATGAACATACATGCAAATATCCTCAACAGAATATTAGCAAACTCAATCCAACAATATATTAAAAGGACCATACACCATGATCAAATGAGATTTATCCCAGGGATGCAAGGATGGTTCAAGATTTGCAAATCAATCAAGGTGATACACCATGTTAACAAACTGAAGATTAAAAATAATGTAATCATCTCAATAGATGCAGAAAAAGCTATTGACAAAATTCAGCCCCCATTTATTATGAAAACTCTCCACAAAATGGGTATAGAGGGAACATATCTCAATGTAATAAAGGCCACATATGACAAGCCCACAGCTCACATCATTTTCAACAGTGAAAAGCTGAAAACATTTCCTCTAAGATAAGGAACAAGACAAGGATGCCCACTCTTGCCACTTTTATTCAACATAGTACTGGAAGTTCTAGCCATAACAGTCAGATAAGAAAAAGGAATCCAAATTGGAAAGGAAGAAGTAAAACTGTTGCTCTTTGCAGATGACAGGATACTATACATATACAATCCAAAAGACACCACAAAAAAACTACTAGAGCTCATTGATGAATTTGGTAAAGTTGCAGGACACAAAATAAATATACAGAAATCTGTTGCATTTCTATATTCTAAGTACAAACTATGAGAAAGAGAAATTAAGGATTTACAATTGCATTAAATAGAATAAAATACCTAGGAATAAATCTAACTAAGGAGGTAAAAGACCTATATTCAGAAAACTATGAGACACTGATGGAAGACAGTGTCTGTCTGTCTGGAACGTCTGAAATGGAAGACAACACAAATAGAAAGATATTCCGTATTCATGGATTGAAAGAATAAATATTGTTAAAATGACTATACTACCAAGACAATCTACAGATTCAATTCAATCCCTATCAAAATACCAATGGCCTTTATCCTAGAACTAGAAAAAATGATTTTAAAACTTGTATGGTAGCACAAAAAACCCCGAATAGACAAAACAGTTTTGAGAAAGAAGTACAGCACTGAAGGTATCATGCGCCCTAACTTCAGACTATACTACAAAGATACAGTCATCAAAACAATATGGTACTGGCACAAAAACACATAGAACAATGGAACAGAATAAAAAGCCCAGAAATAAATCCACACACTTATGGTCAATTAATCTGTGACAAAGGAGGCAAGAATATACAATGGGGAAAAGATATTTTCTTCAATAAGTGGTGCTGAGAAACTGGACAGCTACATGTAAAACAATGAAATCAGAACATTTTCTCATACCTTATACAAAAATAAACTCAAAATAGATTAAAGAGCAAAATGTAAGACCAGAAACCACAAAATTCCTAGAAGAAAACAGATGCAGAACACTCTTTGACATAAATCATAGTAATAGTTGTTTTGAATCTGTCTCCTAAGTTAAAGGAAACAAAAATATACAAATGGTACTTAAAAGCTTTTGCACAGCAAAGGAAACCATTGACAAAACAAAAAGACAACCTACTGAATGGAAGGAAATATTTGCAAATGATATGACCAATAAAGGGTTAATATCCAAAATATATAAATGGCTTATACAACTTAATATTAAAAAACAAACAACCCAATAGAAAAATGGGCAGAAGACCTAAGTAGACATTTTTTCCAAATGACCACCTGGCCAATCTGCACATGAAAATATGCTCAACATCACTAATCATCAGAGAAACGCAAATCAAAACCACAATGAGATATCACCTCACAGTTGTCAGGATGGCTATCATCAAAAAGAACACAAATAACAAATGTTAATGAGGATGTGAAGAAAAGGGAACCCTTGTACACTGTTGGTGGGAATGTAAACTGGTGCAGCCACTGTGGAAACATGACAGAGGTTCCTCAAAGAACTAAAAATAGAACTACCCTATGACCCAGCAATTCTTTGGGTATATATCCAAAGAAAATGAAAACACTAATTCAAAAAGACACAAAACAGAAACTGACTTACAGACATAGAAAACAAACTTATGGTTACCAAAGAGGAAGGTGCGGGGTGCGGGGAGAGGGATAAATTAGGAGTGTGGGGTTAACAGATACACACTTCTATACATAAAATAAGCAACAAGGATTTACTGTATAGCCCAGGGAACAATATTCAATATCTTGTAATAACCTATAATGGAAAATAATCTGAAAATACATACACATATATGTATATAACTAAATCACTTTGCTGTACACTTGAAACTAACACAACATTGTAAATCAACTATACTTCAATAAAAAAGATACATGCACCCTAATGTTCAGAGCAGCATTATTTGCAATAGCCAAGATATGGAAGCAACCTAAGTGTTCATGAATAGATCAATAGATAAAGAAGATGTGGTATACATATATACAATGGAATATTACCCAGCCATAAAAATGAATGAAATTTTGCCATCTGCAACAGCATGGATGGAGTTGGAGGGTATTATGCTTAGTGAAATAAGTCAGACAGAGAAAGACAAATACTGTATGTTATCATTTATATGTGGAATCTAAAAAATAAAACATATGAATGAATAACAGAAACAGATTCACAGATATAGAGAACAAACCAGTGGTTACCAGTAGGGAGAGGGAAAGGGGGAAGGGACAAGACACAGGAAGGGGATTAAGAGGTACAAACTACTATGTATTAAATAAATAAGCTACATGGATATATTGTACAGCAGAGGGAATATAGCCAATATTCTATAATGACTTTAAATGGAGTATAATCTGTAAAATTTTGAATCACTTTGTTGTACACCTGAAACTAATATAATAAATCAACTATGCCTCAATAAAATATAAATAAAATAAAATAAAATAAAAAGGAAGTATAACTAGAATTTCCTCACCAGTCTGCTCTGAAAGCCATTCCAGTTTTGGATTCACGAGCTGTTTAGAGGAAGGTGCTCTCTCTCCCCCTGCTCTTTCAGTGTTCCCAGTTGTCGTAATTGCAAATGGATGTAGCTAAAGACAAATGCGAAACATAAACTGAGTGGTTTAGAAGAACAATTTGGAGAGCCTAGCTCTTTCTAAATGCCGGGGACTTTCAGGGGTTAAGAGCCTGAAAAGAATGTCAGCCTAGCTGACCAGAATTTTTATGATTAAAGAGAAAAGTTGGCTCCCCTGGATCTCTGATCTATCCCAGTGGGAAAAGGGGGAGACCCCTCCTACTGCAACACCACTCCATCCTTGCTGCTGGAGGACACGCACGGGGAGATACCTGAGGGGGTCACCTGCTTGCTTTCCCTTCTGTTTGGCAGTGAAGTTGAAGATCACCAGCCTTGTCCTGTAGCAGGGAGAGGCATTTTGGAAGGGAAAAAAGTCCCCTGGTTTCCCAGGAGCACTTGGGATAAACGTAGGGTTTCCAAAGATTTCTGATGATAAGAACCACCTGAGGCACTTACTCTCCCTTGGAAATGTTGGTTCTGTTGAACTGAGTTGGGAACTCACATGCTGCCATTTAAAAAAAGTGGCCCAGGTGATTTTTATCATCAGGCAAGTTTGGGAAGCCCTGCCCTAGGGCAAGAGGGCAACTCCTCCTGGACCTTGAGCTCAGGCCTGCAAAAGGGAGCTGATATAATATTTAACCCCTGAAGAGACACATCTGTTTGGAGAAGATCTGTCTAGGAAAGTTACAGGGCTACAGTTACTATTCTGTGGAGGACGAAATTGGTTGGGGCTCTTCTGAAGTTCTGTAGTTATGAATGACAGATCATGTCATTGAAGGGCAAGTTTCCTTCTTGAAATCAGCTTGGGTTTGGTTGCAAAACACAGCAGACTTGAAAATCCAGCTGTTTACTTCACGATGGAAACTGGGGACTGTGCTGCCACTACCGAGCCAGGGTCTGAAGTGCGTGTCCCTGAGACCCCAGGTCATACCTGATGCTCTGACAATGACGTGGTGCATGGAAAGGCCTCTAGGGTGTCTTTCCTCTCCTACAGCTGGAATTGTTCCCCAAATGCTGAAAGCCAAGGCACTTGGAGCTGGCCAGGAAAGAGCAGGACCTCAGAGCTTTGTGAGAGCTGCCATGAAAGTTTAAGTGTCATCACAACTAGGGATTCCTGGGGTGGGAAGGAAAACAGACAGTCATGAAACAGGTCTCTGTTTCTAGTGAGCTGACCCAGCAGGAATGTTGGGTTAGATTCCTGAGCATGTGGTGGACACATCAAGGGCCCCTGCACAACCAGAGGCCCTGGGGGGGGGTCCTCTGCTATTTCTACAATCTTGGTTTGGGTAGGATGCAAACAGAGCCTTGGAGCAGTGCCTAACACATCTAAAAAAGTACTGCCTGGCACATAAGATGGGCTCAGTAAAAACTTTCTGAATGAGTGAATGAATGGGAAGAGAGAGAGCTTGCCATTGAATTGCAAATCAGAGGCCTCCAATTGTTGACAATATATGAGAAAGATTCAGGCTTCATTTCTCAGACCTTTATTCTTCTAAACAAAGTTCAGCGCTCTGCATGTTCTACTCTGTTAAGCACAGAAGCCCAAAGTTCTTCCATAACTAATCTGAACCTGGGATGCCTTTGCTCTGCTCTCAGGAGCTCTCACAACCTCTTTCCCCTTGAAGCAGTGTAAGGATGATGGAGCAGGGCCGCGGCCGCATGGAAGATTTCCCTCTAAACGTGTTTTCGGTCACTCCTTACACACCCAGTACTGCTGACATCCAGGTGTCGGATGACGACAAGGCGGGGGCCACCTTGCTCTTCTCAGGCATCTTCCTGGGACTGGTGGGGATCACGTTCACCATCATGGGCTGGATCAAACACCAAGGAGCCTCCCACTTTGAATGGACCCAGCTCCTTGGGCCCATCCTGCTGTCAGTGGGGGTGACATTCATCCTGATTGCCATCTGCAAGTTCAGAATGCTCTCTTGCCAATTGTGCAGAGAAAGTGAGGAGAGGCTCCCGGACTCAGAGCAGATGGCAGGAGGACAATCGTTTGTTTTCACTGGTATCAACCAACCCATCACCTTCCATGGGGCCACCGTGGTGCAGTACATCCCTCCCCCTTATGGCTCTCAAGAGCCCATGGGGATGAACACCACCTACCTGCAGCCAGTGGTGAACCCGTGTGGCCTCATACCATCTGGAGGGATGGTGGCCACCATGCCAAGTCCTCCTCAGTACTACACCATCTACCCTCCAGAGAATGCTGCCTTTGTTGATGACCAGGACTACCTTTCCTTCGTGGACGGTGGAAATGACAGGTAGGATGTGTGCCTTGGTGATGCTCCCCTTCCAGCTGTGGCAGTCACGGTCTATGGCTGTGTTTGGTCTGTAAGGAAGGTGGTGGGAGACTGCAGATCTCCGTGTGGCCCGTTGCCAGGATGGTGGCATTGGTTCTGAGAGCGGTGCTGTGGGCTGTAATGCATTTTGTGCTTTCTGCTCCCATTTCAGGACCAGCCCTGATGCTGAGCAGATAGAAGAGACACAGCTGGGAGATGAGGACTCTGCCTGCTTCTCTCCTCCCCGCTATGAGGAAATATGCTCCCTCCCTCGCTAGAGACTATGCGGCTGGGGGCACAGAGTTTTAGTTTTTTGCTGACAACTGAAGTGTTCTATGCTGTGACCTTCAGAAGTTAGACAACAGAGCAGCCCAGGAAGCCTGACAGATACCATTCGAGGTGGGGAAGGGGGAAATGGGAGGTAGAATCTCTCTGACTGTTAAAAATTAGGCTAGCGTGGGGATATGCACTTCCGATCGAGCTAGAAATCCCCTGGATATGGCTCAGGATCAGGAATTTCACCTGTTTATTCACCACCCACCCCTTTCCCACTGGAACGCACTGGTGTCTTAATTTGAGCTCCAGTAGCCAAGGGAAAACTCACTACTGCTGTGACTTTGGGAGTTTCCACAGTAGTGAGAATGGGGGTAGGGGAAGGAAGCAGGGAGTAGAAAACGGGCTCAAATGGAGATTTCCCAGTTCCTGTTCTCAGCTGGGGATCTTCATACGTACAAGAACTTGGTTGCCATCTGGCGTCCCTTGAGGACTCTGGCATCTTAAAGGCTGCAAAAATAAATGAATTAAATGGAATAAAATAATGTCTTCTGTTAGAACAGTATTAGATAGCTGGCTCATAAAATAGACAACTGATGGGAACATACCGTGTAGCATAGGGAGCTCTACCTAATGCACTGTGGTGACCTAAATGGGAGGGAAGTCCAAAAGCGAGGGGATATCTGTGTGTCTATGGCTGGTTCATTTTGTTGTGCAGTGGAGGCTAATGCAACATTGTAAAGCAACCGTACTCCAATAAAAATTAATTAAAAAAAATAGGACGATGATGTCAATAAATCCTTAAGTTACCACGGAGAGACACATCACAGCGACTCTCAGCTGTCGATGTTCTCTCTAGCAAGGCTGAAGCTTGAGGTGCCCACCCCAGCATGGGATTTGTGCTGGACCCAGTGGCCAACAGAACACGAGCACCTCCCTACACATAGATGAGATCTGTTAAATTAGACAGAATAGAGCTGCTGTGTCAACACCTGGAAAATCATGTCATGGAAACAATCTTTATGGTCAAGATAAGCTCACCTTCTTTATAAAAATACTTAGGTGCTCTTAATCTCCCAGAATCTGGGCTGTGTAACAACAACCAGAACAGATTCACAGACTTTAGAAGAGACAGACTAAACCATCAGAGTTTAAAAGAAAGTATTTTCCATAGGCTACAAAGGTAGGCCACTCAAGGTAAGGGTGCGTGGCTCATCCGAAAGGAAGACCAGGATTTAGCAATCCTTTAGAGTTTTGGTACTGTGTTCGTATATGGAGTGATTTTTACTAATCTTTATCAGAAGTATCTAGTTTTCCAAGGATATGATTAAAATAAGCTTGGTATATTATTATTGTGATTTGTATTATATCTTAGGGATGAAATCTTTTTTTAAATTTAATTTTTATTTTATATTGGGGTGTAGTTGATTTACAATACTGTAACACACTCTCCTTTAATGGTCATTGCTACTTTTTTTTTTGTATCTATATTGTACTTCACTTTTTTTAACATCTTTATTGGAGTAAAATTGCTTTACAATGGTGTGTTAGTTTCTGCTGTAAAACAAAGTGAATCAGTTATACATATACATATATCCCCATATCTCCTCCCTCTTGTGCCTCCCTCCCACCCTCCCTACCCCACCCCTCCAGGCGGTCACAAAACACCGAGCTGATCTCCCTGTGCTATGCGGCTGTTTCCCACTAGCTATCTATTTTACATTTGGTAGTGTGTATATGAATATATATGTCCATGCCACTCTCTCACTAGGGACGAAATCTCTTTGTATGAGAATTCATTTTCATGTTCAGTGATAGCAGGTGATTGAAAAATATGATTCAGTTAGCAGAAAACAGCTTTTTGCTCAGCATATTCATGAAATACTGGACTCCTGGCTGAAGGCCATCAGTTCAGGGAGGACGTTAGGTGACAGGGACGTAGTTGAGCACCACCGTGGCATGCCCACTGGCAACGCCCACACACCTGCCTCCCTCATCCCTCTCCCTCGTCATCCTCACCCACCGCATAACTTTATGTTCCTGGATTTGGGTACCAATGAGCATCAAGGGTAGTTCAAAAGGGAAAGAGATGTTAAGAAAGGACAACCACGTGTGAAAGGTGGGACGGTGGGACAGCTACTTTGTCTCAGTGATGCCTGGAGTCCGATGTGCAGGGAAGTGGCCTTGGGGGCTTTTTAGCTCTAGGCTGCAGTCATTCAGCACCAACTGTCCCTGTTCCAAGGCAGACAAAGTGCTAACGCAGAGGTAATTTATGCTTCTGGAGACAGTGCACCAGAGCTGACAGCTCAAGGTGGGAGGTGGGGCTCAGAAAATAGGAATTCAGCACTTATTTATTGAGCACGTCCTCTGTGTCAGGACTCGGGCCATCAAGTAGGGTTATAACATTGAAAAACTGAACCCGCAGAAAAGCAGCTACGGCTAGTCTAGAGAGAGAGACAGCTACTGATCACTTATGCCCTGACACCCAAGAGGGGTCCTGGAGCCATAAGAGGGATTTGGACTAGTCGGGAGGGTCACCAGAGCTGACTTGGGAAAGTGAAGTCGGGACCACGGCCCTGTATAACCCCGGGAGCACCGTTACATGCACAGCCATGACATCGGACTCCCTGGACCTCTGAGGCCGGTGCCAGGAGCTAAGGGAACAGCAGCTGATGCTAGACAAAGAGGAGGAGGAGGGGCCAGCTGTGTAAACCTTTTTATTTTGCTGCTGCTACGGCCCTCAAACAGAGCTGCCAGGCTTCCCTGGTGGCGCAGTGGTTGAGAGTCCACCTGCCGATGCAGGGGACACGGGTTCGTGCCCCGGTCCGGGAAGATCCCACATGCCGCGGAGCGGCTGGGCCCATGAGCCATGGCCGCTGAGCCTGCGCGTCCGGAGCCTGTGCTCCGCAACGGGAGAGGCCACAGCAGTGAGAGGCCCGCGTACTGTAAAAAAAAAAAAAAACACAGAGCTGCCTTCCAGCACCTGGGAAATTATATCCACCAGCTCTCTGGCTTCGAAGCAAGCCCACCATGCTCTCTTTCTGTTTTCCTTTGGGGTTGCAGGGGCCAACATAATGGGAAGCCCACCAACTGGCCCCTGGACTCTGACGCCAGGTCTTCGCTGGTCTCTTTGACCAGCGAGGACACACTTCTGGCAGAGTTTCAGGTTTGTTTTCTGGATATTGGCCTTTTCTCATTCTCTCTCTCAGTATCTTATCAGGGCTGAATGGAGGACTGTGATCTGGGGAGAGTGAATTGGGGTCTGTCTGGTCCCAGCTATGCCATCCACCCTGAGATTCCTGGTGTGGAACGTGGCCCTGGCTTTTGGCACATGCTCAAAGGCCCAGTGTCCAGGTCAGAACCCATGGGCCACTGTCGGCCTTGTTAAACATCTTAGTATGTGTCTGCAGAGCAACTGGGAAGTCATTGAAGAGTTTGAATGACGAGGGAGCTGTGATCTGATTCTCAACACTTCCTGGTTAGGGCAAGACCCAGAGGCACACAGGGTGTGATACTGACCTTGCTGGGAAAGTCCAGATGTCAGTGACCGGAGCACCAGGAGACATCCCTCTCCTCTGCCCTCAGTCTTCACCGGGGTGCCATGGCTGGGCATGCGCTGGCAATCTACACATCGTTCAGAACAAAGCCAAAAAGGTCTTGTTAAAGGGGACGGGTGTCGTAAGAACTAAATGTTCACATCTCTCGGGAGCCAGTTTGGGTTGGGCCTCTGGTCTGGAGGCACTGATGACCGCTGCCAACCTTGATAGGACAGGAACGGACCCTCCAAGCCTGGGTAATGAGGCCCAGGCACCAAAGGGAAGAAACTTGAACAAAACTCTTAGCCGTCTTGCTCCTCTCGGGCTGATCTCTCCTGCAGTGTGGGTCTGGCCACGCCCTCTGCAGGGCCCTGGGAGGTAGGTATCCCGCAGGGATGGCAACCGGTTTCCCTTTCGCTCCACTGAACCAGGCACGGGTCTAAGTTTCAAGTGCAGCAAGTGGCTCTGCTCCAAAACAGCCCTTTAAGGGCTCCCCCCACTTTTTGGGGGAGTGGGGTGTACAGCGTGAAAACAAAACACTTGTTTGTGATGAGCTGGCCTTGGGTGGCTGTTTTCAGCTTCGGCCCTCTGGGGTTCGTCTTTGGCCTTGTTTACTATCGGGTCAGCGGTGTGGAGCTGAGCTGAAGGTCCACACCCCCAGGGCGCTGGTGTTTCTCCCCCAAAACGGAAGTGCCTCACAGTGGTCGTGGGATAGACACCTTCTTACCAACCGAGAGAAGGGGGCGGGCAGCCTAGCTCTCAGTAGTGTCCCCGCCTGTCACAAGCAGGCACTGTCTGCAGACTGCCGCTTACACTCCTTGACAGTCACCAAGGGCCTCACGCAAAGCCCTCTACGGATGCTTGGTTCCTGGTGCATAACAAATGTGAAATGAATAAACGAAGAACTTTTCAAATAGCTAACAACCACCTAGTTCAACTTAGCTCTTTTTTTTTTCTCTCATTATGTAAAATTTCAAACAAGTACAAGATTAGAGAGAATAGTATATGAAACCCTATGTAGCCATTACCCACCCTCAACTCATGGCCAGTCTTACTTCTCTTATCCTCCCACCCACAATTCCCCACCTGGATTTTTAAAAAGCAAGTCCAAACCATCAAGTCATTTCATCCTAAAACATTTCATTGTGTATCTTTAAAGGATAAAAACTCCAAAAAATACAGCACCATTATTACACCCCCCAAATTTATAATAACTCCTTAATGTCTTCAAATATTTCATCATTATTCAATGTCTTCAGTTTTCTCTATTCTGTTTAATTTTTTACCTCTTTGTTTTGTTTGAATCAGGATCCAAATGAGATTGGCTTTTGGATAAACGGATCCTTAATTTCTGTCTATATTATACGATATTTTGGAGGCAGAGAGTTCGCAAACTATTCACGATAGCAGAATCATATTTATTAAATTTCACTTTCCCCAAAAAAATGTTTTTCAAGGTTTTTTGCTTTATATTTCCCTGGCAGTTCCCTGAAACCCTAGGACTCTCCTGGAATTAGAAACTTATTTTTTTCTACTTTTAGCATATTATTAGAGATTTTTCGAAGCACAGTCCTAGAAAAAAAATTACATAAAAAAATCTTTGAGTGTTTGAGAAATATTTGTTGCATAATAGTTTCAAGAGTTTCAATAGTATCAGAAAACTGATAACCATCAGTATTCCTGGCTTGGTTGGTGAAAGTTTTTAGGAAAAAAAAAAAAAAGTTTTTTACTCCAGAGACCATAAAAACTCCTTTGAACATTTCAAAAGTGGGAACCAGCATCTTCTCTCTAAGAAATAAAACCTCTTGCTCTACATTAAAATACCACCTGGTACTATTAAACTCTCTGAGGTTATTGACTGTGGGCCTCTTACCAATGAGTTCTCAATTTTCAAATTAAAAACGAATATATTTTCTGGTCATGCCTACAACTCTTCCTTTGAAGGTGTGTGTGTAGGGGCGCGCGCGTGTGTGTGTGTGTGTGTGTGTGTGTGTGTGTTCACCTACACCTTCTTATTATTGAATGTGATTTATGGATTTCTTTCCCACTCACTACTTGTAAATCATCAAGAGTTTTATGTCCCAAGCAGTCAGCAGTTGGTTATAAAATCAACAGAGAGCTGTACTAAATAAACCTTTACTGGATTGCTCCTAAGAACTGATGACAAATCAGAAAGTGAAGACAATTCCATGGGAATGATTCTCACCTGCCTCTGGGATACCACAAAGGTCTCAGATATGGGGATTTTATTTGTCTTGCGCTTTTAGGAAGATTAATAACCAGATGAACTGGGAAGGAAGTCAGTTTTCTAGGTTCCAGAAGTTTTCTTATAACAAAGAATTTTTCCTCCAGCACAAAACCTACACATGTGTAAATCATAGACACAAATATGTGTGCTGGAGTCTGTGCTTTACACACAAGGGGCTGGTAATGAAGCTATGTGATTTTCCTGTTTTAACCTTCCATGAGTTTAAAAGAACACATTTTTTTTTTTTAAAAAGGGGTATGTGCGTGCATACTCTTTTTTAAATATATAGAATATCTCTTGAAGAAGACTTAAAAACTGGTAATAATCATGTCTGGGGCAGAGGATGGGAGACTTATTTTTCACTTTAATTCATGCTAATTAATAAATTTTTTTATCATGTTCATAATATTGCCTGTTCATAAAATTATTTTTAGAATACAGGAAGAAAAGGAAATGATCTCTCTCCATGTGCTTTTTTTTTTTTTTTTCTCCATGTGCTTTTAATGTTAACCTCATCTTCTTGAGTCCAAGGATAAATGATGTTCATTGTCACTGCTGCTTATACATGTAACAGGTAAACACACACAAGACACAGAAACAAATGTGGTATGTATGCATACATCTATGTGGACAGAAGGCAATGTAATATGAGTAACACTTCTATATAGACACACAAAGTCTCTGGGGGAAAGAACGGAGCTTTCACTGTGTACGTGAAAGAATTTTCACACATATATGTTGTTGCTTAAGTCCTCTGCCCATGGGGTAAAACACTGACCAACGTCAGTGTAACGGCAGCACACAGAGTCATGAATCTGATTCCACATGGTTCTTCCTCGGATGATTTGTCTCAACCCAGATTCCTCCTTCACACTTGAAAAACTGTTCACAGCAGACAGCCATTCACTTACCAAAGAGCCACCACCATTGTACCTTCAGAGGTGAAACAGAGCAACCTAAGTGAACGGATTCCTCATCAGAGGGAGCTCCAGGGGTTAACTTTGCATGCTTGCCCTCCCTCCCCACCCCAAGTGGGTGTGAGAGGGAATCGTTGCTGCAGCAGCCCCCCGTGCTCCTTTCTGTCCTGGAATTGGTCCGGGGCTCCTCCTCCGGGGCCTGTGGGGCTGGTCTGATCCCACCTCATCCAGGAAGGACGCCCTGATCCCTCAACAGCCTGAACAGGAGCCACACAAGCATGCCTGGAAGTTTTCAGAAGGCAAATAGATCGCTTTGTGTGCTGTCTACAAAGCTCAAAGAGGACAGGTTTAGGCTAGAGTGTGTCTGTGCCTCATTAGAGCCCCTTGGAGGCCATGGCGGGGGGGCTCATCCTTGGGGGTCACCTTTCTGGTCCCTGTGCTCAAGTGACATCCCAACCGACTTCCCAGCCTACCCTGTGGTCCTCGAAGGCCTGTGGCAGGAGGCACCATAGTTATTCACTCGTGCATTTGGCAGACGTTCTCAAAACTGAACAAAGTGAGCCTGTCACTTCAAGGGAAATAACTGACAGTATTTGTTGCCAATGATAACATTCAACCTTTCAAGTGAAAATTAGAATTTTTGAAAACTTCTATTTGTCATCGTGAGCTTGACAACTTCTCCAAAATTGGACTTTTCTTTTGAGATCGGTATTGATATTTTAAAATGTAATTTCTAAAAATTTATATAATGAAATGTGTCAGCATGTGAAAGGTCAGTATAACTCAGTGAACGAATATTTTCCACATGACCACTACATGATATTACAAAATCATGTGTGGGAAAAATGAACTCAGTGTACAAGATAGACCAATGGATTTTAATGTAACAGAGTACAAAATGTTCATTGATACAATTTCAGATTCCACATTGCAACTAGCCTTTCAGAACTTACCACCTGGGTTTTGGTCTGGTATCCAAGAGGAATATCCACAATTACCTGAAAAGCTTTTAAAATACTTCTGTATTTTCCAACTACACATCTGTGTGAGACCAGATTCTCTTCATACAGTTCAACCAAAACAACACATGGCAACAGATTCAAAGCAGAAGCAGATATGAGATATGAGAGTCTGGCTGTCTTCTGTTAAGTAAGATAATAAACAAATTTGCAGAAATGGAAAACAATATCACTTCTCATTTTCTTTTTTCCTTTGGAAAAATATGCTATTTAATACAGAAAGAGTTTATAATTGTAATTTTCATGTTTTAATATTTTTGAAGGTCCTGGAGCTGTTTTAATTTTTTTCCAGCTTTATTGAGGTATAACTGACAAAAAATTGTAAGATATTTAAAGTGTATGATGTGATGATTTGTTATGTGCATTATAATTTTTAAATGAATAAATATTTTATGCTTTTCTGGCTTTAATTTCTAATATAGTAAATGGTAAATACTAATAGATAGTCCATAAACAAAAGTTCTTTGGGTTCCTCAGTAAATTTTACAGGTATAAAGGGTTTTCAAGACCAAAAATGTTGAGAACTGCTGGCATATATTACTGGGGGGAGAGGGAGAGGTGGCAACGTGCCCAGCAAAAGACTACACTTCCCAGCCTCCTTTGCAGCTAAGTTTGGCCATATGACTAAGTTCTAGCTAACTGGATGTAAGGAGATGTTTTTGGAAGGGGCTTCCTCAAAGACTGCTTAGAAAACAGCTGGGGGAATTCCTTTTTTGACTTTCTCTTTTTCCTCATTCTGTTTTTCTTCCTTGAAGACTACGACTTATATGTGATCACAGAAGCTTCAGCAGCTACCTTGAACCATGAGGTGACCTTGAGGATGGAGACCACTTGTTACAAAGATAGAACAGAAAGATAGAAGAAAGCTGGGTCCCCAATGACTATGCTGCTGCCTGACTATCTACGTCAGAGTTCTTTTAAGAGAACTTTTTGAGAGAGAGAAATAAACTTTGAAATCTTGTTTAAATCAGTATTATTTTGGTTTGTCTGTTCCACATAGTGGAACCTAATTCTGCTCCTTTTAAGTGTGGCAATGTGCTAAGACCAGCTACAAAGGACCTATTTTATGTGGATTATATAATTATTTCGTAGGTATTTCTAAGATTGGGTTTTATTCCCATGTCAACCACTGTCTTAAGGTGTGATGTTGAAAAAGGATTATTCGGTGTTAGTATTATAGGCACTCAGAAATTCATTCACACTGTAAAGCAATGATACTCCAATAAAGGTGTTAAAAAAAAAAAGAAGTTCATTCAACTCTTTGAGCGACAAACATTTAGGAAGCCCATCTCATTGGCAGGCAGTGAAGCAGGCACTGAGTACACGTGCACTCAGAGCCCTTGTGGTCCGTGGAGGAAATCGCCTCACTCCAGGACCTAGCACTGCCCTCACAGCTCTGCTGAAGGCCCTACACTAGGATAACAGACTATTCTGGGTATGGAGAGAAAAGCAGACGGCTTGTCACTTAATTGGTATTTCCAGGGCGTGACTTAAAGTTCTCTTGAATAAATTTCATTGTCACTACACTCACTGAACCAGAATGGCCCAAATAAACCAAAAGACTTCCCTCTCCTTAATTTTGATGGGTTAACACATCTCACATCCCCGATTAGCCACCTCAGTTGTTGAGGGCTCTCTCACGCTACATTGTCAATATTGTAAGTAACTGCCTGGATTTGAAAGTCTAGTTTTAGGAGGCCATCATACCTTGTCCATGGAACCACCTGTAACTTAAATCCTCTAAGCAAAGGCAACTTTCTATGGACCCTCAACAGTCTCTTCTCTCCTGTTATACAGAATCTATTACCATTTATGTGGGGCCTCACAGGTGGGGGCTGGATAAAGGAGAGACACACAGAAGCCTTACTTGCAAAGTCCAGTAGATTCCAGAAGGGGAGCATCTTTGGGGGAAGCAAATCTCTCCCAAGCTTCTTGGGTGCGGAATAGATTCAGGCCGGATCTGACCACTGCACAGCCTGCTAAGGACTAAACATAATAATACTGTTGATTAAAAACTGCACATTCTACAGAGCTGTCGTTATTGACTCATGCTGCACTGACAGGGACAGCGGTTTTAAGTAAACGCATAGGCTGAGTTAGAATACTGCCTCTGTCGCTTATTAGCTGGGTGACTTGAGGCATGTGGCTTAACCTTGCTGAGCACAAGACATAGTTATGTCCATGTCCTCAAGTCATGCTGCTCACTCTAGCAGATGGACTAACATGGGCCAAAGTGTGCTGACATAGTATAAGAAATGACTTTTCTATTAACTTTACCCTAGCCTCATCTATCATGTAGGATTAGATTTGTTTTTGTATAAATTAAAACCCCAGATAACTTTAACTTAAACAAGATAAGTTTATTTCTCTCTCACATATAAAAAATCCGGAGGTAGATAGTATCAATACAAGGCTGATCTGTCTGTCATCAGTGGCCTCTTTTTCTGCCACCCTCATTTAGCACCTGGCTTTCCTCCTCCAAGTCATCTCATGGTCCATGATGGCTGCTGAAGCTCCAGCATTATGTCTACATTCTAGAAGGTAGGAGAAAAAGAAAAGAAAAAAAAGGACACACCTCTCACCTGATTTGATTCCTTTCAAGAAATCCTTTCTGGAATTTCCATATCATACTTGCACTTCTACCTCTTTGACCAGAATTTGATCCTGTGGCCATACCAAGCTGCAAAGACATCTGGGAAATGTAAATTTTTAAAAATTACTGTTGTTAAATTACAAAGGGAAAAGAGTAGGAAAAAAAGGACACCATTGGAAGAAAGGATGAAATTGGAGGATGTACTGTAGACTATATAAAAAAGAGTAGAACAGATATTGGGTAAGCCACTAGCAGCCTCTTTCATACTTGGTTCTCTCTCTCTCTCTCTCTCTCTCTCTCTCTCATTCACTTTAGTCAGATTCAAATAACTGCTCAAGAATTTGGAACTTTTCAGAAAATGTTTGTTTTAAATCCCTCTGCTGAACCAAAAATATTAACTCTGAAATGCCAAGTATAAATACACATGCCAGATGCAAGGTTTCAGCCAACGAAGTTCAACTTGTAATTTTAGAATGACAGATGCACTCGTGGTGGGGGGAGCATCAGTGAGTTACAGAGCATCTACGTTGTAAAACAGGCGAGCTTTTGACCGAACCGTGAGTCAACAGATTTGCTCGTATCACATATTTGTCTCATTTCTCTGGGTTTTTGTGGGATTTTTGGTCAGCCTCTTTGCCCCATTTGAAGGATGTTAGTTGTTACAGGAAACGGTGACATTAAATTCAGATGGCAGGAGCTGATGATATTGACGTATGCAAAACAAAGTGAGTTCATTCCAGAAGCTGTGATTTAGTAAGTTCAAATTGCTCAGAGTTTAACTCGCTCCCTGAGTTTGCAGAGGAGGTTGGGGTAGGGGGAGTGTGGGAAGCCAGACACCTTTGGGAGCTGCCATAACTTCTTTGGGGCATTAGAGCTATATTTATTGCAATTAAGTTGCTAATTCAGTAAAAACTGCACAGTTCCCTTGCGGCCTGGGAGAGGGAAATGCAGCTGCTAACAGTGGCTGATTTATAATCACGGAATGACCTAGGTACCAGGGGAAATAAGCCAGATTCTTCCGAGGGCCTAAATCACTCTCTCAGCCAAGCGATCAAAACAGCATGCTCACCCTGGGCAGAGCACCGGAGTTGGGTAGCCTCCAAAACCAGGCTTGAAAAATTCCCAGTTTTCAGTGGGATTAGACCCCTGCCTCTCCCTCATCCCTCAGAAGGATGCAGGAAGTGTTAAGAGAGCCTTCAAAGACTCAGAGATCAGTACCTATGCTCTCCTTAACCTCAATCCCAGCCCTAGGGAAAACAAGACTCAAAAAAGTGTGTATTTAGTCTGTGATCTCTCCCACTAGTGAGTTCAGGTCATTGAAGATCACATATGGGGGCGAGCAGGGCCAAGCTGAAGGGCTAGCAGGCTGTATACCCCACATCCCCAGGGGATGCCATTCTCAGCATAGTCTAATTCAGTGGTTCTCAAACATGGTTGCATATTAGAATTACCTGAGAAGCTTAAAAAATCTCAGTGCCCAGACTGTACTTCAAACCAATTAAATCAGACTCTCTGGAGGAGTGACCAAGACATCAATAATGTTTAAAGTCCCCCAAGCAATTCCAGTGTGCAGCCAGGTTTAAGAATCAATGGTCTACCCTCAGAATGGGAGAAAATATTTGCAAATGAAGCAACTGACAAAGGATTAATCTCTAAAATTTACAAGCAGCTCATGCAGCTCAATATCAAAAAAACAAACAACCCAATCCAAAAATGGGCAGAAGACCTAAATAGACATTTCTCCAAAGAAGATATACAGATTGCCAACAAACACATGAAAGGATGCTCAACATCACTAATCATTAGAGAAATGCAAATCAAAACTACAATGAGGTATCACCTCATACCAGTCAGAATGGACATCATCAAAAAATCTGCAAACAATAAATGCTGGAGAGGGTGTGGAGAAAAGGGAACCCTCTTGCACTGTTGGTGGGAATGTAAATTGATACAGTCACTATGGAGAACAGTATGGAGGTTCCTTAAAAAACTAAAAATAGAACTACCATACGACCCAGCAATCCCATTACTGGGCATATACCCTGAGAAAACCATAATTCATAAAGAACCATGTACCACAATGTTCATTGCAGCTCTATTTACACTAACCAGGACATGGAAGCAACCTAAGTGTCCATCAACAGATGAATGGATAAAGATGTGACACATATATACAATGGAATATTACTCAGCCATAAAAAGAAATGAAATTGAGTTATTTGTAATGAGATGGATGGACCTAGAGTCTGTCATACAGAGTGAAGTAAGTCAGAAAGAGAAAAACAAATACCGTATGCTAACACATATATATGGAATCCAAAAAAAAGATCATGAAGAACGTAGGGCAAGACGGGAATAAAGACACAGACATACTAGAGAATGGACTTGAGGATAGGGGGAGGGGGAAGGGTAAGCTGGGACAAAGTGAGAGAGTGGCATGGACATATACACACTACCAAACGTAAAATAGATAGCTAGTGGGAAGAAGCCGCATAGCACAGGGAGATCAGCTCAGTGCTTTGTGACCAGCTAGAAGGGTGGGAGGGTGGGAGACGCAAGAGGGAAGAGATATGGGTATATATGTATATGAATAACTGATTCACTTTGTTATAAAGCAGAAACTAACACACCATTGTATAGCAATTATACTCCAATAAAGATGTTATAAAAAAAAAGAATCAATGGTCTGACTCATAGACTTTGCTGTGAATGGCCCCTGCTGCAGCTGCGCTGGGGACAAACTGCACAGACATATGTCACAGCCCTGGGTGGTGGTGGAGAAGAAGAGAGGTGGCAGAGGACAGTAGGGAGACGAGTATGCCTTCTGGAAAGGAAGAACTCAAAAGGGAATCTAGAAATTGGGCCTCAAACCAGCAACTTGTGACTAGGGTGAAAAATTAAGGCACTGTATGATTTGCAGTCCCTGAATGGCTTATATGATTGCAAATTTCACTTTTAATTTGCCCCAGTCCCTGAGCTGCATTTCTTGGATATTTTATTTTCTAAGACATGTATTTTATTTCATTAAAACAGCAACCCAGGGCTTCCCTGGTGGCGCAGTGGTTGAGAGTCCGCCTGCTGATGCAGGGGACACAAGTTCGTGCCCCGGTCCAGGAGGATCCCACATGCCGCGGAGCGGCTGGGCCCGTGAGCCATGGCCGCTGAGCCTGCGCCTCCGGAGCCTGTGCTCCGCAATGGGAGGGGCCACAACAGTGAGAGGCCCACGTACCACAAAAAAAAAAAAAAAAAAAAAAAAAAAACAGCAACCCACACTCAAGTGTCACTTCAGAGTTTGCAAAGCACTGTTTCCATACCCACCATCCTTACCGGGCTGCACACCTTGTAAAGACCCTGCCCTAGTTTGTGGAGTCCGAGCCCCTTTCTCTGTCAGATCCAGATGCCATTAGAACTGGATGGTCGGTTTTCCATTTACGGTTTCTGCTGGGAATTTTTTTTTTTTTTTTTTGTCTTCTTCTCTGAGTTTTCAATTCCTATGGGCAGACTTAGAGGATAGAGCTTAAGGGAGAAATCAGCATTTATGATGTAGCCTCATCCTCACCAAACTTCACCCTCAAGCTGGACTCCAGGTCAAAGGGCACTGCCAAGCCCCCCACCAAAGACTCAGTGTTTGGAACAAGGGAATCACTCAGTGATACTTGTGCAACACGTGCACAGGTGAATGGTGCAGCAGCAAACCCCGCTGGGAGGCCACAGGTCAGAATGAAGGCTCTGGGTGCTGAGAGGGAAATGATGGCCCTGGAGAAGAATGGAACATGTGTGGTTATTCATTTATTTTACTGAAGTATAGTTGATCTATGGTGTTGTGTTAGGTGTTAGTTTCTGGTGTACAGCAAAGTGGTTCAGGTTTTTTTTCAGTTTTATGTATATATATTCTTTTTCAGATTCTTTTCCATTATAGGCTATTATAAGATATTGAATATAGTCCCTTGTGCTACACAGTAGGACCTTGTCTTTTATCTTTTTTTTTTTTTTTGCGGTACGAGGGCCTCTCACTGTTGTGGCCTCTCCCGTTGCGGAGCACAGGCTCCGGACGCGCAGGATCAGCGGCCATGGCTCACGGGCCCAGCCGCTCCGTGGCATGTGGGTTCCTCCCGGACCGGGGCACGAACCCGTGTCCCCTGCATCGGCAGGCGGACTCTCAACCACTGCGCCACCAGGGAAGCCCCCATATCTATTTTATATAAAGTAGTACGTATCTGTTAATCTCAAGCTCCTAATTTATCCCTCCCCCACCACCAACTTTCCCCCTTGGTAACCATACATTTGTTTTCTATGTCTGTGAGTCTGTTTCTGTTTTGTCAATAAGTTCATTTGTATCATATTTTTAGAATCCACATATAAGTGATATCATATTTGTCTTTCTCTGTCTGACTTGCTTCACTTAATATGATAATCTCTAGGTCCATCCATGTTGCTGCAAAAGGCAGTATTTCATTCTTTTTTATGGCTAATATTCCATTATATATATGTACCACATCTTATTTATCATTCTCCTGTCGATGGACACAGGTTGCTTCCATGTCTTGGCTACTGTAAATAGTGCTGCAATGAACATTGGGGTGCATGTATCTTTTCAAATTAGAGTTTTGTCTTTTCCGGATATATGCCCAGAAGTGGGGTTGCTGAATCATATGGTAACTATTTTTAGTTTTTTGAGGAACCTCGAAACTATCCTCCATAATGGCTGCACCAATTTACATTCCCACCAACAGTGTAGGACGGTTCCCCTTTCTCCGCACCCTCTCCAGCATTTATCATTTGTAGACCTTTGGATGATGGCCATTCTGACTGGTATGAGGTGATACCTCATTGTAGTTTTGATTTGCATCTCTAATAATTAGCAGTGTTGAGCATCTTTTCACGTGCCTGTTGGCCATCTGTGTGTCTTCTTTGGAGAAATGTCTTTTTAGGTCTTCTGCCCATTTTTTGATGAGGTTGTTTGGAACATGTGTGGTGAAACAGTTGCAAATTCGGCTGAGGGTTCTTCTGGCCTCAGTCTGCCCTCAGCCTTTTCAAAGGCAATAGTCAAAGGGGCCTCCAACACTGTCCGGATCGCGGTCCTGGTCCTCGGGTGGCTCTCATGCTCACCTGCAGTCGCCAGGCCTCTGGCCTGCACACAGCAGAGCACAGCGGTCAAGGGTCGACTTCTGTAGCCAAAGGCTTGGCCTCTTACAGGCTGAGTGACTCTGAGTACGCCCCCGAAACTATCCCACCTCTGTCCCCTTTATCTGTCCAGGGGGTAGTCTGGGCCCCTTAATGTTGCCCTGAGGCTCAGCATGGGCCTGGAGCCCTGGTAGGAACCCTGTGAATGGTGCAGTGGTGTCCGGGCACAGCTCCGGGGCTACAATTTCACTGCCTTCACCAGGTGAAAACTGGCAGATGGAGGCTGGTGACCCTCTAGGTCTCCCTGGGCCCTGATTTGATGGGTGCTCTGTCCCGACCATGGTGTAAGTTTCATGGGTCTAGTGAAAGCAAACACTTCTGGCAGATTACATTCAACCTCTAAGGTTGTGGCTCAGCCTTTTTCTTTAAGGACATAGAATGGTGTTTAGTAAAGCCAGTTCTGGAGTCAGAACAGGCTCATCTCTCTCCATTATTCTCTTATGACCTTTGGCAAGTTCTTGGCCCTGCTAAGTCTCAATTTCCACATCTTTGGGAATGGAAGCAACATTACTATCCAGGTAATAAGGTTTATTGGGAGAATCAAAGGATATAATGCCTGGAACATAATTAGCACCTGATAAAAAAGAGCTGATATTGCTGGGCAATCTTGTTTACATCCCCCCTCCTCCCCGTGGGCCAGGTCTGGAGGGTCTCTCTGGGCCCCATGGCTTCCCATGGCAGTTCCTGCCAGCTTCAGTTCTGCTCAACTCCAAGCTTCCCCAGGGAGCCCTGTTTTCCAGGAGTTTCCATTCCAAAGTGTTGCCACCTGATAGAAATTCCTGATCTCCAAAAAGAGCTCTTGCTTCCTAGGGAAATAACCACCCAAGAAAATATTCTAACATTTGATCACATTGTCAATGTGCCCCATTAGGTCCCCTCTCTCTTCTTCCCCACTGCTTCTGCGGGCAGACCACGTCCTGTTTCAGCAGGGCTGCTGTATTCTAAGACATTGTGCTACTCAAAATGGACACTTTCTCAGATTTAGAGATGATCATACTAAGTGAAGTAAGTCAGACAGAGAAAGACAAATACCATATGATATCACTTACGTGTGGAATCCAAAAAAAAATACTAATGAACTTATTTACAAAACAGAAACAGACACACAGACATAGAAAACAAACTTAGGGCTACCAAAGGGGAAAGGGTGGAGGTATGAATTAGGAGTTTGGGACTAGCAGATACAAACTAATATAAAAAATAGATAAACAACAAGGTCCTACCATATAGCACAGGGAATTATATTCAATATCTTGTAACAACCTATAATGGAAAAGAACATGAAAAAGAATATGTATATACGTATAACTGAACCACTTTGCTGTACACCAGAAACTAACATAACACCGTAAATTATACTACAATTAAAACATAATAAAAAATAGGGGCTTCCCTGGTGGCACAGTGGTTGAGAGTCCACCTGCCGATGCAGGGGACATGGGTTCGTGCCCCGGTCCGGGAGGATCCCACATGCTGCGGAGCGGCTGAGCCCGTGGGCCGTGGCCGCTGATCCTGCGCGTCCGGAGCCTGTGCTCCGCAACGGGAGAGGCCACAGCAGTGAGAGGCCCACGTACCGCAAAAAATAATAATAATAATAAATAAAATAAAATGACACTTTCTCCAAGGTAAGCCAGCGCCCCCCCTCAAGCCTGGCAGACTGCTCTGCCCAAAACACAGGGCTTGGGAGGGGTGACCTGCACAAACGGACAACTCTTAGACTTAATAATAACTCGTTTCCCCTGTATTGAACTATTTTGTGTTTATTCATGGCCCTAAGCCCCACCTACACCAATTTGACATCACTGTTTCGATAGCAAATAATTTTCAAATGGAATAAAGCAGAAGCTGAAAGCCCCACAAGATGCAGCTGAATGAGACAAACGTGTTCCTTAAACAATGGATACAATGGAGCGGTGTGGCTGCCAGCCTGTGTATTTATGTTCCAGATGACTTCCGTATCTCCACCCCTGTTTACCCAACTAATAAGGAATGAGGAAGGCTGGCTGCTACAAAAACAATACACCACAACTTCACAAATCCCATAGGAGCATATATTTATTTTTTATTGTTGTTTTTTTAAATAAATTTATTTATTTATATTTTATTTTTGGCTGCATTGAGTCTTCATTGCTGCACGTGGGCTCTCTCTAGTTGTGGCGAGCGGGGGCTACTCTTCATTGTGGTGCTCGGGCTTCTTATCGCGGTGGCTTCTCTTGTTGCAGAGAATGGGCTTCAGGTGCATGGGCTTCAGTAGTTGTGGCACGTGGGCTCAGTAGTTGTGGCTCATGGGCTCTAGAGCGCAGGCTCAGTAGTTGTGGCACACGGGCTTAGTTGCTCCGTGACATGTGGGACCTTCCTGGACGAGGGCTCGAACCCGTGTCCTCTGCATGGGCGTGCGGACTCTTAACCACTGTGCCACCAGGGAAGTCCCAGGAGCATATATTTATACACAGAGACGTGACTCTCACATTAAAAGTTAAGACTTAAGGCTTCCCTGGTGGCGCAGTGGTTGCAAATCTGCCTGCTAATGCAGGGGACACGGGTTCGAGCCCTGGTCTGGGAGGATCCCACATGCCGCGGGGCAACTAGGCCCGTGAGCCACAACTACTGAGCCCGCGCGTCTGGAGCCTGTGCTCCGCAACAAGAGAGGCTGCGATAGTGAGAGGCCCGTGCACCGCGATGAAGAGTGGCCCCTGCTTGCCACAACTAGAGAAAGCCCTCACACAGAAACGAAGACCCAACACAGCAAAAATAAATTAATTAATTAATAAACTCCTACCCCCAACATCTCCTTTAAAAAAAGTTAAGACTTATTAATGAAGCCCTGCATCTGGAGCATTTGCTACTCCTCAACATTTCAAAGGAAGTATTTGGACTTAAGTTCTCTACAGAATTTAGAATAGACCCTGGAGTCTCACTCTCATTCACTGTCTGTAGCCCTCCTTTGGTATCCAGAATAGGTTATTTTATTGGCTGCCTAGATTTTTATGTTTAGGTGTTGAATATAAGCTCCTTAAGGCAGGGGCCCTGCCTTACAACAGAGACCTTGATGTCCCAGAATCCAGCACAGAGTCTTACACATAGAAGTAGGTGTTTCTGTTTCCTGAGGAACAGGGTGACGTAATACTTGCCCAAGAGAGATGGGAATCCATGTGACAGGTAACACCTGAATACGCTGAAGTGCATTTTGTTCCAGGACGTCCTGAAAGGACATGAACTCATTCTCACCTTCACTTCGCAAAGTGTGGTCCACGGATCAGCAGCGGGACATCACCTGGAGCTTGTTAGAGTCTCAGCCTCCAGCTCAGCCCTCCTGAGGTAGAACCTGCATTTTAACAAGGTTCCCAGGTTGTTTATGTGCACATTAAAGTCTGAGAAGCCCTGGTCAGTCTACACTATCTTCATGTGGATGGCTGAGAGCAGTGTTCAAGTCAGAGTGTGTGTGTATAAAGGAGGGAGCGTGACAGAGGCAGAGAAGCCAATAGTAACATTCTCCGAGTGCTCAAAAAGAGCCTCAGAAGTAGGTACTATCATTATTCCATTTTACTAACTAGCAAGTTGTGGAGATCGAATTAAACCTACGGGGTGTGCACCCGTAAACCATTCTGTTAGGTATCCTAGGAGCTGTGGGAATCCTGTGGCGTTCACTACCTCAGTAACACCTGGGAAGAATTCTAACTCACATTCAGGTAGCAGCTTCCTCTCACGGAGCGTCTGCACACTGACAGGACTTCAGGCAGCCTATATTCTTTACCCTTTAAAACATGTTTTACAAGCAATACCTGCTTACTGAAGAACAATTAGAAAATACAGATAAGCACAAAGAAGAAAGTAACGCCCAGTAATAACAACATAGTTAACATTTTAATAAATATACTTCCATATATCATTCTATGAAGATATATGTCTGCATGCAGATGTATATACTCATACGTATGAGTATATACTCATACGTATGAGTATATTTTTTTTGTTTTTAACCAAAAAAAATCATTGTATCCATACCGTTTTGTGACTTTCTCTGTTTTAAAATACCTGTAGAATTGTATAATAGATTTCTCCAGCTCTCACCTTCTTCTTTTCTCTGCAACTGTTTTAATTCCCCCCCGTCCTTGAAAAAAATTAGCTCAAGGTGCACCTCCTCCAAGAAGCCTCCCCTGGTCACCCAGCCCATGGGTACTGGTGACACTCAGCTGACACGGCCAGCTTGGCCACCTCTACCTGTGTGTCACGTAATGCTCATTCCCAGGTCAGGTCAGCTCAGAACAGGATTCAGACGATATTCATAGGACGCTGGTCTTGTCCTCCAGCTCCCGCGCAGGGAAATGCTTCGGCCACAGCAAGCTCCTTTCTCTGGGCTCAAGGGCTCTCTTGAATATCTCAGGCCTTATCTGACCTCTGACCTCCCCCACGCTGGCTTCTCCCTGCTCCCTGCACTTACCCATCCACCGTGTTAATATACCCTCTTCTCAGCCACAGCTGATGCTCTGCTGGCAGCTGAGCTGAATTAGAATTAACAAGTGAAATTGTCAATACTCTTCTGTTTTTGACCTACCTCAATGGCAATTTCATGAGGTTCACCCTGACACTCCCCCTCTTACACTGGATGAGACCACGCCTCTGTTTAGCTCTGACAGCTGTTCCTATTACCTGGAGCAAAGACCTCCCACCCGCCTTTCACTCCATCATTGGGGCACAAAGCAGGACGAAGCTCTCCTCTCAGTTTCCCTCAAGCTTCTGGTGGACCAGGTCTTTCACTGAACCTGCGCTTTCTTTCAGGTGATATCACGTTCTCCTGAAGACGCTGCCCCAGAGCCCTTGGGTGGACTGGACTAGAAGACAATCAGAGTAACCTGCAATGGGCAGTGCCGAGAATGGTTCCTCTTCACTGACTGCTCACCTGTGTTCCTGGCCTGGCTTGGCCTCCACAGGGGGCCACATCCTTATCAGGTCACTGCCTGGGAGTCCAAGGGGGCCAGCGCTTCTCTCGTGCTTGGTGTTACCATCACTCCAAAGAGGCTGCTGCCTTCTGACCTCACTCATGCCCAAACACCCCAAATTTCTCAGTGGGTGTCAGCTCGCACCCTTGCTCTGGGGGTTTTGTTATAATTAGCCTCCTCTTTCTACCTGCTTGGCCGGTAGCACGTGTGGGATCGTACTGGTGGGCTCAGCTGGGTTTCGAATTCTGGCTCCAACACTTGCTAGCTTGCATCAATTTCTTTGGTGTTTCAGGGTCTCATTTTTCTCATCTGTTAAAAGGAGATAATAAGAGTGCCTGCTTCATTAGGTAGTTTTGAGGGTTAAACAGAACCACCCAGGAGAGATGCTTGAAGCAGTGCCCAGAACACAGAAAGCACTTAATAAAATCCAGCCTGGAGGCACTGATGACATTTCCCACCTCTGAGCACTTCAGTGTGTGCCTGAATACATACTTGGTGAACGATTAACGCTACCTGTAAGAAAACAGAGGCAGCAGTGTCCGTGTTAATTACAGGGCAAGCGGACTGTAGGGGGGGGAGGGTGAGTGAGGGGAGACGTAGGTAGAGGAGTCTGTGTCAGAGGGACACTGCGCCCGTTCCCCTAGCTCCTGGTCACACCCATCGCCCCAAACCCCTCACCCCTGGGGGCATTTCTGTCCAGCACCTACATACACTCAGGTAACTGCAGGGGCTTCCCAGGCGGGAGCAGCATGAACTCCAGAACCTTGGGGAAGAAGTGTCCTCACCCCATAAAAAAGTCATGTACGCCCCCAAGAACCTGGGAACCAACTGCAGAGACATCGTAAACATCAGGATCTGACGACTTCAACAGCGGATTGTTCAGTTCCAAATATATACAAAGACTCCACACTGATGTGTAACTTCTGAAGATCTGTGGAAATCAAAGGCCAAGGAACAAGAGGGGGCTCTGCAGGGAGAAATGCTCCAAACTGTCAGCACTAGGTGAGCGCTTACACTGGGAGCAAGCCGGACGCTTGGGACACACGTGTTACCATTCAGGCCTCCCTGGACTTTCAACCCCGCTCCACTGAAATCCACCCAAAAGTGCCCCCCGCTCCCCGCCAGCTTCACTTTCATCTCAACTTCCTTTCTATGCACCACCATGGTCTTCACATTTAGTTTTATAATAATACATATTAAGTTTATATTTAGCTCTGTTTTAGACGTGTGTAGTGATGATTTGGTGAACGAGCATTACTTGTAGACATATAACGGCGCAACCAAACACGAGGTGGGTATGGTGCCTGCGATGTGCAGTGGGGCTGACCTGTGGTTAGTGTCCTCTTTTTTTTTTTTTTTGCGGTACGCGGACCTCTCACTGCTGTGGCCTCTCCCGTTGCGGAGCACACGCTCCAGACGCGCAGGCTCAGCAGCCATGGCTCACGGGCCCAGCCGCTCCGTGGCATGTGGGATCTTCCCAGACCGGGGCACGAACCCGTGTCCCCTGCATCGGCAGGCGGACTCCCAACCACTGCGCCACCAGGGAAGCCCTAGTGTCCTCTTTAATTGCTCCAGCCTTCAGTGAGGATTTCTGCTCAAGTTGTAAGATTTGGAAACTTCTGCTAAGTGGGGATGCAGCGGGCATGTATTTTTGCAAGACTGGCTACTAATTCATACATGACTACAAAATGACAACGTGGGGCTCCTTGTTCAGAAATTAAGAGTTTCAAGATGGCGATGGCAAAGCATTAAACCAAGTGCAAGGCTCTTCTGAGTATGAGGCTCTGGGTGACTGCACAGGGTACATTCCCATATCGTCAGCCCTGAAGTTTAGGCCACAACGTCAAATTCAAGGAACGTCACATTCCTCTATTTCTCCAAAATAAAATTTAGCCTCCTACGCTGTTGGTGGGAATGTAAATTGGTGCAGCCACTAAGGAGAACAGTATGGAGGTTCCTTGAAACACTAAAAATATCAATCCCACTCCTGGGCATATATCTGGAAAAGATGAAAACTCTAATTCAAAAAGATACATGCACCCCAATGTCATGCAGCACTGTTTACAATAGCCAAGACATGGAAGCAACCCAAATGCCTATCAACAGAAGCGGCATATATATACGAAGATGTGGGATACACACACACACACACACACACACACACACTCACACACACACACTCAGCCATAAAAAAGAATGAAATACTGCCATTTGCAGCAACATGGATGGACCTAGAAATTGTCATACTAAGTGAAGTAAGTCAGACAGAGAAAGACAAATATTATAATGTATCACTTATATGTGGAATCTGAAAATAATACAAATGAAATGAATCTATATACAAAACAGAAACAGACTCACAGATATAAAAAACAAACTTAGGGTTACCACAGGGGACAGGAGGAGGGGGGATGGACAAATTAGGAGTATGCAAGTAACAGATACAAACCACCATCCATAAAATAGATAAGCGGGCTTCCCTGGTGGCACAGTGTTTGAGAGTCCGCCTGCTGATGCAGGGGACGCGGGTTCGTGCCCCGGTCCGGGAAGATCCCACATGCCGCGGAGCGGCTGGGCCCGTGAGCCATGGCCGCTGAGCCTGCGCGTCTGGAGCCTGTGCTCCGCAACGGGAGAGGCCACAACAGTGAGAGGCCCGCATACCGCAAAAAAAAAAAAAAAATAGATAAGCAACAAGGATTTACTGTATAGCACAGGGAACAATATTCGATATCCTATAATAACCTATAATGGAAAATAATCTGAAAAAAAATATATATATAACTGAATCACTTTTCTGTACACCTGAATCTACACAACATTGTAAGTCAACTATACTTCGATAAAATAATTTAGCCTTGAAAATATTAGGGTGTTCCCTCTCTTAATCCTGCGATCCTACAAGAAACCGGGCTTCTGTGGTGCTAAACAATGGCGGGGGTGGGAAGGAGGCCAGGAGGCCCTTGGGCCCTGGTGGCTTCCTCCTTTACCATTGCTGCCGGGGGCTACAGGAAGCCACAGCTGACCGCAGTCCTCACAGGCTTTTGGGCACGCCTGAAGCTCAGAGAGGCCCTCACAGCTCTCCTCCCCACTGGCCACAGACTTGGCATCTACTAGCTACCATACCTCTGCCTCTCCATGTTCCCTGACCCTCCCTTCCCCTCTCCAAGTCTGGGAGAAATCAGAACCCTCTCTCAGGACCTGGCTGCTTCCACTCCCCACCCCCCGAGGCATGTCCCTTCACCCTCCTTTCTAAGATGTTTCCAGATCCACCCCCCTCCGAGTGCCTTCAGGAAGACACCGCTGCTCCCTCTTTCCTAAGGAGGGAGAAGGGAAAGCAGATACCTACCTCAGTGGGGCAGATTTTTTATATCCTCACCATGATTCACCAAGATTGTGGTGGGGCCTGGACCTCACGTCTAGGTCTTCAGATCTCTGCCATTCTTTGCATACGCAGAGGACTGGGGAAGCCCAGCGGGAGACGGGTAGCAGGGGAGTAGGTGGAGCAAATGAAGTGGAGTAAACAGAGACCTTACTGAATGCTGACTCCATTGCCCTCTGTTGTTGTGACCTTAATTTCGCCATCTGTGCAATGGGCAGCAGCACCTGCCTCCCGGGATGGTTGAGGAAATCAGAGCGCACGCTAAGCCCTTTACCACTATTAGTTCTCTCTCTTCCCTTCCCTTCCTCTCATCTTCTAACCTTGAAGCAACCCCAGGCCAAAGGAAAGGAAATCAGAGGAGTTTTGGAAAACTATCTCAACGTATTCATAACAGACCATTGAGTAAAAATGCAGGTGATAAACTAGCAGAGCCTGATTCCTTTTATGTAACATCACACACACACACATTTCCATCAGAAATGCTCAGGATATTCGCCAAAACATTAATGGTGGTTTTCTTCAAATGGTAGGATTTCAGGTGGTTATTACCTTGTTCTTTGTACCTTTATGAGTTATTTACATTTTTTTACAATGAATATGTCTCTTTTTTAAAAAATTTAAAGCTTAAAAATGTTGTAAAACACAACTATCTAGAATAAGAGTGGTTGGTTTAGAAGATCTCTAAATGTGAAATGCATAACATTGTCTGTATTAGGACACTGGGCAAAGCTATGATGTAAGCTCAAAACATAGCTGCCTCCAGTATAAACTGGTCCAGCCTCTTCAAGAATCATTTCGCAACATCAAGCAGGACTGAAAATCCATATTCCCAACAATTCTATTTTTTGTTACACTCCCTAGAAAAACTCTCACGGCTGAGCACAAAGAGATACAGGAAAGATGTCAACAGCAGCATTGTAAATAATAGTGAAAAACTGGAGAGCAGGACAATGGCCATCGTCTTGGTCTGTTTGGGCTGCTCTGGTGTGGTTTATAAACAACAAACATTTATTTCTCACAGTCTGGAGGCTGGCAAGTTCAAGATCATGGCAACTGCAGATCTGGTGTCGGCTGAGAGCAGATGATTCACATTTTATTGGCCAGAACTAGTCACTTGTCCCTTCCCACTGCAAGGAGTTCTTTTAAATGAAAATAGGGCTAAATGTATCTGGATGTTGCTATTATTCTTTAAAAGTGGTCATATGTAGCTTTGTCTAAACATGGGAATGGGTTAAAGGATGTCATAATAATTTCTGAGTCTGTTTAGTAAACTTATTGTTATGCAAAGAAACAGGAAACAGAAGCAGGAAACTACTTTAGTTGCTGAAGAAATCATTGCACTAACCCAGGCAGTGGCAATGTGCATTTCTGAAACTCCTAGGGCCCTGGATCACTGTGGGAAACAGGTATCTGACCCTACACTTTCTTCTATTTCCACATAAGCTTATTTCTGTGTTTATTCCTGCTGCTCTCAAAGAGCAACGTCCATCCCAGCCCATTTCCCTATTTCTCCCTCCATCTAACCTTACAGATTCACTCCTAGCTTTGTTTTTCATTATTAATTTTCATACGTTTAATTGTTATTAAAACATTCTGCATATATTTACAAGGCATCTTGCCCTGGAGTTGCTGAAATCCCTCGTCTATTTAAAGAACCCGTCTCCCATTATGGGGCCAAGCTCTGGGCAGAGCAAACAGTTGAGGAAAGAAGTGCTCCCCAGAATCTGAACACCCTTCAGGCAACACAGTGCCAGGCAGGCAGAGGACCCCGCCTGCAGCATTTGTCATTTAAGGAACTATTATGACACTCTGACTGGGAAGAAGCCCAGTTGAGGCACCCTGTGTGGAGAGCCTCCCAGCCACCTGCCAGAGGGTAGACCAATGCTGAGCTTGTCTTCACCCTTCGTACCCTATGGATTCTGGTTCTGTCTGTGCAGCCACCGGTGCCCAGTCACCCTCTGGCAAAACCACGGCTCCTCTCTCCCTCTTCTCTCTCCTCCAGGTCCCTAGGGCTGGATTATCCTCGCTTCTTGGAATCTGCCCTTCCCTGGCCCTTGCCCAGCCTCTCCTCCTTGCATCTGCCCCTCTGCAATTGTTTCTTGGCCAATCTCCCAGCCTCCAGTTTCTCCCACACCCAGCGCCCTCTGCCCTTCGCCTTACTGGGACTCCAAGAACTTCCCTCAAAACTGCAGCGGCTCCCCCTACAGGACAAAGGAGGAAACTCAGTGGGGCCCGAGACCCTTCTATCACATCCAACCTCACACCTCTATTTCCGCCACTTTCTTCTGCACAGACTTTCAGCCACACTGTGACAGGGTCTATCCTGGGTGGAAGGTAGGCAGGAGGGTCATTTGGCTCTAACCCCATTTTCACAAAGAACCTCAAAGTTAAACTTCTGAAGTAATCTGCAAATGAGGTTATGCGTAGAGTCTCAGAGATAAACTGACAGATGTCCCCATACAACTTTATCTTAGGTCCTGTTACTGGACCACATTATCTGTGGAGAACTATAAATTAATATATTTTTAATAAATTCTGTGATTTTTTGGTAATCGTAATCATAATTGTTTCTGTAGATGTAAAGCACAATTATCTAGCATTATATTAAAATAATTAATTGGTCAATGAAGACATACTATAAAATGACCACAAAGGTTATCACTCCGTTAAGCATTTCTTTCTCATATCCTTTACTTTCTTCCTTTTTTTGGAGAGGGTGGGGTTAGGATTCATTTCTTAGCATACAGAATCTTATTTTTTTTCCCCCTTTAATGGCCTGTCTTTCCTTGTCTCTGCTGTGCATATGGCTTTCTCCCCTCCTTCCCCAAATAATCACCAAGCTCCCCCTGCCCAGAACTGTCTCCTTCCTGCTGATCTCAGGCCAGGCTCCCGCCAGGCTCAGTTGTCACCTCCCAACCTCTTGGCCCTCCCATGATGGCTTAGCTCACTGAGCTGCAGTGCATAGCGCCAGCCCTTGTTTGGGAGGCATAAACCACCTTGAACTTCATATTGTCTTTCTTCTTTTGCGGCATGTCTTTCCAACTAAACTGGAAGCAGGGGCTGCATCCCACCCTCCCTTTTTGCATCCACAGCTCCCCTCAGTGTGCCCTGAACCCCATTAACCCCACAGCGAACGCCCCATAAGCCCTTCCTCAGGCTGCTAAGGGTCCAGCTTTCAGTCCCTGTTTGTGGACTCCTCTTAGGGAATGTCCTTTACGATGGGCATTCTTAACCAGAGATCCTAGGGCAGGCTTTGGGGGGCTCCATGAACCTTGCAAAATCGTGCAAAATCTTCTGTGCGAGTGCAGTTTTATGATGAGAGGGTTTATAACTTTCATCGGAGTCTCAAAAGGCCCTGTGACCTAAAAAACATGGTGAACTGCTGCCCTGAGGTGCTCTGGTTGCTATCAGCACAGAAATGAATGAAAGAACTCAGTTGTCTTATCTGCAAACTGGGAGTAATAACGGGGGCCTATATGGAGGGGGTCCTCAGGAAACAGCAATTATTAGTATCCCTGACCTAGTTCCAGAAATGCCTTAGCTCAGGGGTTCCCAAACTTGGATAGTCATCAGAATCACCTGGGGGGCTTGCAAAATACAAGTTCCTGTCCTGCATTCCAAGACCAAAGGAGAGACAGTCTCCACAGGAGGAGCTGGAGTTCTGCATCTTTATCAAGCCTCCACCTGGTGCTTCTGAGGATCGACTGGACAGGTCTGGGAATCGCTGCTGTTCCGTTCTCCCCTGCCTCCGCAAGGCATTCTCAGCCCCATCTTGCCTCTTTGTGGGAAGTACACGTGTTTAAGGAAACTGCCCAAGCCTCTGAGGGAACAGCGGGCTGCACAAGTCTTTCAGAACAAGGAATTAAGTATCTTTATAATTATATCCAGGCCTATATTTAGGCCCTGGCTCATATGGCCTCTTGAACTTCAAATAAATACCTATTTTGTTCCTTGTTTAAACAGGTGTAACAATATCAGGGATACTAGATTTATCCAGGCAGGAAGGCAGCTCCCACAGCTGTCAGAAAGCACGCTACCCTCATTCCTCACAAGAGGAAAAGCTAATTATACTGTCATAGAGCAAAATAAATGTACGATGTCTACCCCTGAGTTCACTGAACCACTCGGGACTGCGCTCTGGCAGGATTCAGGGCCAGCTCGGTGGGCACATGCTGAGATATGATAGAAGCCACTGCAGTGGGGCGATTCTGGGTTGGTGAGGTCTGCTGTCCCCAGAATGCTTACACTCTCACACACAAACTCATGCACACACACTCTCATACGGGAATGCACAACTCTCACACATACACATGGAACACTCACACACACACACACACACACACACACACACTCACACAAACACACACACACTCACACTCACCCCTCTTCTGATGCCAGAGCGTTCCCACCCAAGCATGAGAGTTTACTCCCCGTGGACTTCTGACTTCCCATTCCCTGTCCAAATGCCAGGGACTTTCCTGATTTTAGCACTTAAAATCTTACGTCTGGGAACACCCCTCTCCCCCAAAGTCCTGGGCAAAATGGGGTGGCCGGTCACCCTAAGGTGCACCTTCTGCTTTCTCGGCTGCGCGGTGTCCTGTGAATGGGGTCACCTGCTCTTCCGAGAGGGATCTGAAGTCCTCGTGGTTACTGACTCCGCAGAGCTGACACACCCAGGTAAGTACGCACCGTGGCAGCCAGCACCTACACAGCTCCGGTGAAGGATATAACCTGCTGATTAGGGGTCCCATGGCGGTCCTGACAGCACATTAGAGTCACCTGGGAGACCCTGACCTGCACCTTGATGCCCTGGCCCTACCGTACAGAGTGTGGTTTACCTGGCTGGGGTGGGGCCCGACGCTGCCAGGTTCTTCTAGTTTCTGAGGTGGTCTGAATGTGCAGACAGGATGGAGAATCGCTGAATCTGGGCAAAGCGTACAGCAGTCAGGTCACTCACTCCCTAGTGCCTTCCTCACACCTCTACGGGGTGTGGGGCTTATGAGCACAGGCCAGAGGTCCTGTCAGGAGAGAGGAGCCCTGAATCTCCTGCTCCTGCACTTTGACGTGGACATGTTATCCTATAAACCAACACACAGACCCGTGCAGTAACTGAACCTAAGGCCAGTGCCACATTAAGACTTTCCGATTATGCCTCTAGCCAAAGGCTCAACTCCAACCATTTTTTTTGCAACTGAAAGAAGTTTCCAAGCAGCAGTTTTGACTATGGCTTGCCACCTATCCTGGCAGAAAAAGACACTTCTCTGGCTGTACGACTGAGTATTCCTGTGGATGAACAGGTTGGCGTTGAAGAACAGTGGCTCATAATCTGCTCTCCGAGAAGGGGCATAAAGATGGGTTGCAGGAAACAGCAAAGGCTTTGGAATTAGCTGAAGTGGAAGTGGCATCCCTTCTCTCCACCTATCAGCCACTGATGTGTGACCTCGGGGCAGTTGCTGTACTATGCCGAGCCTCGGTTTCCTCCTCAGTAAAAAGTGCGTAACAATACCTACCACCAGCAGTTCTTGCTGGTCTATCAGTGACTAGTCCAGACCTTGGCTTGGTGTAGGTGGCAGTGGAGTAAACGACAAATGATAACTATTGGAAAAAAGTGAACAGCGACGCTGTTTCCTTCTTCGTGTTGTACCAGCTCGCTCCCATCACGTCCTAAAGAAGGTATTCTGTTCTCAAGTCACATAAACAATTAAGTTAATGGAAAGTACTGGTTTCCTGTTGCTGTTGTAACAAATTACCACAAACTTAGTGGCTTAAAATCATGCACATTTTTCATCTTACGGTTCTGGAAGTCGGAAGTCTGAAATGGGGTTTGCTGGATTAAAATCAAGATGTCGGCAGGGCTGTGTTCCTTCTGGAGGCTCTGGGGGAGGATCCAGTCCCTTGACTTCTCCATCTTCTAGAGGCTTCCAGCATTCTCTGGTTCTGGACCTCTTCCTCCATCTTCAAAGCCAGCACTCTAGGATCATCAAATCTCTCTCTGACTCTGACTCTTTCACTTACGATCACTATAGCGACTCCATTGGGCCCATCCAGACAATCTAGGACAATCTCCGCATCTCAGGATCCTTGACTTAATCACATCTGCACGGTCCCGTCTGCTCTGTAAGGCAACATATTCACAGATTCTGGGGATTAGAAGGTGAACGTTTGGGGAAGGCTATTATTCTGCCTACTATGTGGAGACAGCTTTATCAATATTAAATTTTTTATCTTCTCTAGGTTTTTCTCCAACCTTTGATACCTACTCCCAGTCACTGGGTAGCAGATGCTGGCAGAAGGTTAAAAAAATTGCCGAACAAATTAAATTAGCATCACCAGAATATTCAGAAACTGCCCATCAGAGACCTCAATAGTTTCCCTTGTGTCTGTGTGTGTGTGTGTGTGAACCCGTTTACTGGTGGTTGTGATTTCGCGGTACAGTACATGCCATAGCAGGATCATAGTTTTTGCCTGTAAAATTGTTCCTAGAACATTTGAGGGGACTAATTGGTGACACGGTGTCCTGCAGAGACGACTGTGACTTTGCAGGCATTCTAACCTCTGACAAGTCTGAGGGCTGCCCCAGGGGGCTGCCAGGCTTAGAACGTTAAAAGACCACTCCTCCCCTGAGTGGGGGACCACTGGCAAGCCCGGCCAGGAAGGAAAGACTTGAACTGAATATGCAGCGAGCTCTCATGTCCTTCAAATGAGTTGAGACCTCAAATCTGAAGTTTGGAGAGGAAACTGGGACTCAGTGGGAGGTCTGCGAGGGTGGAGGACGGGGGTGCTTCCAGGCTTTCAAAACACAAAACAGGTGGTTTTCAGTGGTGCTGGCTGGCTGGGGAGAGTGGGGGAGGTGAGGGGTGAATACGAGGCAGGCAGGCTTCTGGAAGGGTGGGACCCAGGGCTGAAGCCTGGGCTGGCTGCCTGAGAGTAGAGTGACAGGGGAGGGCTCTGAACCTCCCTGCAGGGGAGGGACTGCCAGGAGGTTTGGGGAGGAACCCCAACCCCGGCCTGAGAAATGCTTTTCTTGGGCTCAGAGGCCAGGGTGCACGAAAGTGGGAGTCCAGCCAAGCCAGAGGTCCCCCAGCAAAGAAGAGGACCAAGGAGCAGAGTGGTGTGAACCCGTTCTTCTAATGAAGCAGCAGTGATGTGGGTGACAAGGAATCTGAAGGCATGAGCCCAGCCAGAGGTGGGATCAGCCAGGTCTGACAGGCTTTAATTATTTTAGGGTAAGAAATCTGTGCTCGGTAAACACACCAGATGTTTATGCTTTTGTATATTTTGATTTCTTGTTTGTTTTCCTTGTTGTTGATGATGAGGATGTTGTTTTAGTAAAACTCTAACTAAGAAAAGGGTAACGGGGTCCTTGTTTTTGCCTGGGAGGGCCCAGCTGGAGAATCAAGGAATCCTTGTGCAGCTGAGGTCTCCGGTGAGGTGAAGCCTAGAAACGTGACAAACCTTAACCCCAGAAGTGGCTGCCCTCAAATCTCCCGGGGAGTCTTTAATTACCTCTAACACACATGGCGTGAGTGAGGGAAATGGTGATTTTAGTGACATACTGGGCATGGGGACAGCAAGGGCAGGCATCGAAAAGGACAACTTAGCCATGTTCCATTTCACTCACACAGAAGGCGGGACGACAGTGCTTTCTTAAGTAGCTTGGCTGACCATGCAAAATGCCTCCTGGCTCACCAAAGGGCCGCCGCGCCTGCCCATTTTCCCTTTATCCTCTCTAGCCCTTATACACACAACCAAATAAATAGAAGTCTACATTCTTCCCAACAGACCTGCCTGACATCAATTAACACTAACCTCTGGCAAGTGGCAGTCCTCAAGGAAGCTCCAAGATGTTTTCAGTGCGAGGATTTTGATGTGTTCTCTAAATGAGTGTTCTCATGGTCATTTTCCTGACAAGGCAACTGGCCTCAAGATGGTAAATGGAGACACTGGTTAAGTGATCCTGCACGCAAGGGATAAATCTGTGCACAGAATATGGTCTGAGGGCCCCAATTCCCTGCCTATTCCATTAGACAATCAAAATCTCTCAGTCAAGCATGTAGCAAATGGGTGTCCCAGGACTGGCAACTGACTGATACGTCCCAGAGCTCACATTCTAAGCTATTGTCCAGAGAACACCCCGACTGTTCACATGTGTGGGAAGCAGGGGGAGTGGCAGCAGAGAGAAGGGGTGGGTAATTTATTCAGGAGCTGGAAGCTGAGAAACAGATTTGGTAAGCAAATACTTCAAAGCCCACTAGAGAACTCCCATAAAACACAGGCTCTCTGAAGCAACCAGGGAGTGATTTAAATCCACTTGGAATTTTGAGGGGGAAGGGGTAAGACTTATCAACTCTGTTCAGAGCCTCATGAATAATTTCACCTGACACGGGACACTGAACCAGCAGAAAGCTGGGATGTACAAAGGAAAATAGGTTTCCAGCTAATCTTTGGTACTCAAGTCTTATTCCAAAGTGGGGAACCAGGGTGCGTGAAGCCCAGACAGGAAGTTCACCATTTTTAGACACATTATATTTTGTCCTTGTGAGAGAAGTGTTAGATGGGAAACACATTTTCTGGCAACCGAAATTGGGCTGGCTGGTTGGCTAAGGGAAAGGCCATGCACCCACGTACTACCGGGATGTGGAAGTCGTTTGGAACTCTCTCTAGGCTAGTAGAGGCAGTGAGAGAGGGGCCTTAAAATGAAATGAACATGTAAGCCCCGATCTGCAAAGGTGGTGGCTGCCACAGGTCCTCCTGTTGCCCTAAAACGCAGGACACCGTTCCCCTACCTTCTACCTCCACACTTCATTTCTGCGATAGATACTTCAGTTACTGCCAACGAGACGACGAGCCTGGCGCTGGGAGAGGGTTCCCCCCGTTGTTCTCATTTTTGTGGACAGAGTGGGTTTGGGGGACGGTTGCCTGAACCTTCTCGATGATCCCAGGGGGTCTCGGTCCCGCGGAAATCACCTCCGTCCCCTTAGGAGCGCAGCCTGTCCACGCAGGTGCCCGCCGTCGAGGTGGCAGCGGCGGCGGCGGCGGCGGCGACCCTGGCCGGCCAGAACCGAGGAGCGGCCGCGTGGCTCTCCCCGCGATGGCCGCAGGGGGGCAGGACAGAGGGACCGAGGACACCGGCCCTCCGAGGCGCCGGGCGCTCGCGGAGTGCGGGGCTCGCGGGGGGCCGCGCGCGCTCGGGTCCGGAGCCCTGGGAGTGGCCGCGCGCTCCGCCGCTGCCCGACCTGCGCTGGGGGACGCTCGGGATCGAGGGGGCTGTGCTGGCCGAGGGGTCCCGCCGCCCCGAAAGCCGGGGGGCAGTCATGGCAGCCTCTGAGAGGAAGGCTGCCCCGGGAAGGAAGGTGGCCAGCTGCTCCCCGCGTCCCGTCTGTCTTCAGGGCCGAAACCGCCCTCCCAGCATCTGGCGACCCCGTATTCCCCCCACCCTCCTACCCCCGTTTCGCAGGTATAGAGGCCTGGAGGTGTCATGAGCCTAAAGGACATAATTTAGACCGTAAATCAATTCTGCTAATTCTGAGCCCTGGGGTTCAGAAGGTTTAAATTCAGGAGCCAGGTTTTTACGTCTAATTACATGGACACCTTTTCTTGTTGTTTTCTCCGACCGCGGCCCCTCCACGTCAACTCTTTTATCTTTTAGTACAAACTTCCGCACATTTTCAGCATTCACCCCAAGAAGTTACGGTCATCCCGGTTCTCTTCGCTTCTTCACATAAGTCTCCATTTCTCTTTTTCTTCCTTTTTCCAAATTTACTCCTGACGCGTTTGAGCTGAAAAAGTACTAGTTCAGAGAGCTCAGACACAAATGGAAATGGCCCTGGAAAGGAAAGAGGCGGAGCAAAAATCAAATTGCATCTTTGAGGGTACTGAGTAGGCATTAACTTGTTCAATAAAATATTCTCGTCTTTAAAAAAAAAAGAAAAAAAAAGCGCTTTATCCTAAAATGACTTGCATTGATTTGTTTCACTGATATTTATTTTGAGATGTCAAATATCCTTACAGACCCTGTAAACATTTTATGTTCATTAAAAGTAGACCTGGATTCGAAAGGATTGTGAAACACTGCTGTTCTGACGTTATAAACCACCGAGTTAGAAAAAATAAAAAGCACCGAGAGGGGGAGAACACTAAAGTGAAGGCCAGTGGGATTTACAAAGGAGTCCTAAAAATAGAATCTTCGTCTTTTTCCTTCCTCATCCTGGGAGTAAACTGGCAGTTCAGTTGAGGAGAGGGCTTGGATCAGTCCACCGCCTTGGTGCTATGAACCCAGGGAGGAACCTCCTGATTGTAGCTTGCTCTTGTTCATCTTGGGTAAGCACACAGATGGTCACACTAGGCAGAGGGCAATGATCTGAGTGTGACAGCTTTGCAAAGTAGAACCACCCTGCTGCTTCTGGCAACTGTAGCCCAGGACTCCAAGGCAAGGCTCCTGGGTTGCACCTTTCTGCTAAGACGCCAGGGCCTTCTAGTTCCTCAGCGTCTGCTTTTCTAGCTTGGCAGTGGCCCAGGCCCCTGATCTCCCACTCTTCTTTCTGCTGGCCTATTTGTCTGGCAGTTTGGCTGATGCGTTAGCATCTCCACCAGAGGGTAGGCAGGGAAACGGGGAGCTTGGAACTCCAGGCAGCCTTCCTTTTCTTAATGGTCCTTATAGCGCTGGGCTTGGTGGGAAAAGAGCCGTGCTGTTGGCTAAAATGGGATTTGGGGATTATCTGTGGATTTAATTTGGTCTTCTCACATCTACCATTTCCACAAATAATTAGAGATTACTAGATACATTCAGAAGTTGCATTAGCCTTAAAGAATTTGGAAAAAATCTAAATAGGTTTAAGAACCATCTTGGAGTCCAGAATGCTAAGCTCTATGTTCCAGATAATTAACATTTTTAAGCCCCACCCTCACCCCCGGAGCTAAAATCTCTCCTAGGTAACAATTTACTGAACACATTTTAAAGATAATATTGATATATTTTGCAGGAAGGGTGAGCTGAGTAGGGAAGCAGTAAATGCAGCGCAGCTGTGTTAAGAGAGAAGGCCAGGCAACCCCGGTGATTTGCAGCTTCTCTGTTCTACAAAGGTATAGGCTGATCCTGGAGGTTTGAGAATGGCTTTCATTATTAACGTGTGGGAGACAGGCAGGTAGAGGGCAAATCCTAGAGCCATGTCCTCTCTGTGAGCGTGAGTGCGCGAACCATCCTCCCGGTGAGCACTCTGGCCAGAGAGTCCTTGGGGAGCGGTGGGTGATGCTTAGAGCGGGAGCACGGCCCTTTCTCAGTGCTCAAAGGGCTCCTTACGGAGAGCGAGCTCGAGTGGAGGCAGCGGCATTCTTTTGATTATTTTCTTCCCAGTGGGAATCCTACATTAGCACTGACATGAAAATGGCATCCTATTACTGCAGGATGGTTGAGAATATGATGATAATCGTATCTTGTGCCTCTGGAGTGCTTGACAGTTTTCAAGGCAATTGTATATATGTTCTCTTATTTTAGCTTTGTAATAACTGTGAGGTAAGAAGGACAAATATTATCATTTCTCTTTCTGATGAGGAGACTTAGCCACAGTCAGAAAGCAAGTTTAAAAAAAAAATGCAAAGCATAATTAGAATCCAGGCCTTCTGAAACCCCCCTCCACATACTTAAAGTTTTGTAATAAAACATCATAGCTGCTCATTTGACTCCATTATCATGCCTGCTGTATGTTCTTTAAATGTCCACTACACGCCAGCATGCTAATTTCACACTGGTTTATGCAAATTATACTCATGAAAAAATTTTAAGTGTCATTTTTAACACTATGTCTCTTTTGGAATACCATTATTGTAATTCTTCCCACTGGTTGTATTTCTCCTCCCTCATAATCAGCAAAGTGTTAATCTAGCCGTGTTGGACAATTTCCCAAAGTCACTTGTAAAATATCACCTGGTATTCACTTTACCCCATGGATCTTCTTTTCCATCACTGGAATTGAGTGCATACTGAGATATTACACAAAGAAATGGGGCAAGATCACAATTTACCAAAAAACCTCTGGCACAAATAGAATGTTCAGTGTATATAATAACTACAAATTTTTATATCTATAGGTATTTTTAGAAAGACTGATAAAAAATTCTCTGACATACCCCACATGGAGATAGTCCAATTCATGCTCAAAAAAGCATTTCAGCTTTTTTCCATCAGCACCATTCATAGTTTAGAAAACCAACTTTGCAGGGGTCTCCCCAAAGTATTTCCTTAAACCTCTGCCAACCTATGGGGACAGGGAGTGAAGATATTACATAAATATCTGCATCAAGGTCTTGGATAGAGTTGCACAATGGCCATATATGGTGAAAGGTAGATTCTCCCCTGTGACTATATTCTTGGAATATGTTAAAATGCGTATGTCTCCATTTCTGCTCCCAAGAAGCTGGTGCACAGATGTTTAGTATTGGGGTGGTGGAAGCACTGCTGTCTACAGTTTACATGATGTCTAATAGGCCTCTAGAATGTGCTTAAAAGGCAGTGTTCAGAATTAGGCCCCTAACCTTCTTTGACATAATTGTCTTTCTTTGGAGTCACATCTTGAAGGAAGGATGAAGATTTGGAAAGGGAATTAATTTTCTCAACCAGACTTACTACTTTCCCCCTGCACTTTATAGTAATCCTCTGAACGCAAAAAATTCAGCTAATTATGGATTTCTACCTGAATAATGCTGCCATCTGAGTGGTTGCATGTCACTGTTTCTGGTTTCTGACCCCTTGTCAGGCCAATTCTGCCTGATTTCACTCATGTGCTGCTGCTTTTTATAATCTGAACATTATTTCCACTCAAATGTTTCCAGCTTTACAGAGAACCTAAGAATTTGAAAGGGGGCAAAAGACCCCTCATAACTGTTATTTGGATAATTATCACTTTGAGTTATTCTGATTTTTGCTGCAAAAAGGACACTCTGAGAAAGGCATTTGAAAAATGTTAAAAGTTTTAGTTTAAAACTAAATTTTCTAACTTACATTTTAAAAATAGAGCTTAGGCTGTCTTTCTGGTAATTATAATATGATTTCCCCCCCTTTTTTTTTCTATGCTCAGTAAACTCTAACTATTACAATGTATTTTGAAACATAGGACATTGAGTCTAGGGCATTAAAGAAGTTAAAAGGCTTTGAGGGGATTTTTAAAGATCCAGTTTCCTAATATGTAAAGTGGAACCAGGAAAGACTTCATGGTGTTTAATATGTTTTTCCCTATCTTCTAAATGCAATAATATCTGACCGCCACTTGATCGTTAGAGATTTATAGTCATGATAATTTATGTCAACTTATATCTGGGACTCTTTTTTTTTTTTTTTTTTACAACGTTTGGCAGCCAACTGCTGGTGGAAACTAGAATGTTTCACATTAGTCAGCAGACCTCTTAAATTATTTCTATGAAATAATTTACTGTGGATTACAAATTCTTATATGGCATTTATAGTTAATGATTAGGTAGAGAGATATATCAAAAATATGATTAGTCACATATGTACCTACCTTGCATGGTTTTAACTCTATGCGTGTTTTATAAGAATTGTTTTTTAGAAAGATATTTTAGGGCTTGTATTTTTATATGTTTTTCCAACAAAAGGCAACACGTTTTTAAAGGAAAAGAAAAAATAGATACACACGCTCTTATAAACATTCCCCTCTAATTAAATGTCCATAAAATTATTTTCTATTTCCTGATGGCCTTTTACGGCATAGGTACTGGTGTGTGGTCTGAAACTACAAGAACTGCTAAAAATCTCTTGTAGCACCACTTGAAGTCGAGATGTACAAATACTAACGAAATTTGAGATCGTCCATGAAAATTGTAATGTCTCTTTTTCACTGCAAAGAATCAGTAATGAAGTCATGTGCCTCAACAGAACACGAAATGAAATGAAACCCAGAGTTCCTCCTGCTAATCTGAGAATGAGCTAGTTCCTAACTCATTTTCATTCTTCCACATAGGTATGGTTAAGGCTTTTAGAAATTTCTTTGTTCGATTTTATTTATCATCCGGGAAAGTTAAGACGTGGAAGGATGGCTGTGAAAGTTGGGTTGAAATTTTACTTGCATGGAAGCGGCTCCCAGAGCATCTCTTTTGTATCTCAGATATCTTCTTTTCTCGTCCCTTCCTCTCTCTTTCTATTGAACGGTGGTTTTCTTTAACTCAACTATTTATGATTCATTTCATGAAAGCCTAGGTTTTCTCTGAGGGTACTAAAACGTCTTAAAGTGGTTTTAGAGACTAGCAGCAACAAGGAACCATTTTCCTTCGTGCTTAAAATAAAGTCATTGTCAATAGCCTACAACCTGCAATAAACTATTAAAAAAGGAATTTATGGTGGCTGGGTATTATCCTCCTGAAATAATGTTGTTACAAGTCCGCCCTTGTCAGTCATCTGCAGGAATCAGATCTCAAACAAAGGGAGGATCTGGATCCACACAGAGGCTCATGGCAAATTACCCAGGGGTGGCCTGGCCTGATAGGCCCTATGCCCTTCATCACCTTTTCAAAGCAACAAAGTAATAGCCACACGTGTATTTTATCCTGATTGCACTAAAAGGCACCTGTTTGTGAGGTGGGGTTAGAATTGGGAATTAGGAAAATATCTGCATGGCTGGTAACAGCAAATTTTGTGGGAGTGCCTTGGGGGCATTGGGGGACTAGCAGGCAGGACTTCAGAAAGACAACTAGAGCATCCTGCACACGCTTAAGGCTGCATATCAACTCTTTTCCTTGTTTTTGACGTTAACGTTAAGTCCTCTTCCTCTCCTTGCCCTGTGAGCACTTGCCTTTGCTGAAGCTGGGTCTGTGTGGTAAGCCCCTTGCGGGGAGGGGAGGGGAGAGCACCCTCTGTGTGGGCAGGGGAGGTGGAGGGAGCGAGTGGTGGAAGGAACAGAATTAGTCGTCAGTGGCTGGATTAGCCTGAAGTTGCAGGACCACCAAAGGCAGAGGGTCCACCCTGGAGAGAGAGCTGCAGAGAGTGAAGAATGAGACTGTGTGTGGCTGCGGAAGGACGTGAAATGGTCAAGGAGGTGGACGAGGAGGAAGGAGGAAGAGGAGTAAAGAAGCAAAGGCACGAAAATGGTTTCATTGGATTCCAAGAGCTGAAGATAAAAAGTTCCACGGTCTGGGGCTTCCCTGGTGGCTCAGTGGTTGAGAGTCCGCCTGCCGATGCAGGGGACACGGGTTCGTGCCCCGGTCCGGGAAGATCCCACATGCCACGGAGCGGCTGGACCCGTGAGCCATGGCCACTGAGCCTGCGCGTCTGGAGCCTGTGCTCCGCAACGGGAGAGGCCGCAACAGCGAGAGGCCCGCGTACCGCAAAAAAAAAAAAAAAAAAAAAAAAAAGTTCCACGTTCTAAACCTTAGTAGTATAAATCATCATTCCCTGAAGACAGTAATAGAATTTCACTGGTAAAACCATGGCTTTCTTCAGTTGAAAAAAATTATGTTGTGTCTGCAAATGTGGAAAAAAAAAAAGAAAAAAAAGCTTCCCAAGGTTTGGGCGTATATTGCTTAATGTTTAATGCTAAACCAAAGAAAATTGGTTTGAAAATGAGAATAAAAATGAGAAACTAAGAACCATCACTTCTTGGACATTAATTTACATAAGTCTACTCTAACATGCTGTGCTGTTCATTACTTGTTTTAGAAAGCTATCAGAAGCATATGTTGAGTACGTTTTGAAAGCCAGCTTCCTTGGTGTTGTGAAGCGATGGCTGAAGTTAGTGCCTATGGAAAACAGAATAGCACACGTATGACTTTAATCCCATTATTCTGGAAACTTGGGAAAGCTTTGGTATCCCCTGAAATGGTTGATTTTCTTGTTTTGTGTACTTAGACAAGCACTAGTGATTTTATTTAGGAAAAAATTATGTATATTTAGAAAACTGAAAATCAAAATCTAGAATTTAAATTGTCACTTAAGTACAA